>NC_134690.1:85958847-86329472 GCF_050947455.1 Rhinoderma darwinii
TGCAGATTTTGCAATGCATTTTTGGACCGCAAGGCTTGTACAGAAACATCACATGGTTTCAAAATGTTTCACCTGTACAAGCCACACGACACACTACCGCTACACGTATGAGCACCCTATAGATTATCAGATGATCAGCACCAGGTTTAGCAAACTGATAATGGATTGCAGTGTTTAGCCAAGGCTTCGTTCACATCTGCGCTATGGCTTCGTTCCGTCTGAGCTTTCCGTCGGAACAGAACCCTGACAGATACAAACGGAAACCATAGGTTTCCGTTTCCATCACCATTGATTTCAATGGTGACGGATCCGGTGCCAATGATTTACGTTTGTCTCCGTTGTGCAAGGGTTCCGTCGTTTTGACGGAATCAATAGCGTAGTCTTAGTCGACAATAGCGTAGTCTAACCTGCGTGTCATGCGACACTAACCTCCGTTTTATCTACACAGGTGATGACATCAGCGGCTCAGGGAGCGGAGACGGCTGCAGCGATACTGGATGCACCAGAACAGTTTCCAGAGACTCCTCTGTAATACACACACAAACTCATGTAGTTCTTAAAGAGAAATCACCAGGGTCGAATGGAAACGCCAGCTTAAACTCAAGGAACCTAGTGCTACTACTTGCCGCTTTGCTTATGGCACACTTTGCCAGGTGGTAACCTCTATGAATCGTCATATAAAGGGAATGCGGTTACTTTTCTCCCTAAATAAACTTGACCTTCTTCTATATTTGGAAGTAGATAAGAATGGAAAGGAAGCGAGTACTGGAGAACAGGCCACTATAACACTGTGCTCTTCTGCAGGCTCAGCCGGTCTCCATACCTGTACATTTTTTGTAATTGCGTGTATTTTATTTTCTGATACAGATAAAACATATCTGTTTTGGTTTTTTTTCCCCTTTGGTTGATAGGAAAAAATGTTAAGTGACATAAAACTTCACTAATATTGTCTCTTTTCTAAAATTCAAAATAAAATCACAAAAAAATTGTAAAATGTAAAATATTTATTAGTGCAAAGACATACTGTTCTATACATATACAACTGACAAACACAAAAAGCAATGTATGCAATTTTCCTTGTTTCTATATAAAGTACATTTTTCTTCATATCCGTCACTGGGAGTTTTATTTTGTCGATTCTCAGATTCAGCAGAAACCATGAAGTCCTGAGCGGTATCGCAGATTCCGGTTTAGTCAGATAAACATTATCTGGGTCACTTAGCTGGGGGGGTTTGATGTCGTTGGTACTAGGTATGAATCCGCAAAGCAATTTTGCTTTGTAGTCACTCTACCACATTTAGGATGTTTTGTTTTTTTAGAACAAATTTTTATTGAACATTTTTTAATCCACTACAGAAACAAAGAAAAAAGTACATACAAAAGTCCTATCAAATAGACCATAAAAACAAAAATGCACATTTAGGTGACCATATCCCATAAAGCAAAATAAAAACTCAATAGTTTACAGACCATCACATAAGTGTAAGGGCTCATCCGCACGCTGTGGAATTGCCGTGTTTTTTCCGGCCGGAAAACACGCAGCAAAATACAGTAGCAGCATAGTGAATGAGATTTAACAAATCTTTTCCACACGCAGCGTAAAAATTCTGAGCATAAATTGACCTGCGGTGCGTATTTTTCGGACTGCAGCATG
The DNA here is from genome assembly GCF_050947455.1 of Rhinoderma darwinii. Taxonomy (NCBI): domain Eukaryota; kingdom Metazoa; phylum Chordata; class Amphibia; order Anura; family Rhinodermatidae; genus Rhinoderma; species Rhinoderma darwinii. The sequence continues at coordinate 85,960,502 of NC_134690.1, forward strand.
TCCATTCCTGCTGCGGAAACTGGCCAGAATTGCTGCGTTTTTCAGAGATGTTACCATCTCCCAGCATTGTGAAAAACGCCTCAAAATACGCACCCTTTTCTGCCATAAAAATTTCAGGAAATGGTGCGTTTTTACCGCAGCAGAATATCTGCGTTTTTCAACAGAATTGCTGCAGAAATTTTCAGCCGCAATTCCGTTGTATGTGGACAAGAGTATACGTCACAGCAGGGGCGTAGATATAGGGGGTGCAGGGGTAGCAGTCGCACCAAGGCCCTGGAATCTGAGGGCCTCCAGGGTCTAAGAAGTCTCCAGTATTATAAATAATATATGGTAGATGGGGGCCCTGTTATAGATTTTGCATTGGGACCCCTGAGCTTTAAAGAGGCTCTGTCACCAGATTTTGCAACCCCTATCTCCTATTGCAGCAGATCGGCGCTGCAATGTAGATTACAGTAACATTTTTATTTTTTTAAAAACAAGCATTTTTGGCCAAGTTATGACCATTTTTGTATTTATGCAAATGAGGCTTGCAAAAGTACAACTGGGCGTGTTTAAAGTAAAAGTCCAACTGGGCGTGTATTATGTGCGTACATCGGGGCGTGTTTACTACTTTTACTAGCTGGGCGCTCTGATGAGAAGTATCATCCACTTCTCTTCAGAACGCCCAGCTTCTGGCAGTGCAGACACAGCGTGTTCTCGAGAGATCACGCTGTGACGTCACTCACTTCCTGCCCCAGGTCCTGCATCGTGTCGGACGAGCGAGGACACATCGGCACCAGAGGCTACAGTTGATTCTGCAGCAGCATCGGCGTTTGCAGGTAAGTCGATGTAGCTACTTACCTGCAAACGCTGATGCTGCTGCAGAATCAACTGTAGCCTCTGGTGCCGATGTGGCCGACACGATGCAGGACCTGGGGCAGGAAGTGAGTGACGACACAGCGTGATCTCTCGAGAACACGCTGTGTGTCTGCACTGCCAGAAGCTGGGTGTTAACGAACAGAAGTGGATGATGCTGATTCGTCAGCATCATACGGTTCCATTCACAACGCCCAGCTAGTAAAAGTAGTAAAAACGCCCCGATGTACACACATAATACACGCCCACTTGTACTTTTACTGTAAATACGCCCAGTTGTACTTTTGCAAACCTCATTTGCATAAATACAAAAATGGTCATAACTTGGCCAAAAATGCTCGTTTTTAAAAAAATAAAAACGTTACTGTAATCTACATTGCAGCGCCGATCTGCTGCAATAGGAGATAGGGGTTGCAAAATCTGGTGACAGAGCCTCTTTAAGTTACGCCTCTGAGTCACTGTATATCATGCCATTCGACAGGATATAGGCAGACACAAGAGGGGCGGGGGAATCCGGTGCTTCTCTGAGCCCAAATGTAATCCCAGATGGCATCAAAGAGATCAAGTCGATCATTAATGGTAGCCATCAAATGTCAGGGTCTGTGAATATCAGAAATACGGAAAAAGTGGTCATCTCTCGTGGGTGGAGAAGTTTGCTTCCATGAACGAGCGATAAGGCATTGAGCCGCCGTCAATATATGAAGAAGCAGCCTAGAGGATTTAGGATGTTTTATTTTACCAGTCGGTTTCCCTGACGTGCATGTTTTAGTACCGTAATTACTTGTATTTCCCATAAAAGAACAATTCTGGAGCATCTTTTCTTAGAACTCTGCATTGTGCCATTCCTGTGTTATTCCTCCTGGAAATTCATCAATGAAATGAAATCTGGTATTACCATTCCCCTTTCAATAGGGTGTGTCCCTCCCTACACATTCCGACATTGTCAGCGCTGATTTATCAATTTCCAGGAGGAATAACAGAGGATAAGTTCAAAGGTGATAGCAACTATAGACAGCGCCATTACAGTTCCTAAATTGTCACCTTAAAAACGCATTCACTTCCTGTGTAGGAAGGCAGCATAAAGCACAATCGCTCTTCATCCTCTAGGTGTGCTTTCATCTCTGGCTGTGGATGACTGTCAGCCTGGTAGGTGTGAACTGTGTTGAAATGTCAGCGATAAAATCCAGAGCTCATGCACTGCCTAAGAACATGTTCCCCAAGAGCAGACGGAGTAAGTCCCTTCTCCAGTAATAGTCTTCCTGTTCACCATTGTCATGGACAAAACATGTAGTGTGGGAATTCTGCAATAAAAGGGAAACACCTCAAAATGGTCAAATCCTTTGTCAGAGCACTTACATTGATGGTTCCTTTATTGTGCGACTAAGGCTATGTTCACACGGAAACTCAAAAACGTCTGAAAATACGGAGCTGTTTTCAAGGGAAAACAGCTCCTGATTTTCAGAAGTTTTTTAAGCCACTCGTGATTTTCACTGCGTTTTTATAGAGTCAATGAAAAACTGCTTCAAAAACGTCCCAAGAATTGACCTGCACTTCTTTTTCGCAGTCGTTTTTTTTTTACGGCCCGAAAATAGGCCGTGTGAACATACCCTAACAATAATTATTTTATGAGGCGCCAAAAGCCTGAATGAAATGCTACATGTGCACTTTATTCAGAGAGCAAGGAGGCAGACATGGGTCCCATAGCACAGGATTTCCATTATTATCATGCGTCTTACCTGAACTTCAATTATCTGCTATTTCAAACTCTGAGGTAAAAATCTTGACTGCTAGTTTTCCACAAGAAATTCACATTCCCTACATAAACATAGTGGATGTGACACACAATATCATGGTGGTTCAACAGCCATTGGAATGAGACATCACGTTACCTTTAACCTCAGGAGGATGAACCTATAGGAAGTGTTTGCGGGAGGTTACAGGTTCTCAGGGCAGAAACGTAACCACACTGCCCATGTATTGTGAGCAGGGGGGGGTCATCTCTTTCGGGGCATGTAGGATTAATACAGGGTCTAGGACTGACTGGACAGGACCATATGAGCAGATTACATGAAGTGTTCAGCTCTTTACCTCATCCAGCTTCAGAATTCACCACCACTTCATTTCTACTGGTGGCCTGCATTCCTACCCACCCATACATTCCCTGCCCTCAGATTTTTTCTTGTCTTATTAGGGTCATGCGGGCACACAACTTCTAGATTGGCGGAAAATTGTCTCACCTTCCTGTAATATTATCGCCCCGATCATCCTACATATTCTGTCTTAGAACATTGCCAGAGTAATGGGGCAGTTTTGTTTCTACAGCTGTAGACTTTTTCCTGATCTGACCACCAGTCGTGTTTCCACATCAGTCTTCTGCACGATCTCTGCATGTTTACTGTACTAACTAATCCCTCAGCCTGTTTATCAATTTGCCTGGACTACAACTAACTATGGCGCTGCCTTTCTGGTCATCTCTCAGCATTATTTTGTCTGGTTGTCAGCTGTTGCCAGCTCTGAGGGTATGTGCACACACACTAATTACGTCCGTAATTGAGAACATGATTACAGTACGGGACAGTTGTCCTGCAGCGAGGCAGGGACTCCTAGCATCGTACATAAGTATGATGCTAGGAGCCCGGCTCCCTGCACTGTGTTCGGTCCGGTACTTGCGGCCGAAATACGTTCCGTCCATTACGGACGTAATTAGTGTGTGTGCACATACCCTGAGAGCCAGGGCCTTGGTATGTTCAAACCTGCTTCTGGGGTTTAGGGGTGAAGAATGTGAGGTTACGCTCCATTCCCCAATTTAGCCAGTGTTAAACCAATAATAGGCTGTGTTCACACAGAGTTTTTTGCAGGCGGAAAATTCTGCCTCAAAATTCCGTTTGGGATTTTGAGGCAGATTTTGACCTTCCTGCACAGCGTTTGCCGCGATTTTTGCCGCATTTTTCGCTCGCGCCCATTGAGTGCTACGGGCAAAAAACTCCACGAAATACGCTTTCTCTGCCTCCCATTGATGTCAATGGGAGGTCAGAGGCGTAAACACGCGAAGATAGGGCATGTCCCTTCTTTCTCCCGCAAGGCGATTTTACCGCTCGCGGGAGAAAACCGCCTCTGCCTCCCATTGAAATCAATGGGAGGCATTTTCGGACGGTTTTTGACGAGTTTTGCGGAGCGGTTTCTGCGCCAAAAAACTCGTCAAAATACTCTGTGTGAACCCAGGGGTTTTCTTGTTCTATGTAAATAATGCTTAATCACTGTACAATAAAAAGTTATGCATCTTTCTAATATACATGGTGGTTCAATTTCTCACAGTTTTGAAGATCTCTGCTTGTAGTCAGTGAATTGACATAGTTGCCTACATTTTTTGAACAGTCTATTACAGTTAGGGGAGATTCACACGAGCGTTGCGTTTTTGCGCGCGCAAACAACGCGGCGTTTTGCGAGCGCAAAAACCATTTGACAGCTGCGTGTGTCATGCGTGTCTGATGCGCGGCTGCGTGATTTTCGCGCAGCCGGCATCATAGAGATGAGGCTTGTCGACGCCCGTCACTGTCCAAGGTGCTGAAAGAGCTAACTCTTTCAGCACCCTCGACAGTGAATGCCGAACACAACAGCGATAAACCTGTAAAAAAAAAAGATAAAGTTCCTACTTACCGAGAACTTCCCGGCCGTTGCCTTGGTGACGCGTCCTTGGTGACGCGCCTCTCTTGACATCGGGCCCCACCTCCCTGGATGACGCGGCAGTCCAAGTGACCGCTGCAGCCTGTGATTGGCTGCAGCCTGTGCTTGGCCTGTGATTGGCTGGAGCTGTCACTTGAACTGAAGTGTCATCCCGGGAGGTCGGACTGCAGGAAGGAGACAGGAGTAATCGGTAAGTTAGAACTTCGTTTTTTTACAGGTTCATGTATTTTGGGATCGCAAGTCACTGTCCATGGTGCTGAAACAGTTTAACTCTTTCAGCACCATGCACAGTGAATCTCTCCCGACGTCGCGGACCGGAAATTTTTTTGCCGGGTTCGGCCAAAACGAGTTTGGCCGAACCCGGTGAAGTTTGCCTCGGTTGTCGGGGTTCGCTCCTCGCAAAGACACTCCGTTTGGATGCTTGGAAACAGAAAAGCACGTGGTGCTTTTCTGTTTTCATTCATCCTTTTCACTGCTGTTGCGCGAATCACGCTCGTCCCACGGAAGTGCTTCCGTGTGGTGCGCGTGATTTTCACGCACCCATTGACTTCAATGGGTGCGTGATGCGCGAAATACGCAGAGTTATTGAACCTGTCGCGCTTTTTGCGCAGCAGACAAACGCTGCGCAAAAAGCACGGACTGTCTGTACTGCCCCATAGACTTGTATTGGTCCATGCGTGCCGCGTGAAAACCACGCAGCCCGCACGGACCGAATACACGCTCGTGTGAATCCCCCCTTATCTCGTATAACCAGCTATGCGGCTGTGGGAGAAGTACATGCCCAGGAAAAGGCAAACAATAAGGGCTCGTCCACACATAGCGGAATTGCTGTGGAAAGTAGACTGAATTGCTGGGTTTTTCAGAGGAGATGTCACCATCTCCCAACATTGAGAAAACCACAGCAAAATCCACACCATATTCTGCAGTAAAAAATGCAGGAAATGGCGCGTTTTTTCCCGCAACGGAAATCCTGCTAGTTTCTGTGGAATTGCTGCAGCAATTCCGTTACGTGTGGACAAGCCCTAAAAGTTTTCATTCATTTATTCACAGCAAGTAGAGATCTTGTAAACTGTGAGGAACAGAAACAAACAGCATATTAAAAAGCTGCATAATTTTTTAGCAGTATTTTGATTTGATGTTTTAAAATAGCTTAAACCGACTATCCGGTTCTCCATAAAAATGTTTACATAATATGGGGAGTGTATAGTTAAAGTACCTGGAGCCCTCCTTTTCAGCATTTCTACAGTGGATCTGCCGATTTCCGTCTCCCCATTGCATTTATCTAAAAATGGCCAACCATCTTCTCAGTCTACACTATGCGCACTATGCTTTGGTAGTCAGAGACACTCCCCCTGCTCTCGGATGGACCAGCGCTGATGACGTCAGCACTGTGTCTTCCAGTACTGACATCAGTGCTGGTCCATCTGACAGCAGGGGTGGGGGGGATGGTCTCAGACTACTAAAGCAAAGTGTGCATAGGGTAGACTAAGAAGCTTGTTGGCCATTTCAGATGAATGCAGAGGGGACCGGGGATCAGCGTATCGGGGTAGAAACGCTAAAAAGAAAATTATAAAAAATTATACATTCCCCATATTATTTAAAATTTTTATGGAAACCGCCAGGGTCACTTTAAGTTACATTTTGAAATTACCCTTCGTTCACACTGGAAACGTATTCACTGTGAAATGAGTAATGTTTTCGTGAAATAAAGGATGTAAAAGTATTAATACACCACATCATGCGTTATAGTTATAGTTTCTTAGGCTTCCTGCACCAAATGAATGAGAGAAACACACGTTGAGGATTTTAATATAGCAAATAAGAGTGCGGAGCTGTCACATACAAGGCTGTACTTAGTTATAACTGTAGTTCTCGCTGGTACTAGCAATGTGGTCACCACTCGTAAACGCCTCGCGTCCTGTTGTCTCTCTCTCAGTATGGAGATGCGTGGCAGGACGGTTCCTTTTCCCTTTGGCTGATTTCATTTTACTACTGGTCCTCCCCATTGGGGACATCTTACCACTGAGCTTCCCTGCAAGTAAAGAGAGATTATGGATTAATGGCAGCATATGACCATCTTTCTGCAGTTCTTCTCTCCACATTTCTCTCTTCTCTTCACTTCTCTCCACGGGCACCAGTAGGGCTGAAGTTTAGATACTTCTTGTCTCATCAGTCAGAGACACGGGTCACTTACTTAGGCCTCATTCAGACAAAAGTGTCCGATTTGCATCCGCAAAGAACGCACCGCATTTCATGCATTTAAGATCCGTGTGGTATCAGCGTTCCTGTTCTTTTGTTTTATTTCTCATCATTTCTGAAATGGGCTGAAAATAGGTTGTGTGAACATACCCATAGGATCACTAAAGGAAAAAGATCCTAAGGGTATGTTCACACAAGTGTTTTCAGGCGTATTTCGGGGGGCTTACACCTCGAAAAACGCTTGAGAAAAACGGAAGCTGAATGCCTACAAACATTTGCCTATTGAATTCAATGGGAAAAACAGCATTTAGTTCATACGGTTCAGTCTTTTTATGCCGCTGTTTTAAAAAACTGAGCGTAAAAAGACGCTCCGTATAAAGAAGTAGCATGTCACTTCTTGAGGCGTTTTTTGGAGCTGATTTTCCATTGAACACTATGAAAAAGCCTCAAAAAACGCCTCAAAAGAAGCTCCAAATTAGGGTAAGTTCACACTGAGTTTTTGCCACGTTTTTTGACGCGGAAACCGCGTCGGAAAACGCACCAAAAAACGGCCGAAAATGCCTCCCATTGATTTCAATGGGAGGTGGAGTCGTTTTTTTCCCGCGAGCGGAAAAAACGTCTCGTGGGAGAAAGAAGCAACATGCCCCATCTTTGAGCGTTTACTTCTCTGACCAATGGGAGGCAGAGAAAGCGTATTTCGCTGCGTTTTTTGCCCACGGTACTCAATTCCAAACTGAATTTTGAGGCAGATTTTCTGCGATGTGGCCGGGGATTCGGCTCCAGAAGAAGTCCCTGCCTTCACTGTCCATATATGGACACAGTGACGTCAGGGACTACTGAAGCGGAACCCCCAGCGATGTGGCAGGGGATTCCGCTCCAGGAGAAGTCCCTGCCTTCCCTGTCCATAAATGGACACAGTGACGTCAGGGACTTCTGAAGCGGAATCCCCGCTGCTGTGGCCGGGGAATCCGATCCAGGAGAAGTCCCTCACTTCACTGTATATGGACATTGAAGCGAGGGACTTCTCCTGGAGCCGTCCCCTACAGGAAAGTAGGGGGGGGGGGCATCTATGGAGGGTGACTATGTACAAGGTGGCTGTGTAGCATTACCTACAGGGGGCTGTGTGGCATTACCTACAGGGGGGCTGTGTGGCATTGCTTACAGGGGGGCTGGGTGGCACTACCTACAGGGGGCTGGGTGGCACTACCTACAGGGGGCTGGGTGGCACTACCTACAGGGGGCTGGGTGGCACTACCTACAGGGGGCTGGGTGGCACTACCTACAGGGGGCTGGGTGGCACTACCTACAGGGGGGCTGGGTGGCACTACCTACAGGGGGGCTGTGGCAGTATCTACAGAGGGAAGTGTGTGGCAAAAAATTTACAAATGAAATTCATTCAATTTTAAAACGGACAGGGGAAAAAACGGTTGCAAAATGGGTCAAAATCAGCCGTTAAAAACGGCAACACAGCCCGGAACGGATGTAAAACGGCCGGGAAAAAGAGCCGTTTTTATCGGCCGACACTTGGACCCTGTCGTGTGAATAAGGCCTAAGGGTATGTTCACACACAAACTCAAAACGGCCGTGTTAAAAAAAGGCCCACTGGAACAGAACGCCGTTTTTCCCATTGCAATCAATGGGCAGATGTTTGGAGGCGTTCTGCTTCCGATTTTTCAGCCGTTTTTCAGGCTTTACGGCCCGAAAATCTTCCGAAAATGGGCCGTAAGAGATATAGTAACACTTCTGATTGCTAACTAAACTCCCAGTTACAGGATTACATAATTTCATGCTTGTAGGAAATCTCTCGCTGTTGCCTTGATGGTGCTTACCTGTAAGTTGCTGACATTCATCTTTATGTAGCTCATCCCATGATCTCGTCTTGCACAGTTTGCTACATGTGCATACAGAGTAACAGCGCAGGCATGGAGTGAGCTTGACGCCAATAGAACGGCCACACTGGTAACAGTACTTGAAAAAAGTTCTAAAAATAACAAGCAACAAAGATGTTAGAAGTAAACGTGTTAGGGCTTGTCCACAGGTAACAGAAATGCTGCAGAAAATTTCTGCAAAAATTCAGTTGAAAGTAGATTTTCTGCTTCTGGCAAAAACGCACCATTTCCTGCGTTTTTGACTGCAGAAAATGGTGCGGATTTTGCTGCATTTTTTTTCTCAATGTTGGGAGATGGTAACATCGCCTCTGAAAAACGCAGCAATTCAGCTCACTTTTCGCAGCAGGAATTGACATGCTGCACCGCTTGGACAAGCCCTTAAAGGAACACTGTATGTAAGACGGATATAACAGGTCCTACCGGGTTGATGACATGCTTCCTTCTCCAGCTGTAACCTTCACATTTCCTTTGCGGTTTGCCTCTCCTGGTGTAACACATACAAAAAACACACATTATGTATTTTGTGGTGTATCAGGCTGTTTACTGACTGACGCCTCATGCACACAAACTTATTTTTTCCCTCCCGTAAATAATGGCGTAAATACGGGTCCGGTGTTACACGTATTCAACCCGTATTGCACCAGTATTTACAGACCCGTGCCCGTAAATATGGGTCCGGTGTCACCAGTATCCCACCCGTATTTACGGGCACGTTTTCGATGCAAAATTGCACTGCACTAATCGGCAGCCCCTGCTCTCTATCAGTGCAGGATAGAGAGAAGGGGCAGCCCTTTCCGAGGTAAAAGTGAGGCTGGGTTCACACAACCTATTTTCAGGCGTAAACGAGGCGTATTATGCCTCGTTTTACATCTGAAAATAGGGCTACAATACGTCGGCAAACATCTGCCTATTCATTTGAATGGGTTTGCCGACGTACTGTGCAGACGACCTGTCATTTACGCGTCGTCGTTTGACAGCTGTCAAACGACGACGCGTAAATTGACTGCCTCGGCAAAGAAGTGCAGGGCACTTCTTTGCCACGTAATTTGAGCCGTTCTTCATTGAACTCAATGAAGAGCAGCTCAAGATATACGAGCGTCACAGACGCCTCGTATATTACGAGGAGCTGCTTTTACGGCTGAAACGACGCAGCTGTTTTCTTCTGAAAACAGGCTGTCATTTCAGCCGTAAATGACAGCTAGCGTGTGAACATACCCTAAAGGAAATTCAAACTTACCCGGCCGTTGTCTTGGTGACGCGTCCCTCTCTTGACATCCAGCCCAACATCCCTGGATGACGCAGCATTCCATGTGACCGCTGCAGCCTGTGATTGGCCTGTGATTGGGTGCAGCGGTCACATGGGCTGAAACGTCATCCCGGGAGGCCAGACTGGAGGAAGAAGCAGGGAGTTCTGGGTAAGTATGAACCTCTATTTTTTTTACAGGTTGATGTATATTGTGATCGGAAGTCACTGTCCAGGGTGCAGAAACAGTTACTGCCGATCAGTTAACTCTTTCAGCTCCCTGGACAGTGACTATTTACTGACGTCGCCTAGCAACGCTCCCGTAATTACGGGTGCACACACGTAGTCACCCGTAATTACGGGAGCCCCATAGACTTCTATGGGCCTGCCTGTGCCGTTATTACGGTCTAAAATAGGACGTTCTATATTTTTCAACGGCCCGGGCACCTTCCCGTAAGCAAACGGGGAGGTACCCGTGGCTAATAGAAGTCTATGGGCCCGTAATTACGGGCCATAATTACGGGCGTTTTAAGTTCGTGTGCATGGGGCCTAAATCTACAATTTTGAAACAATGGCTTTGATGGGCAACAGATATTGGGTAAATATTGTTACGAGTACCTATTGTTTGGTGTGGGGGAAAGTACCTAAAAAGGCCAAATATTTTATGCGGATATATTTAATAGTACATCTTTATAGGGGTTGTAGTTCTGATACAGAAGTCCAAATTCCCCGCTTCCCTTCACACAGCCTTATAGATTAGGCTGGATTCACACGAGCATGTTCGGTCCGTAAAGGAGGGAACGAATTTCGGCCGCAAGTCCCGGACCGAACACACTGCAGGGAGCCGGGCTCCTAGCATCATAGTTATATACGACGCTAGGAGTCCCTGCCTCTCCGTGGAACTACTGTGCCGTACTGAAAACATGATTACAGTACTGGACAGTAGTTCCACGGAGAGGCAGGGACTCCTAGCGTCGTACATAACTATGATGCTAGGAGCCCGGCTCCCTGCACTGTGTTCGGTCCGGTACTTGCGGCCGAAATACGTTCCCTCCTTTACGGACCGAACATGCTCGTGTGAATCCAGCCAGCCATACTATTCCGCCCAATCGGATATCGGAAGTGGAGAGAAGTGGCTGCAGGTATCTTCTTTGGTCTTAATCTAATTAATAGCACCTGTGTACCTTAGCAACAGTACCACCTAGTGTACAGCCGTATATCTACACAGAGAGTATGCCTGGGGGAAGTCCACAGGCAGGTACACATGCATATTTTGCTGCTAATGCACAACGTATTTCACCCCTCCCACATGGATAGGGGTGGAATCTGTGGTGAAAACTGATCAGCAGTGGGAATATACTCATGATATTTGAAGGAGGCGGCCGGGCGTAATTTGGCGTTTTTTGGCAGGGGAATTGGGCTTAGTGTAAAAATTGCTATCACGTGTCCCTCTTTTTGTTCTGTAAATGGTGGGAGGTCCTTTTAGAACAAAATCTACTGTTTAACGTTGAGTAACATTGAATTTCTTTCCTCACTTATCTTGTACTGAATTTGAGCTACATGAGCTTCACTATTCACATCTTCGAATCTGCACTTGGTTTATCTTCCGACATTAATGTGAGTGATATAACATTTCACCCCTAAGGCCCCATGCACGCGACCATAGATTTCGTCCGTAATTACGGACCCATTCATTTCTATGGCCAACGGACATCTTCCCGTATATATTAGATGTCCGTGCCGTAGAAACCTTCCGTAAAAAATAGGACATGTCCTATTTTTTTATTTTACGGACCGGGCTCTCATACTTTATAATGGGAGCAAGGTCCACAAATGCAGATGACTGTCCACAACCGGCCGTGCCCGTAATCACGGACCGTGATTATGGGCACGGTTGTGTGCATGGGGCCTCAATGTGTAACTCTTCTGAACTCCCACCATGCACTGCTCTATGGCAACAGGAGTTCTGAACTTACTTTCATGTCTGAGCAGCTCATATGACATCACGTAATTAGAGTGGTATAAGAAGAGGAATTATAACATCACAGGAGAGGTCCCTTAACCCCTTAGTGACCAGCCCATTTTAGGCCTTAATGACCAAGCTATTTTATTCGTTTTTCTATAGTCGCATTCAAAGAGCTATAACGTTCTTATTTTTTCGTCTACATAGCTGTATGAGGACTTGTTTTTTGCGGGATTAGTTGTGCTTTTTAATGGCACCATTTTTGGGTACATATAATTTTTATATTAACTTTTATTAACCTTTTTGGGGGGGATTATAAAAAAAACCTGAAATTCCGCCATTGTTCTATGCGTTTTTAAATTGACGCCGTTCACTGTGCGACGTAATTAACATGTGACCTTTATTCTATGGGTCGGTACGATTACGGCGATACCACATATGTGGAGGTTTTTTTATGTTTTACGACTTTTGCACAATAAAAACACTTTTGAACTAAAATTATTTGTTTTTGCATCGTCGCTTTCCAAGAGCCGTAATTTTTTTATTTTTCCATCAATGTAGTGATTTTTTGGGCTTGTTTTCTGCGGGACAAGACGTAGTTTTGAATGGTACTGTTTTGGGGTACATGGGACTTATTGATTCATTTTTATTATGACTTTTTTGGGGGGCAATGGAAAAAAATTGCAATTTCGCCATAGTTTTTGGCGTTTTTTTTTACGGTGTTCACTTTGCGGTTTAAATTACATATTAACTTTATTAATGGAGTCATTACGGTCGCGGCGATACCATATATGTGTACTTTTTTTTTTTTTTACACTTTTACTAAATAAAACCACTTTTTATGGAAAAAAATGGTTTTATTTATTTTTTTACTGTACTTTTTATTAATAATCTTTATTTCACTTTGATGACTGATTTTATTAGTCCGACTAGGGGACTTTACTGTGCGATATTCCGATCGCTGCTATAATGCTCTGGTATACTTCGTATACCAGAGCATTATTGCCTGTCAGTTTAAATCTGACAGGCAATCTGTTAGGACGTGCCTCCGGCGCGTCCTAACAGGCATATGTCCAGGGCAGACCTGGGGGCTTTTATCAGTCCCCCGGCTGCCATGACACCCCATCGGAGACCCGCGATTTCATTCGCGGGCCGCCGATGGGTGACAGAGGGAGCGCACTCCCTCTGTAAACAAAGTTAAATGCCGCGGTCGCTATTGACGGCGGCATTTAACGGGTTAAACGGCCGCGATCGAAGTAAACTTCGATCGCGGGCGTTGGAGCAGGAGCTCAGCTGTCATCAGACAGCAGAGCCCCGGCTCCTGCCTGCACGGGAGACCCGTGCAGGACTTAGACTAGGCTGACGTGAAAAGGCGTCAGCCTAGCCTAAAGCCCAGTAGTGAATCACGTTAAAACACGTATTAGTGGTCACTAAGGGGTTAAGCCAGACTAGTGGTGTTAAAAGACCGTTACAATAAAATAATTTTTAGGGTATGTGCACACGTAGTGTTTTCAGACGTTTTTCGGCCCGTAAACGTCCCGAAAAACGTCTGAAAAATCAGAAGCAAAACGCCTACAAACATCTGCTCAATGGGAAATATGGCGTTCTGTTCCGAGGGGGCATTTTTTTACGCCTCGTTTTCTAAAAACGGCACGTAAAAAGACACCTGCAATAAAGAAGTGCATGTCACTTCTTGGGACGTTTTTTGGAGCAGTTTTCATTGACTCTATAGAAAAACAGCTCCAAAAATGGCCGTAAAACACGCCGCGAAAAATGCGGGTGGCTAAAAAAAACACACCTGAAAATCAGGAACGGTTTTCCCTTGAAAACAGCTCCGTATTTTCAGACGTTTTTGATTTTGTGTGTGCACATACGTTACAGGATAATAAGATAAACTAGTCTGTAGTGGTTCAGCACTAAATAAGCTGCGTTATCTTCAGAACCAGGTGGTGTATACAGTATATATAGGTGCAGCTTACGGACAATGCCTTCCTTTGCCCACTCCTGCTCCTTTGCTAGGGCTGCCTCCCGTGTGAGCTTTCCTAAATGCTCTAGTAGTTGCTTCCGAGCGTTGTAAGTGTCCCGTTCTTCTGGTAACAAGGCATGGTAAGGCGTATGTGCTATCCTCTTATCCTGCAATACACAAGTTAAAAAATACATCGCCTCATTCACAAAAATACTAAATAACTAAACTAGAAAATAACTACAGATAGACCCCTTTAATAGGGAATATTTCTAAGATTCTCTTTATAAAGTCATGCAGTGGGTGCCATTGCACCCGCTGACTGGCACCTGCTGCATTACCTGATAAAGGGCATCTATAGGTGTTTTTTATAAAGTGATGACAGAATCACTTGAATGCAAGGGGTCATGATTCTGATTTCTATTTGTGATCCTCATATTCTGCTATATTTTAGGGGGGATTCACACGAGCGTGTATTCGGTCCGTGCGGGCCGCGTGGTTTTCACGCGGCACGCATGGACAATACAAGTCTATGGGGCAGTACAGACAGTCCGTGCTTTTTGCGCAGCGTTTGTCTGCTGCGCAAAAAGCGCGACAGGTTCAATAACTCTGCGTATTTCACGCATCACGCACCCATTGAAGTCAATGGGTGCGTGAAAATCACGCGCACCACACGGAAGCACTTCCGTGGGACGAGCGTGATTCGCGCAACAGCAGTGAAAAGGATGAATGAAAACCGAAAAGCACCACGTGCTTTTCTGTTTCCGAACATCCAAACGGAGTGTCTTTGCGATGAGCGAAGCCGGACAAGCGTACCGAACTTCACCGGGTTCGGCCAAACTCGTTTTGGCCGATCCCGGCAAAAAAATTATCGGTACGCGACGTCAGGAGATAGTCACTGTCCATGGTGCTGAAAGAGTTAAACTGTTTCAGCACCATGGACAGTGACTTGCGATCCCAAAATACATTAACCTGTAAAAAAAAAACGAAGTTCTAACTTACCGATTACTCCTGTCTCCTTCCTGCAGTCCGACCTCCCGGGATGACACTTCAGTTCAAGTGACAGCTCCAGCCAATCACAGGCCAAGCACAGGCTGCAGCCAATCACAGGCTGCAGCGGTCACTTGGACTGCTGCGTCATCCAGGGAGGTGGGGCCCGATGTCAAGAGAGGCGCGTCACCAAGGACGCGTCACCAAGGACGCGTCACCAAGGCAACGGCCGGGAAGTTCTCGGTAAGTAGGAACTTTATCTTTTTTTTTTACAGGTTTTTCGCTGTTGTGTTCGGCATTCACTGTCGAGGGTGCTGAAAGATTTAGCTCTTTCAGCACCTTGGAAAGTGACGGGCGTTGACAAGCCTCATCTCTATGATGCCGGCTGCGCGAAAATCACGCAGCCGCGCATCAGACACGCATGACACACGCAGCTGTCAAATGGTTTTTGCGCTCGCAAAACGCTGCGTTGTTTGCGCGCGCAAAAACGCAACGTTCGTGTGAATCTCCCCTTACTCTGACAGCCTCCAGTTCCCACAAAACATTGCAAATGTGACTTCATTGTTCGGGTTTTTTCCATTGAAGACAATGATAGAATATTGATAGGATATACTATCAATGTCTGAACATTTGGGGGTCTTAGCGCAGAGATCACAACTAGGTACTATGCTGTCAATAGCAACAGATCCCAATTCATTAACACCGTAGTCCTTTTAGTTACTTGTAGTTTCCTGGTGAGGGTGTGGGCCTGTGCTTATATACAACAGGCAATCTTAACAAAATAAACAAATAATTGTGGAGCTGCAGTGTAAATCATGAGCACAGCTGTGACCTAAAAAAGCAGAGCTGAAATAAACAAAGAAGCAGTATTGAACAGTTTCACACATAAACTACCTGGAAATACTTGAAATAGGCGTAGTCAATGGCTGTACCCAGCACAGTCCTTTTTCCTCCTGCTATAACAATTGGCATCAGAAGATTTGCACCAGCTTTTATAAGCCTGTCCACCTGTCAATTACAATAAGAAGTCTTTATAATCTTAAGTATCACAAAGTACAAGTTACCACAGAAGGAATGCAAATAATAGTTCATTCACACGTGCCAATATGCACCAGTAGTGTGCCATGTGTGTTTTTTTTTGTCTGCACAGTTATTACAGGTGAAAAACGTTAAAAACATGAGTTTCACCTCTAATTATTATGCGGACAAAAAAAAAAGAATAAAAAAATCACTGTAATTTAAGGTAAAAACGCCCACATTTGTCCCCCGACATACCAGCAGGTGTAAAAAAAAAAGAATAAAAAAAAAGGGGGCTTTTAACATTAAGGGTATGTTCACACGCAGTGACTAAAAACGTCTGAAAATACGGAGCTGTTTCCAGGCGAAAACAGCTCCTGATTTTCAGATGTTTTTGTAGCAAATCGCGTTTTTCACGGCGTATTTTCCGGCCGTTTTTGGAGCTGTTTTTCAATGGAGTCAATGAAAAACGCCTCCAAAAACGTCCCAAGAAGTGACATGCACTTCTTTTTCGCGGGCGTCTTTTTACGCGCCGTATTTTGACAGCGACGCGTAAAATTACACCTCGTGGGAACAGAACACCGTAAAACCCATTGCAAGTAATGGGCAGATGTTTGGAGGCGTAATGGAGCTGTTTTTTCAGGCGTAATTCGAGGCGTAAAACGCCCGAATTACGTCTGATAACACTGCGTGTGAACATACACTTAATGTCCAACGTATTCAATTGCATCATACATGGGAGAAAGGGGACTGCTGAAAGATTGTTACTTCTTAGGCTGGGTTCACACACCTTATTTACGGACGTAATTCGGGCGTTTTAGCCTCGAATTACGTCCGAAAATACGGCTTTAAAGCGTCGGCAAACATCTGCCCATTCATTTGAATGGGCTTTACGATGTTCTGTGCCGACGGTCAAAGAAGTGCCTGTCACCTCTTCAGACGTAAATGGAGCCGTTTTCCATGGACTCCATGGAAAAACAGCTCCAATTACGTCCGTAATGGACGCAGCGAAAGACGCCTGCACATGCCATTACGGCTGAAATTACGGTGCGGTTTTCTCCTGAAAACAGCTCCGTAATTTCAGCCGTAACGGACGCTGCCGTGTGAACATACCCTTATTCTTCAATTTGCAAATAGGACATATTTATCAAAAGGTAACTTATATGCATACGAATGTGGCGGAAAAAGTGCATGAGGTGAGTCACGCCAGCAGCAACTCATTTAACGTCATCTTCCACTTTTAGGGTATGTTCACACACCCTATTTACGGACCTAATTCAGGGTTTTGCGCCTGCAATTACGGCCAAAAAAACGGCTCGAAACCATGGGCAAACATCTTTCCATTGAATTCAATGGGTGTTACGGTGTTCTGTGCAGACGGGCTTTTTTTTACGTGCCGCTGTCAAAAGACGGCGCATAAAAAGACAGCCGCCTCAAAGAAGTGCCTGTCACTTCTTGGGACGTAATTGGAGCCGTTTTTCATTGACTCCATTGAAAAGCAGCTCCAATTACGTCTGTAATGGACGCAGCGAAAAACGCGTGCACTTGGAAAAGAGTATGAAATTCAGGAGCTGTTTTCGCCTGAATTTCAGATGTATTTTACATTTGCGTGTGAACATACCCTTATATGAGAGCTCTGTTGAGCAATAGTGCATATGCTGAATAGGGGAAAGATTCTGGCAAAGCGCTAACAGGGTGCAGCAATATATATATACAGTGAAGGAAATAAGTATTTGATCCCTTGCTGATTTTGTAAGTTTGCCCACTGTCAAAGACATGAACAGTCTAGAATTTTTAGGCTAGGTTAATTTTACCAGTGAGAGATAGATTATATAAAAAAAAACAAAACTGAAAATCACATAGTCAAAATTATATATATTTATTTGCATTGTTCACAGAGAAATAAGTATTTGATCCCTTTGGCAAACAAGACTTAATACTTGGTGGCAAAACCCTTGTTAGAAAGCACAACAGTCATATGTTTTTTGTAGTTGATGATGAGGTTTGCACACATGTTAGTGGCCCACTCCTCTTTGCAGATCATCTGTAAATCATTAAGATTTTGAGGCTGTCGCTTGGAAACTCGGATCTTCAGCTCCCTCCATAAGTTTTCGATGGGATTAAGGTCTGGAGACTGGCTAGGCCACTCCATGACCTTAATGTGCTTCTTTTTGAGCCACTCCTTTGTTGCCTTGGCTGTATGTTTCGGGTCATTGTCGTGCTGGAAGACCCAGCCACGAGCCATTTTTAATGTCCTGGTGGAGGGAAGGAGGTTGTCACTCAGGATTTGACAGTACATGGCTCCATCCATTCTCCCATTGATGCGGTGAAGTAGCCCTGTGCCCTTAGCAGAGAAACACCCCCAAAACATAATGTTTCCACCTCCATGCTTGACAGTGGGGACAGTGTTCTTTGGGTCATAGGCAGCATTTCTCTTCCTCCAAACACGGCGAATTGAGATAATGCCAAAGAGCTCAATTTTAGTCTCATCTGACCACAGCACCTTCTCCCAATCACTATCAGAATCATCCAGATGTTCATTTGCAAACTTCAGACGGGCCTGTACATGTGCCTTCTTGAGCAGGGGGACCTTGCGGGCACTGCAGGATTTTAATCCATTACGGCATAATGTGTTACCAATGGTTTTCTTAGTGACTGTGGTCCCAGCTGCCTTGAGATCATTAACAAGTTCCCCCCCGTGTAGTTTTCGGCTGAGCTCTCACCTTCCTCAGGATCAAGGATACCCCACGAGGTGAGATTTTGCATGGAGCCCCAGATCGATGTCGATTGACAGTCATTTTGTATGTCTTCCATTTTCTTACTTTTGTACCAACAGTTGTCTCCTTGTCACCCAGCGTCTTACTTATGGTTTTGTAGCCCATTCCAGCCTTGTGCAGGTCTATGATCTTGTCCCTGACATCCTTAGAAAGCTCTTTGGTCTTGCCCATGTTGTAGAGGTTAGAGTCAGACTGATTCATTGAGTCTGTGGACAGGAGTCTTTTATACAGGTGACCATGTAAGACAGCCGTCTTTAAAGCAGGCACCAAGTTGATTTGGAGCGTGTAACTGGTCTGGAGGAGGCTGAACTCTTAATGCTTGGTAGGGGATCAAATACTTATTTCTCTGTGCACAATGCAAATAAATATATATAATTTTGACTATGTGATTTTCTGTTTTTTTTTTAAATATAATCCATCTCTCACTGGTAAAATTAACCTAGCCTAAAAATTCCAGACTGTTCATGTCTTTGACAGTGGGCAAACTTACAAAATCAGCAAGGGATCAAATACTTATTTCCTTCACTGTATGTGTGTATATATATATATATATATATATATATACACAAAAATTTCCCTCGTGGTATATCAAAACTAATGTCAGAGAAGAGTGGGCACATTTTATTGTCCGCAAATAATCCCGGCATTAAAGAGGGCCTGTCACCTCTCCTGACATGTCTGTCTTTAGTAAATACTTGTCTTCCCCATGAAATAACAATTCTGGAGATTATTTTCTTAGAACTCTACGTTGTGTCGTTCCTTTGTTATTCCTCCTAGAAATTCATGAATAAACTGACAACTGGGTGCTACCTGTTGGGGGTGTGTCCCTACACAGACTGACACTGTCCAATCATTGCTTACAGTCAGAATGTGTAGAGACACGCCCCCTTTGACAAGAGAAATGGTAACACCCATTAGTCCACTTTTTCAAAAATTTCTAGGAGGGATAACAGAGGAATGGCACAATGCAGAGTTCTAAGAAGAGAGGATCCATAATTGTTATGAGTATTTACAAAAATAAACATATCAGGAAAGGTGACAGGTCCTAAGGATTAACTCATTTCAGCCATTACAGTGCCCATAGGGTTGGTCATCCAACATCCTCAGAATGGATTTAACTATACATAGTGTACA
The DNA here is from genome assembly GCF_050947455.1 of Rhinoderma darwinii. Lineage (NCBI taxonomy): Eukaryota > Metazoa > Chordata > Amphibia > Anura > Rhinodermatidae > Rhinoderma > Rhinoderma darwinii. The sequence continues at coordinate 85,980,216 of NC_134690.1, forward strand.
TTTATATGCCATTCAGGATCAGTGGAAAGCTGAGTAATCAATCAGCATCTGTTACTCGTGTATGAGCCCAAGATAAATCAGAAATTGCTGAATAGAATAAGTGACTTCACAAATCTTCTACAACTTGGGTTGTATATGTGGAGCTATGAGAGCGCCGACCCACTAAATAGAAACACACGATATGAAATGTGATGAGGGCTGATGAAAGAATCTGCTTGTAGCTTAACAAAAACACCATTTAAAATTGGTGTGAGAATTGAGTTCTGCTTTGTTAGCGCCCCATAGACAATGTATTAATTACATGACGGTCCCAGAACTAGAGATACAATTACCGGCTCAATTATATGCATTAACCCAGGGAAAACTCCTACATTAAAACTATAAATCAAAATAGACACAACTCTTGTGAGCACATTGTATTGCTAAATGTAAACTTTGGCGTGTATATGTGGACATTTTACTGCCTCTTACAGTATGTAGCACAAAATGAATCTAATTTCCTTGACACCATTTTTCCCACACCGGGAAATGTGTCAGCGTGGACAATTATCTTGTTATAGAATAAGGCAGAGAGTCTACACAACTCAGACAAGGAGCTTTGACCTTTGATTAAAGGGAGTCCCCAGGCTGCAGAAGGCAAAATAGTTTTTAAACAGCAAGAGACACCCAGAGTGACATGCCAAGATATCAAACCAGAACCAGGAGGTGCCAGGTAACAGCAGAAAACGTTTGCATACCAAAGCCTGGGCACTGTGTCACTGAAAGATGGTGACTTTGTTAGACCGGACGAGATGCTGAGGTGACATGACTCCACCTAGAACACTGGAAGGAACAGCCCTGGAGCAACTGGGTATGAGTGATGTGTCATTGGAGTACCAGGTGGTAGGTAACTGCAGACAGCCCTGGAGCCGGGGTCGATAATTAGGAGCACCTCTATTATAGTCCCTCCTGTCTTGCTTGGTTAAAGGGGAACTTGCCATAAAACCTCAAGATCTAAAGATGTACAGTATTGAAATACTGTAAAGAAACCAACACTCTCTTTCAAACCGATTCAATAACGTTCTCCCACAAGAGATCTTGGAGTCAAGTCAACTTTATCCCAAGTTCTTATCCATGGTTTGATACTAGTGGTGAGCTAGTGGTGAGCTAGACTTGAGTGATCTAGGAATCTTATTGAATAAAATATGAAAACAATTGCGGCCCTGGAGAGTGGTGGAAATTTTAAACAGAAGGTGGCAGGGTTCATACGCGGCATGTCTTGAAAAATGGGACTGTACGTGAATGTGCGGACCAGATCTCTGATGTCTGTCTGACGTCTATTTGGCTTTTTGCATAGGACTGAAGTAATTTTTTATAATTTTCATTATAATTTTCCCATTTCTTGCAGATCTTAGCCACGGCGTTCATGTGAAATTTGAAGAATCAGGAATGGATGCCTGACAGACCATAAAAAAAGAGACAAAAATGTGGTTGTTGTGAGCTATCTAAACCGACAGAAGTAGTCGGCTATCCGGTTGTCCTCAAGTTGGAGGCATTAGTTCTTTAGGAACTGCTGCAAAAAACACTTGCCTTTTGGTTTATGGATGAGATCAAGAGGGAAAATCTAGGGAGAAGCCAATATACCTACAATTTTCAGATGAAGGGGACACGACAATCAGATATGACACGGAAGATGTAAGTGGAAAATTTGCCTGAAGAAAAGATTTGTCAGTCATGGAGATGGAGGTAAATTGGGAGAACCCACCAACAATGACCCATAAGACTGTGTAGCGCTGACAGCCCGCCGTTCGCGCTATCCTACTTTCTCTAGCAGCCGCCAGCATCTGTTACCTTCTTGCAGGCGTCCGACTCCTCCTCCCCGGGGACGCCCGCATGTACTGCTTTCCTCTGTGCCTCGCTCTCGTAGGGTGCACGCGCACGCCCTGGTGACCTCTTAAAGGGCCAGCGTGCGCACCACTATATTCTTCCCCAGCCTATCCCTGTTGTTCCTGCCCTATTTAAGTCTGTCCTACCCTCCTTCCTATGCCTAAATGTCTATGTCTATATGCCTATGTTCGTTTAAGCAAATGTTCCCTTAGTTGAATCCTGTTCCCAGTGTTCCAGTTTCCTATATCCAGTAACTGTGTTTGTTCCTGAGCGGAGCCTAGTGTTGGAGTCGAGTTTATCCTATCTGCCACGCCAAGCGTCGTCTGCCACGCCAAATGTCATCTGTGCCACGTATCATCCGTGCCAAAGCGTCTGCTAGGTCTCGCGTCTGTCAGAACGCTCATACAGGTACTCTTGTGCTTTTATTTTTCATTGACTGTTGTTTGCCCAGCTGGGTCCACATAACCCAGAATTGTAACGATCTGTGCCTGACTGGGAGGAAGGATGGTGTGTGATGGAGATTATAGCAATCTCTGACCAAGGCCATGTTAATGTCAGAAGAGGCTGAAAAATCTTAAACTCTTTTTGGCATGATGACATGAAATGGGCATAAGATTGGCAAACAGACAGAAACTCAGCCTGTTGACTCTTCTCCGCATGACAGTAAGTAAATGTGAAGTTGAACTTCTGAAGACACTCCAGAGTTGTATGATCTGTGAATATTGTGATTCACAACTTTTCGCCCTCAAGCAGATGATGCGATTCCAGCATGCCAAGCTTGACAGCCAGAAGCTCAAGGTCAACAATACAGCAATTCTTCTTGGAGGAAGTGACCGTTTTAGATGGGAAACCACACAGATGCAGATAGTTCTATTGACGTCTAGAACTATTGACCTCAAGATAAAAGAAAAAACACCTCAAGTCATGAGCAGGTATCAAGCATCTTTGGAGGTGTTCTAAGTCTTAGCACGTGGCTACATTTTAGTGTTAGCATTTTCACAAGTCAAGTTAGTTAATGAGGTGACAATCCTGGATGAACTGTTTGTAGTTATTAGCAGTCTCTTTAGGCCTTGAGGCTAATGGTTGTGGCCACCTAAAAACCATGGACAACTTACCAGGGTCGCAACCCCCCCACCCCCTCCCTCCCACATTCTGCTGTACAGCTCTTTCAATCTCCGTTTTGCAACTTTGGAGCCCCTTTCCCATTAATGGTGTTAACTTTATTTACTGCTTTATTTACGGACATAGGAGAGTAGAATCAGCGTCTCATGAAGGTGAGAGGTAGTCCTGAAAAGGAAAGAGGTGGGTAGCATGGGTCTGCACAGAGAGGGATCCATTTTTTAATTTTTGCTATGGCGCCTCCTTCTCATCCACATACACCTCTGGATGGACAGCTTAAGAATTTGGTCTTACCAAAGCTATTCTTGCAGCTAAAGTTCTCTTCTTTTCATAAGCAATATTCACAGCTGCACATAGAGCGCTGCCTACTCTTCTGCTGAGAGCCAGGTTAGGGTCTGCTCCGCTAGCCAACAGTTCTTTCACCGCCTGGAGAATGGAAAACACATTATGTATTGAACACCTTTTTGGAAACAAAACAACATTGTAAAACAGAGAAAAAAAATTATTACAAAAGTTTTATTCAAGAACAAAAGATCTCTGGCATACTGAAGGTTTATCACAATATTATTTATCACAATAATAAAAAGAAATGTCTTTAGAAAAATCTCACCAAGTCATTTCCACTGGCAATGGCCAAGGAGAGAGGAGAGTGACCACTCCATAGGGTGTTGATCTTGGCATTGTGGGCAAGAAGTAAAGAAATTGTATCCCTTGCAAACTGTAAAATTAAGAAGATATAACATCTTTGGTTTGACCTTACAAAGGTGACAAATATTGCCCAGCAGCTCCATGCTAGACGTCCCCTCTAAATGTAGCAACTTATGATCAAAGAGCGCTGTAAGCTTACCTTGTAATTGTCCTCCCGTTCACATGCCACATGTAAGGGTGTACGGCCTCCCTCCTCGGGGTCACAGGGGCTCTTATCAAAGTAATTATACAAAGGAAGACCTGATTCAAAGCCGCCTTTCATAGAAAACCCATGGATGACCCCATATGTTTCCCCCTGAAAGAACAGTTTACATATAGTTAAAGGATAAAGTCAATATTTGTTTTATTGTTTTTGCTGCTTACCAGCTTTTTAGTGTATTTTGCAAAGTTTGTAAGTATACATTGCCTCGTACAGCCCTTAATAATACTATTATGCTTTGATGACTATGCTAATAATTGAATGCAAAAGGGAAGGGGATAATTTATACAGTATATGTGAAAAATAAAAAAAAATATATATAGGAGTGCTGTCTATTTGTTGCTTACTTTCGACGTCGGCAGAGCATAGCCCATGAAGGAAGTGATGTGTCGTGGGCTAGCTTGGTGGGTATATAAGGTGTGCGATAGACTGTCTGAACACATATTACTCGTTGTTGCCATGGGTAAAAGGGGCAATTTATCAGAGTTGCAAAAAGGGATGATTATTGGCTTTTGGGGCAAAGAGTATTTCTCAAATAGCGCAGCTTGTGAACTGTTTGCGTGATGTGTTGTGGTGAAAGTGTATCGTGAGTGGAGAAATTACACCTTTGGGAATAACCGACGTTGAAACTGCGGAGCACCATGTGCCATTGATGTGAGAGGTGACCGTCGGCTACGAAGATGCGCGAGGGTCGAACGACACGTTACAGTGGAGCAGTTCACCGTGAAAATCAACCAGGGGGCTACCAGACGTGTGTCTAAAACAACAGTTCAGCGTACTGCATATGGGGCTCCGAAGCAGAGGGATGGTCACTGCTCCTATGCTAACAAATGTGCATCGGAAAAAAAACATAATTTGCACGGCAGTATAGGAATTGGACCACCGATGATTGGCAAAAGGTTGCCTTCTCCGATGAGTCACGCTTTCTGCTTCATGGAACGGATAGACGTTGGCGTGCCAGGCAAGAAACATCAGAGAACAAACACCCTGCAACCATTGCTGGAAGAACAGAAACTGGTGGCGGCAGCGTTATGGCCTGGGGAATTTTTCCATGGCATTCTCTGGGCCCACTCATCCATGTAGGAACCGATTTGGGTATGAATCCATCACTGCAGATCACGTCCACCCATTCATGCAGTTTGTCTTCCCTGGAGCAGATTGAATCTTCCAGCAAGACAATGCGGCTTTTCACACGGCTAGAAATATCCCACAGTGGTTGGAAGAGCGCGACCAAGACTTCCAAGTACTTCCCTGGCCCCCTAATTCACCAGACTTGAACCCAATTGAGCATCTGTGGGACCGCCTTGATCGTCTTGTTCGCGCTATGGATTCTCCCCCACGTGACCTCCAGCAAATGTGGGATGCACTGCAGTCAGCATGGCTCCAGATACCTGAGACAACCTACCAGCACCTTATTGAGTCACTCCCAGCCCGTCTAGCTGCTGTACGTGCTGCACACGGCGGTTACTCTGGATATTAGCTGGTGGTCATAATAATGTGACTCAACTGTGTATCTCAATTATTTCATTAAATATCTGTCTGTAGGGGCGTGGCCTGGTAATGGCGCCGAGCGGACGTGTGGACTGAGAGCTCCGCTACAGACTTCATCCCAGCAAGCTCTTTAGCATGAGAAGGCAGAGGCAAACGGCACCCCGATGAGCAGGAGAACACCCAGGCATACAGGCACACTGTCCAGACCACAATCGAGGGCACTAACCGGAGGTATTCACAGGTATTTTGGCGACACAGTGAGGGGAGAGAAATCCAAGATGGCGCCGCCTGGCCCTGAACGCCGGACCAGGGGAAATGGAAGCACAGTACAGGACGCTTCTCCTATAGCTCCCCCATCTCCAGCTCAAAACTCCTCTCCTAGCTCCTCGTCGCCTCAGAAAAATGACACAGGCCTAACCACGCAAATGGTTGCGACAGATATGATCTCTGTTCCAGGGAATATGCTTATGGAGCTAAAACAACAACTTGCTGCAGTTCCAACAAAGGGAGACATGGAAGCTTATGTGAGCAGATTGGAGACAACATACAAATCTGAGATTCAGGCGCTGACATGCAATCTTTCTCAGCTTACAGACCAGGTACAGCGCATGGATGGAGATATTACAGCGACTTCTCAGGCACAAGCAGCACATCAGTCGACACTGGAGCAACATACTCAGCAAATCCATATGCTGTTTAATATCACTGAAGATCATGAAAACCGCAACCGGAAGAATAATTTGCGTGTCCGTGGCCTGCCGGAGACATATAGCACTGCCTCTATAGTTCCTACCCTGAAGGGCCTATTCAACTCTCTCCTGGGACGTGAGCCTGAATCTGCTCTGGAAATTGATAGAGCACACCGCACTCTGGGTCCTAGAAACGCAGACCCTGATAGGCCGAGAGATATCCTGTGCCGCATTCACTACTTCACGCTGAAGGAAGAAATATTACGAAAAGCCAGCGATAAAGGCGATATTGTATGGGAGGGGACGAAACTTCAACTCTTATCTGATCTCTCCAAAATGACTTTGGATAAACGTAGGAACTTGCGCCCTTTACTGGATGTTCTGCGTGAGAATGGGATTCCATATTCTTGGGGATATCCGTTCCAGCTTCAAGTCAGGAAAGATGGCGTTCTCTTCTTCGTCCGGGAGCTAGCCGACATTCCAGAGTTTTGTGAGGCGTTAGACATCCCAAGAGTCTCCATATTGGACTGGCCCTCAACTCCATTTCTTCCCCAAAGAGCGCACCAAGGTCGGCGCGGCAGATCTCCAGCCCTTCGTGGACGGCGTCAGGAGCGACGACAGATGGAACCGGTTCCAGAAAATTAAGTGGTGGTCGTGAGTATAAATACTCACCCACAGGTAGCATAATTATAAGCCCTTGCCGGCTTTGATGCGGAACTCTCATGATTACCTATTTGTATTCTATTCATTCTACAGGGACACAGGTTGAGGGTTCATGATGTTTTTTGAGAGAATCTAGAACGAATACCTTGATGTGATATGCTTTTATACAACTGTGCTCCGGTTAGAGATAGACGAGATTCATTAGCACTTTTCATAAATGTGTCACTTTAATGGTACACTGTTCCAATATTTGCCTCTGAATGTATATTTAAGGTTCCGCACCATCTCATGGGGCATACCATACTGCCTTAGATAATACCGCTTAACGGGTGTTCTCCATAGCTCCTTTTGGTGCTATACTATACTGTTCTCTTGATACTTATTCATATTGTATTATTTCATGTTGTTCTTCTTGCTATATTTTTTCAGTAATATTGCTGGGGTGATAGTCTAAGCGTTCGCTGGGTTCCTGACTAGACACTCTTCCAATTAGGGATTCACTGGTTCGCCAGTGTTACTTGGTTTGTAATATCTCTCTGATTTAGTCATCAGAGAGTGGGTTTTCACCCTTATTCTATACTTCATTTTCGAAGTTCGTTTTCTTTGTATTTTTGTTTTAATTTTTCCTATACCTAAACTTATCCCCCCTTCCTCCCCCCTTCCCGCCTTTTTAGTGTGAGGGGATGGCCTCCCTAAAGATGTGCACTCTGAATGTCAGGGGATTTAATACTCCTGAAAAACGCGCACAGATCCTTTATGACATGCATAAAGAGAGGGTCCAACTCTTGTTTTTACAGGAGACCCATTTTAAAACAGCACACATCCCTCGTCTTAGCACTCAATATTACTCCAAGTGGTATCATAGCACGAATACGGAGTCCAAAAGCAAAGGGGTTAGTATTGCAATTCATAAGTCCCTATTACACGAGGTATTGGCGACGGCGTCAAACACGGAGGGTTGCTACTTATTTGTCAAAATTTCTCTACATGGCAAGGTGATTACGTTGGCTAACTTTTATTTGCCTAATCAGGATCAGGCTAGGTTATGCAGGTCATTGTTGCGTAGGCTGGAGGATTTCTCAGAAGGGATGCTGGTAATTGGAGGCGATTTTAACCTAGTGTTGGACAGATATCTTGACTCTTCGTCTGGTAAAAGCTCGGTACCTAGGTCACATTTGTCAGCTTTATCATCTACATTACATACAATGCAGTTAGTCGACGTGTGGCACACGCTCCACCCACAAACCAAAGATTACACCTACTTTTCAGCGTTGCACAATTCATATAGTAGAATTGACATGTTCCTTCTCAGCCACCATCTCCTCACATGGAAACCCACCACAATGATTGGGAATGTACTCTGGTCGGATCATGCTCCAGTGTATCTGATTTTAGATATCCCAGATAAGCCGAAACATTTTAAGAACTGGAAGCTGAATGACAACCTCCTAAACGACACAGTCTGTATGACCGCAATGAAGAACTCTATTTAGTCCTTCATTCTTAATCATACAGCTGACACAACAGCCCTACCAATGCAATGGGAGGCGTTGAAATGTGTGTTAAGAGGAGTTCTCATTCAACATGGGTCACGCCTGAAGAGGGAGAAAGAAGCCCAAATGACCAAATTATTAGATAAGATCAATGTCCTTGAGACCCAACATAAACGCACGCAACTCCTCACTACATTCTCAGAACTCGGCCTTGCTAGGAACCAACTTAGGGAGCTGCTCGACCAAACATACACGAGGTATAGAGACAGGAATCGGAAATACTTTTATTAACTCGCTGACAAGTGTGGACGACCTCTCGCAAGGGCGCTGCATCCCAGATCACAGGCTGCATATATCCCTAAATTACATACAACATCAGGGCAGGTGGTTTCTGATCCCAAGGACATCACCATGGGTTTCCAGCAATACTATTCTTCCCTATACAATATTAAGGGTAGCTTACATGACATTCCAGTGGAAACATTACAGTCCAAAATAGATGAGTATTTGAACGAGACTCCAGTCCCTACTCTTTCCCATGCAGACTCTGATATGTTAGAGTCCGATTTCACAGAGGACGAAGTGCTGCAAGCTTTTAAGGACTCTCCATTGGGAAAGAGTCCGGGACCTGACGGTTTCAATAACAAATTCTACAAAACATTCCAGGAGTTTCTAATTCCTTTTTTAACAAGGGTTTTCAACTCCATCACTACAACATGCGGCTTCGCCCAATAGTCGCTTGAGGCACACATCACATTACTACCAAAACCGGGGAAGGACCCTACGTCTTGCCCTAATTTCCGCCCGATTTCACTGATCAACGTGGATGTCAAATTATTTGCGAAGATCATTGCATCACGCATGTCTCCTATTTTACCGTCTCTCATCCACGATGATCAGGTGGGATTCGTCAAGGGACGAGAGGCTAGAGACAATACAAACAAGACTATCCTTCTCATGTCTTATGCACAAAGACAACGGATCCCTACCTGCCTGCTTTCAGTAGACGCCGAAAAGGCGTTCGATAGGGTAAGTTGGCAATTCCTTGGGAGGGCATTGTCACAAATTGGTTTGGGCAACAGCATGCTTGGAAAAATAATGTCTTTATACACAAAACCTGCAGCCAGGGTTCGTGTGAATGGGCTATTATCAGATCCACTGCATATTTCAAATGGAACTAGACAGGGATGCCCGTTATCCCCTATCTTATACGTGCTCACCATGGAACATTTGGCTAGTGCATTGCGGAAAAACTCTTCCATAAAAGGAATAAACGTGAGATCAATGCATACTAAACTTGCTTTATATGCAGATGACCTCCTCTTATATGTAACTGAACCTATTGTGACTCTGCCATCCATCCTTAAGGAATTCGAACGTTTCAGTCAGCTCAGCAACTTCAAAGTCAACTACTCTAAAACTGAAGCTTTAAATGTCTCCCTCAGCAGTGAGTTGGTGGAACAATGAAAACAAAACTTCCCATTCAAATGGCAGCAAAAATCTCTAAAGTACCTGAGAATCAATATCCCAACGGATTTGACAGAGTTGTTCCGTCTGAATTACACCTCTTTATTGCATCGCACAATGAAAGACGTGGAGCAATACTCTTCGGCTCGCCTTTCTTGGTTTGGCCGAATTAATGCGGTAAAAATGGACATTTTACCTAGATTTTTATATCTATTTCAGACGGTCCCGATTCTGGCAACTCAACCCTACTTCCGTCAGTTACATAGAAGCATAAATAAATTTATTTGGGGATCTAAAAAACCCCGAATAAGCCTGAAAGTGCTCTGTAAACCAAAATCGGAGGGAGGGGCGGGGCTACCAGATTTTAAAAAATATCATTCCGCAGCATTGTTGATGAGAATCGCTGACTGGTTTAGATCATATACACACAAACAATGGGTTCGTTTGGAATTTGAAATTTCCCCTTTACGACCAACATCTCTCCCATGGATGGCCAAACAGCTCAGAAATACCTCTATGCTACCATCGTTAACTCAAAACTTTTTAGTTGCTTGGGACAGGGAGGCAGCGGCTCTTAATCTAACCCATTGTCCTGGTCCTTTCACTCCTTTATTTGACAATCCAGACTTTACACCGGCAGTGGGAGTCGAGGAATTTCTTTCTTGGAAGAAGCAGGACAATGTCAGACTAGCTTCCACACTTACTGACACTCATGAGCTCCCCACTTTACTGTCCTTGAGGGAATCGTGTCCTCACAAAAGATTATCTTGGATGGAGTATCTACAGCTTAGAGCATACATTTCCTCTTTCCCAGACAATGAGGCTATCACCTTAGACAAAACAGCACTGGAAGTCTTCCTACTGATACCCTCCATGCCGACCAAACTGTTATCAACAATGCACGTCTTTCTTCGTGACTGCTCTGAGCTGTCTCAACTTAGATATGTACAGGCGTGGGAGCGCGAATTGGGGTTGCACATACAGGAGGATTGGCAAAAAAATTTTTTGCTTACCCATAAACTGCCATCAGCCTGTTACGCACAGGAAAAGAATTTTAAAATTCTCACCCGTTGGTATCGATACCCGGTTTTGTTACATAAAGCTTTTCCCTCCGTGTCTGACCAATGTTGGCGCTGCCTTACCCCTTTGGGAACCATGTTGCACATATGGTGGGAATGTCCCATATTATCTCCATTCTGGATTAACATATTCGAACTATATAATGTGCTGTTTGATTCCCAGACTCCTATTGAACCTGCCATTGGACTACTGTCCCTTTTGCCAGGCAACGTCACAGCCTTGAAAAAAGGTATTTTCAGGCACTTTCTCACTGCAGCTAGGTGCGTGATTCCTAGACACTGGAAATCCACGAGATGCCCCTCTCTTCGTGAATGGGTTACCGAATTAACTCATATCTTGAGAATGGAAGGCCTTCTGGCAGGGGACAATGCCAAACGAGACAGATTCATGGCTACATGGAGGAGCTGGATTCTGTTTGCAGAAAGCGAAGCCCTGCCACGTTGGCTGGAAGAACACACCTTAATCTTCGTTGGCGTCCGTACGTCTTGATCAGAGGCCCCCCCCTCTCCACTATATATCTTACCTGTCCCACGGTCCTTCCCTCTTCCGTTTTCTTTGTTTTTCTTTTCTCCCCCCCTGTCTTTTATTTTTATTATATGTTTCCTTTTTTTTGCACTATATTATATAACACATCAGATTGATTATATTGTGCTAATTCTTCAGTGCTTATTTGTGCCTTATTGAATGGTTCTTACGCAAGGTACACTGCTTGATGCCAATAATGCATATGCTCTTTATGTATAACATGTATAACATTCGCATTGTATGCAAAAATCTTATGTACAGTGGTTCAGTTGAACTGCCACTCGTTCAAATGCATTGAAGTTGTTATTTGTTTGTATTGAAAATTTAATAAACTTTGATAAAGAAAAAAAAAAAATATCTGTCTGTAAATCAATCAATCAATCTCTTTGTCTATCCAGGGTCATTAATTTGGGAGTTCCTTAACCCCTTCCCGCTCCTTGACGTACTATTGCGTCATGATGAGCGAATCGTTCGCGCTCCATGACGGAATATCATGCCACCGGAGGAACTGCCATTTCGGCCATCCTCCCGGCGCATACAGGAGCTGTGGCAACTGCTTTCTCATACAGCATTTGCCGCAGCTCTTTTAGCGGGGACCGATTGCGGTGGTTCCTGCTGATTAACCCCTTAGAAGCCACGTTCAATAGCGATTGCGGCTTCTTAGGGGTTAAACCACCAACGCTACATGATCGCGGGCGCCGATGGCTGCTATGGCAACCGGAGGCCTAACAATGGCCTCCGGCTATGCCATCTACGGAAGCCTAGTGGCTGACAGCTCTAATACACTGCACTACGCATGTAGTGCAGTGTATTAGAATAGTGATCAGGGCCTCCTGCCTTCAAGATCCCTAGTGGGACAAAATAAGTTAAAAAAAAGTTGTCTAAAAATAAATAGTTTGAAAGTAATAAAAGTAAAAATCCCCCTTTTTCCCTTATCAGTCCTTTATTATAAAATAAATACACAAACAAAAAAACTATACATAATTGGTATCGCCGTGTTCGTAACGGCCTGAACGCCATAAAAGAAAATAATAATAAACCATACCAGAATCACAATTGTTTGGTCACTTCACCTCCCAAAAAATGGAATAAAAAGAGATCAAAAAGTCGCATGTACCCTAAAATGGTACTAATCAAAACTACAGTTTGTTACGCAAAAAAACAAGCACTAGCACAGCATTCTTGATGGAAAAATAAAAAAGTTATGGCTCTTAGCATATGGCAACACAAAAAGTCATTGATTTTTTATAAAAAGTATTTTATTGTGCAAATGCCATAAGACATATAAAAAAACTATAAACATATGGTATCGCCGTAATCGTTTTGACCCGCAAAATAAAGTGAATATGTCATTTATAGCGCACGGTGAACGTGGTAAAAAAAAAGAATGAGTAAACAATAGGTAGAATTGCTGTTTTTTTTAGTCAATACGCCAATTAAGAAATAGAATAAAAACTGATCAAAAAGTCGCATGCACCCCATGAAAACTACAAAGAATTCCTCAAGGGGTCTAGTTTACAAAATGGGAAAGGGGTTTCCCCTGTACTGGTACCTCAGAAGCTCTGCAAATGCGACATGGCGCCCAGAAACCAATCCAGCAAAATCTACATGCCAAATAGCGCTCCTGCCTTTCTGAGCTCTGCCGTTTGTCCAACCAGCAGTTTGTGACCACATATGGGGTATTGCCATAATCGGAAGAAATTACTTTACAAATGTTGGGGTGCCTTTTCTTCTTTATTTCTTGTCGTGCAAATGTCATCCACAAAATCTGCTCTTCAGAATCCAAGAATTAAAGGGATTCTCCGGGATTCAGACAAAACCATAAAATAGGCTAATCCTGTATAAAATTGTTAAATAATAAAAGAAGTAAAATACTTAATGTCATAGGGCCTGTGTATACACTAGGCGACAGTGATTTTTGCATCACTATGAGCAAAATGTCACTTTGGTCTGTAGTGATTGGACAATGCACGTCCACATGACGTTTTACCACTGAGGCCAAGTCCATATACAGGACCAAGTGAGACTAGTGGAAAGCAGTGGTGTAGGACCAGTGCAGAGTTTGGATGGTAAATATAATCAACGGTTTTTTTAGGTGTAGCCAATTTTGGAATTTTTTATACCCTCATTCAAGCTATATATTAATGAAATAACTTTATTTATAAAAATCTGGAGATGACCTTAAGGGCAAGATCACACACACAGTTTTTGGCTCAGTTCGAAGTGGATCCAAAAGGAGACATGGTATAAAGAAAAGACTGGTACATCTACTTTCTTTAGTGTTCACTCCTGTGTTCGGCTAAAAAAAAAAACTGAGCAAAAAACTGCTTTAAAACTGTGTGTGTGATCCTGGCCTAAAGCAAGTCATATAAATATGTAAATGTCATTGTTATGGACTGAGAACTCATTTGCTTCACTGATAATCCAAAGAGAGAAGACAAAGCGTTTATGTATTTTTATTCTTGCATCAAAAAAAAGCAAACTAACTCGTTTAAAATTTGGCGCAAACATTACAAGCAAAGAAATTCAAATACAATGTAAAAGATGAAACAATATACCCAATATACTACCGTATCCTATCAAAATAGTAGTGCCATATATCAAGAGGACGGAGACATAGTTGACAGCCTGACAGGCTCTGAAAATCTCTGCACGTGGGGTTAATCTATAGGGAAAGTATTGAGTAAACATGACACCAAGAAGAAGAATCAAATATTCATGGAGCCTACAAACTGTGCACAATACAGTTCCTGGGTTTATTTGACACTAATCTGTGCTCATTGACGGAGACCAACCGAGGCCACCACAGATCTTCTAAGAAGGAGCGCAAGAAAATCTCTGAGGAACATCTGAGCTGCGCGCTCCATCTCTATGTGACAGACATGTCTTTATGCTGTATGCTATATTTATCTCCTGCACACTAATGAGATGTCCCCGTGAGGATAAGCAGTGCTGATATACCATACCCTGTCATGATCATACACGTAGTCCTCATCCTCAGCGCTAGCATTTGGATCGGAGGCAACATGCAGCAGAATCTCAGTGATCCGGATGCCTTCAGCCACTGGCAAGGCTGCGGCTATGTGTAGAGGGGTAAGGGAGCCATGCTGTGGAATAAAATATATTGTCACATTATCCTTAACTGGGTAGAACAAACCCAAGACATTAGTCTGTCATCTCCTTAGGTATATTACATCTGCAGTAATAGCCATCAGCGAATGATGATCTGCACCGTGATGAGACAATTATTGATTGAGAACTGGACAGGAGAAGAAACGCGTGGGATTTACTGAATGAATTCATCACGCTCAGAGCCATCTATATGGGACAAGCTATGCCCAGTGACTAATGAATAGTAGAACTCATTGATCAAAACTATGTTGAGTCGGCAGCAACGTCTATAGAGCGTGATGGAAAGAGGAGATGACAATATGTCCTTCCAAGTAATAATGCTGAACAGTCCAATAATTCCCATCACTGTACTTCATATTTTCTAATGATGAGATTTAGTGTCCAGTCACGTTACACCGGATTTAGGAATGGCATTAAAATATTACATGTTAATAACTAATGACCATGTTGTGTCTTTTGACAAGGTAATATTTAATAGGTCAGAGACATAATAGAAAAGTAGATAAGGCTTAAAATGAAGGGGAAATTTATTCATCTCTGACCTGCCGCAGTAAAAAAAAAAAAAAAAAAGGACAGACTTGTACTCTGTAGAACTCTCAGCTTAGAAAAGTTGATAAATAAGGCTTCGTTCACATCTGTGTCATGGGTTCTGTCAGACCTTCCCATCAGGGGAACCCATGAAAGGAAACCAAATGGAAACCATAGCTTTGTGTTTTCATTACCATTGATGTCAAGTTGCTAATGGTTTCCGTTTGTCTCCGTTCTGTAAGGGTTCCGTTTTCTTGGTGGAATCAATAACGCAGTTGACTACGCTATTCATTCTGCCAAAAAAAACGGAAACCTTACGGAACGGAGACAAACGGAAACCATTAGCAACGGAAGCATTACCATTGACATCAATGGTAATGAAAATGGAAAGCTATGGTTTCCGTTTGGTTTCCGTTCATGGGTTCCCCTGACGGAAAGGTCTGACGGAACCTATGATCTGCACCCCGACACAGATGTGAACGAAGCCTAAGTCCCACTCAAAGTGACTCTGAAACCCAAATACCATATTTCTCATTGTATTTACGCCAAAACTGAGGTACAAACATTGATAAATCCGTCTCATTATCCTCAAACTAAAATGAATAAATTACATAGACTGCACAAATGTGATGATCATTTGCGTTTATTCACAAATATAACATTAAATGTAATGACTAGTAAGCATGTCCACAGCAAACAATTACCCAATAAACATCCTCACTGACAATCCCTGATATAATAGAAAATCACAAGAATCTGTAGGAACGTTTATCACATTATCTAAATTGTCCCCACACTATAAACATGTGTATAAACATCCTTGCAATGAAAGAAAACATATTTTTTTATTTATCTGGATACAATGCAGCGAAACAGAAAAATAGATGATCGATCAACTCCACCCTTGATGCAGTTAAAGTGCCGCAAATGGTCAACAGGAAGGCCACAACATGCAATTATGTGAACACGTTGTCTTACCAGCCGTGTGTTGTGAGACATCTCACCCTATATAGTCTGCTGTAAATACTAATATATTGAGCAAATATCCTGATAATCACATGCCAGAGCCCTAATAAGGGTCTACTGTAAGATATAAAGAAGACTAGTGGGGATAGTAAAAAAAACACATAATTAGGGTGACCACAGGCAACAAAAAATTGGCCATGTCATTAGTACCGGTAGAGCCGAGAGGAAAGAATCCACTTGATACAAGGGGAAATATGGGCAGTTGACTAGACACATGTACAGTATGATAAAAAAAACAATAGGAGTACAGAGGATAAGGGCGACTATAAGCCGTTTTGCCAAATAAGGTCTTGGATTTGATCAAAATCTATATTTTGTCAAGGTGACTTTCAAAGATTTAAAAATAAAATGTTTTTACACATTGATGGTTACCTGTGTCTTCAAACGGACATCAGTCCTGGCCCCACATTCTAGCAGTAGTTGTACAGTGCTGACGTCAGCAGCTTTAATGGCAAAGAAAAGCACGTTCATAGGAATACTGGATATATTAGGGTCAGCGCCTCGCAGGAGAAGCAGCTTCATGGTCGATCTTAAGTTTTTATTCCTAAATCAATGAATACTAATATTACTTAAAAACTTCACGTAAGAAGTCGTCCTACATACAGATCTCGCTTCCTATAAAACCCAGTACAGATTTCATTCCCTTTACCTATGATGATCAATGGTGGAATCGGCTTCCTCACTTTCTAAACTTGCACCAGTCTTGTAATGAGCAGATGTTTGGATGGATTCATCCGATACTGGAGACATTATACCGATCTTCTCCATGTCCTTCTCATTCCCAACACTGCTTTCATTTTCAAAACTGTACGAAACTAAATTATTTTTCTCTTCCTGTACTTGCAAAGAAGACACCAGAATAAGACACCCTCAATGCTAAGGCTTGTCATAGATGTATTCATAACCATTCATAATAATAATAATAATAATTATGTATATGGCACTAAAACGCCATATACTTCCATAGGTCATAACAGGGACAGGATGTTTTTTTCTAATTTTTGGGTCATTATGGATGAAAGCCAACATTGTAGTGGTTAGTCAGCTAGCAGACAACCAAATACATGTACAGCAATACATATGGATAATATAATTCTTTTTCCCATTGTTGCAGATATCCTGTAATGAATGTCCCTGTAATGGCCAACATCCTAATAGTGAAAATTATCAGAACGTTGATCAAACCATTCTTTTAAGAAACCCAATCACATATATTGTAGTATCTATTAGGGTATATAGATGTCAGAATGTTGAGACACTGGAAAAAAGCAGATGCCAATCTGGAGGGTCCAGCACATTCATGTATTACCCCTAGCAAGTATATGGACATCCGGAACTTCCCACGGCAATATCAAATAATCTGTAAAAGAAGTTTTCACCTAAAAAAAACTATTTTCTTAAGCAAGACTAAAATATTTTTTTCTTCTTGAAATTCTTTAGTGCACCAGTCTTTGTATGGGGCACTTATTTTTAAAACTCCAAAAATGCTTGCAGCCTAAGGGCGGGTTCACACGTGGCGGAATTTCACTGAAATTCCGCTGCGGACACTCCGCAGCGTTAATCCGCAGCGGTGCCGTTTGTCCATTGACTTACACTTTAATTTAGCAGTGTTCGTTTAGACTAGGCGTAAAATTCCGCTGCGGAGCATAGGCTGCGGAGCGGAATTTGGTGTCCGCAGCATGCTCTGTCTGTTGCGGAGCAGTGGCGGACTCATGGCGGAATTTCTCCATTGACTTCAATGGAGAGTCAAAATTCCGCAATGAAGTCCGCAGATCTTATGTGTGCTGCGGAGCGTATTCGTTTTACTACCATGACATTTCTTCATTCTGGCTGGACCTATGTATTTCTAGGTCTACAGCCAGACTGAGGAAGTCAATGGGGCTCCCGTAATGACGGGAGCGTTGCTAGGAGACGTCTGTAAATAGTCACTGTCCAGGGTGCTGAAAGAGTTAAGCGATCGGCAGTAACTGTTTCTGCACTCGGGACAGTGACTACCGATCTCAATATACATGTATCGGTAAAAAAATAGATAAGTTCATACTTACCGAGAACTCCCTGCGTCTGTCTCCAGTCCGGCCTCCCAGGATGACGTTTCAGTCTAAGTGACGGCTGCAGCCAATCACAGGCCAAGCACAGGCTGCAGCGGTCACATGGACTGGCGCGTCATCCAGGGAGGTCGGGCTGGATGCCGAAAGAGGGACGCGTCACCAAGACAACGGCCGGTAAGTATGAAAATCGTTTACTTTCACTAGGGAAAGTGCTGTCCCTTCTCTCTATCCTGCACTGATAGGGAGAAGGGAAGTACTTTTCCCGCAGTCCGCAGCAGCTAGTCCGCATCAATTTACTGCACATTTTGTGCAGATCCGCTGCAGAATCTGCAACGCAGATTCTGTGCGGCATTGATGCGGACAGTTGCGGAGGAAATCCGCCACGTGTGGTCATGCCCTAAGGGTAATCTGACAAGACAGATAGAAATGTGAGACTATTGCTGTATGTATATGACGGGTTGATATTATGGCAGCTTCTCCCTCTGTCAGAGCAGAGCGAGGCCTGCTTATTCCGTTCAGAGCAGTTGTAACGCCGCTGGCCGCAGGTCTCACTCACCCCACAGGCCGCCAGCCTCCCTGTCATCTCTGCTCTGGGATGTCGGCGCACTCTGCTCTCCACCGGCCTGTGCCCGTAGGACGCGCGGGCTCGTCCCTGTTCTTAAAGGGCCAGCATGCACACCAGGAATATTGTTCTCAACCTGTCCCAGCACATCATGGACTTTTTAAGGAACTCTGCCCACTTCATCAGTGCCTGAGCAATGTTGTTGCTAACCTTGTGTTAGTTTGCAACTGTTCCATAGCCTGTTCCTGATTTCAGTATCCGTGTCCGGTGTCCATGTCGAATCCAGTGTCCGTGACGACTACAGTATCCGTGTCCAGTGTCCGTGTTAAGTCCAGTGTCCGTGATGACTTCATTATCCGTGTCCAGTGTCCGTGTTAAATCCAGTGTCCGTGACGACTTCAGTATCCGTGTCCGTGTCAAGTTCAGTGCCCGTGACGACTTTATTATCTGCGCCCAGTGTACAGACCAGTTTTGCTTTCTTTAATCCAGCACAAGCCAGCTTCCGATAATCCTGCACAAGCCAGCATCCGATAATCCAGCACAAACCAGCTTCCGATAATCCAGCACAAGAAAGCTTCCGATAATCCAGCACAAGTCAGTTTTCAGCTATCCGGCACCAACCTGAACTCCAGGTACCACCAACCTGTGACTGTCCTGTATTGTTTGACCAGCTGCTACTCCTTTACAGTGGTTCCACAACTCCGGTGGATATTACAGCAGTCTTGTTGCTCTGTCCGACTCCCAAAGGTAATAAGCAGTATAAATGGTATAAATGGAAATAAGCAGTATAAATGGTATAAATGGAAATAAGCAGTATAAAATAACTAAAAATAAGTGGCTCAAACAAAAAGGCCAACGATTAAATATTTTTTTGTGGTCATCAATTAAAACATCAAAAGACCTATCAGCTCTCCTGACATGTCTGTTTGAGCAAATATTTGCATTACCCATAAAATAACAAGAACTCTGTGTTGTACCGTTCACTTGAACGTACAACTGGGTGTTACCATTCTCAATGAGGCGTGTCCCTACACGCTCTGAAACTGTCCAATCTGTGCTGATAAAAGTCCGAGTGTGTAGGGACACACCCTTTAACAAGGGAAATGGTAACGCCCAGTTGTCAATTTATTCCAGGAGGAATAACAGAAGAATAGCTCTAAGATGCTCCAGAATTGTTATTTTATAGGGAATACAAGCATTATAGAGGCATAAAGAGGTATTTTGGGTCCTTTTCAGGGGCTTCACCTAAATTTTCTCATACATCTGACTTCAGAAAAATTGAAACCTAAGAGCCCTAATGGCATGGTCCTGAATCCCGTGGAACAGTTCCAGCATCTGGGCACTGTAGTGCATGGTCCTTCCCTCATCCAGACAAGACCCAAATGGTCCAAGTATAATCAGATTTTGGAATCCCAGAGTTTAGCAAAACTAGTAATGTCAATGAGACATTACTAGTTTTACCAGATACTGTCAGTAAAGGATAGCTTCACCTACTACATAGTGCATAAAAGTTCAGAACGTGCCAGATCGTGAAGAGGTAAGCTGTGGCTGGATCTGTGAGGGGGCATGAGGACTCAATGTGATATGGGGTCACTGGACACTCTGTGGCACTATTATATAAACACTCTATGCACTATTCATTTTGGCAATGTATGGCACCATCTGCATTTGTATTTATTTTATCTAGGGAATGTATGGAAATCTCTAGGCCAGGATTTATCTAGGCACTATATGACACACACAGCCACACACAGCCTATTGGAGCCACTGTATCTATTTACTATTGATCGGGGTACTGTGAGGAATTATGAGGGCAAATTATGTATTATTAATTTGGGCACTGTATGGTATCTATATGCCCTATATTTGGAATTTGTATACCACTTTTCCTGGGCGATGCATGGTACTCTTCAAATGGGCACTGTTTTAAAATACTAAAGAAGTTTTTCCATCATTAGAAGTGATGGCATATTGCTAGGACATGCCATAACTTCCTGATCAGTCAGGACTGCTGGGACCCCTATCAATCCTCTCTGATCCTCCACTTGAATGGAACTATGTTGCAGTTCTCTGCACAGCGGGTAGACAGGAGCGCCACAGTGCAGGAGAAAAAGCTAAGGGGACAGACAGTCAGGGTTGCCAACCGTCCGTAAATTTACGGGCAGTCCGCAAAAACGGGTGTTTTTTCTGCTGTCCGTAACGTCCAGCAGAAAAAAGCACCGTCCGGGATTTTTCTGCAGTCTCCCAGAACTTTGCAATGCACATGCGCCAAAATGTACATGTGCAGTGCAAAGGAATAGTAGGCTGTGGCATATTTTCAGATTCTGCAGAATCTCAAAATAAGCAGGCCGGCTGCTGCCAAGTGAGGTCGGTGCCCGAAGTGGACCAATCCAGTCATCTGACATGAGGTCTGGTGACTCAGGTCAGGTGATTCGACTGGTCCAGTCCTGTGCCGTCACCGACCCCAGTCAAAAGTGATCCTCCACGACGCTGCTTCGCTTCATGACCACCTCCTACTCCTGACGGTGTGTCGTGTCAGACAGATCGGAGAGTGGTAGCGGTAGGCTACCGCTCTCTGCTCTGTTTGCACTAAGTACAAGGGAAGGGGGGGCTGTGCGGCACTACTTACAAGGGAAGGCGGGCGCTATCTAGAAGGGGGGCTGTGTGTGGCTATCTACAAGGGGGGGCTATGTGGCTATCTACAAGGGGGGGCTGTGTGTGGCGCTATTTACAAGGGGGAGATGTGTGGCGCTATCTTCAAGGGGGGGGCTGTGTGGCGCTATATACAAGGGGGGGCTGTGTGGCGCTATCTACAAGGGGGGCTGTGTGGCGCTATCTATAATGTGGGGCTGTGTGGTGCTATCTACAAGGGGGGCTGTGGGGCGCTATCTACAAGGGGGAGCTGTGTGGTGCTATCTACAAGGGGGAGCTGTGTGGGGCTATCTAAAAGGGGGGCTGTGGGGCTATCTACGAGGGAGAGCTGTGTGGCGCTATCTACAAGGGGAGCTGTGTGGCTATCTACAAGGGGGAGCTGTGTGGCGCCATCTACAAGGGGAGCTGTGTGTGGTGTTATCTGCAGGGGGCACGGTTACCGATGGGACACTTTTATTGTGTTGAGCACTAAGGGATCATTATTACCATCTGGATTACTGGTTTACGAGTTTGTTTAGAGGATGGGGTATAGGTGTGGAGGATGCTGAAAAAGCGAGAAGCTGTGTGTCAAATTCTGCAGAGACGAGTCGTGGATGGAATAAGTCGTAACAGTGGTCTGGGCCGGATGGAGAAAAAAAGGGAAAGTGAACGACTAATCAGAGAAAACATCACCTAAATTAGCGGGGGAAAGCTACAAGCAGAGCTGCTATTGGTGAGTCACTCCTAGCACACTGCACAGTGCACAGGCAACGCATGCGCAATAGCGATTTCCCTGAGGTTTGCGTTTCATTTGACCGGATTTCCGGTTTTGAACGCTGTGATAAACCAGTCCTTGGGGGATGTAATATTCCTTATTTTCAGGTGGTGAATAAATCTCCCATGCCATCTATAAAAGGGAGAGGTGTCATGAGTTATGTTTTAAAACCCATGCATCAGGTAAATGTCCCTGACTGTGGGGGATAATCAGGATGTCCTTTTCCAGAGACATAATCAAATTAGTTTGCATGACAACACAAGGACCAACTTTGTCTCTGTGGGGCTCCCATCACACCTGGGTGCTAATATAATCAATACTTTGGAAGCCAGACAGAGAGACTCCAGTACCCACATGTCTACAGAAATGGCTGTATGGGACAAAAGAAATATAATCCTTCAAAGCCCCCCTGTCATAATTCATATTGTATATAACCCAGCTAGGTGTATATGATCCAGGACCTCAGACGAGCGCTCCTTGGGTCTCAAGCGCAGGGATTCTCGGCCATGAGAAACCCCAGAACTGAATGTTGGTTACAATTATTAATATTTCATAGTCATGTTTGGTATGCCAGGGTTGGTTAAAATATGCCCGGGAACTTGTCGGACATGGTATCTCGCTACGAGATTCATATAAAGAGTTGTGACCGATTAGAAGTTTGTCCGACAACTTTGCCTGTTTTGCATGTAATTAGCCATCCTCCTTCCACCTGACCAGGAGGAGGGGTGAGGGGTCTTGTTTGGACCCTTTATAGTGGCATACCAAGAAATACACAGTGTCAGACCACAGGAGATGCGACCACATTGCAGTTCTGTCCACATTCAAGCTGTTCTCCTCAGCGGGATCTCTAACCTATCCAATACGTAAGAGGTCTGTTATTCTTTGCTTTATTCTCTTTTATTTTGTAACTGTTTTGCTTATATGTATGTCATTTTATTTACACCATTTTTGTAACCTTTTTTGTAAGCACTGTACTTTCGTATATTAAACCTTAAAATTAATAAGTTTGTTCCTTGCTGCTCTAAACCTACCCACAACCTCGAAGAGGAAAAGCATAATCTGTTGAATGCTATTTAGATTCAGTGTGTGCCTGGGTGAACGTGTGCGTTACCAGGAGGAGGCTCTTGTCGGCCTAATACGGCAAGTGGTGGCAGCGTTTTGTGTGGATGTGTGAACTGGTTTTGGGGTGCGCTTTAACTCGTTATCAGCCTGTTGCGATAGGTGTGTGTACTAGTGAGAGTGGACAAGCGGAGTTCCCCTTTACAGTAGCATCCAAGTCACGTGTGCCGGGAGTGGTGTTCGTGACAGAGTGGTGGCAGCGGTGGGATAATTTTATTTTTTTATTAGAGCATTAAGTGCCTGGATTAAGTAATTAACCCTTGCACTTAAGGACTGGCAGAATCCTTGCGAGGAGCTCACCGGTCTATAAGGACAAACTCAGTGCTTATTTATTTTTTATTAATTAAGACATACTTGCATACAGTTCCCCTCCCTTCTTGTTTTTCTTTTCTATTTTTATTTGGCAAGTAACTGCTAAGATGGCAGCTACTTACAAGAAGCAAGACAAAGCCGTTTTGATCAGCCTTTGTGAGCAGAGAGGTCTGGATGGGACTGACAAAACAAAAGAAATGCTGATCCGGGCGTTGGTAGAGGATGATGCCAAGCACCAACGCCATGTGGTACCTGAGCCAGGGACCTATACAGCACATGGGGATCAAGAAATGGATATGGCTCCGGAACTGGCAGACCCAGAGGGTGCCAGCAGCAGCAGTTCTCGGAGTGGAATGGACTCTTGTTTGCCCCTAATTCTTCAACAGATGAGTGAATGTGACCCCCAAATGCGTATGCAGCTTATTTTACAAGAACGCCAAGCAGAGCGAGAGTTTGCGGAGCGCCAGGCAGAGCGAGAGGCGGCAGAGCGCCAGGCAGAGCGCCAGGCGGAGCGAGAGTACCAGCTGGAGTTAGCACGACTCCAATTGCACACTTCTACACCACAGAACAGAGAGTCCAGGGATACAATAACCACCTTTAAACCCCGTCTGGAGCACTTTCCTGTTATGGAAAAGGATGGGGACCTGGACACTTTCATAAGAAGGGAAGTGAACATGGGAACGCAGATGGGTTATCCCGCCAAGGGGATGTGCTTGGGAAATGACCTGTAAGTCAATTTCCCAGGGCACATCATAAAGGGGGAGGTGTGATAAACCAGTCCTTGGGGGATGTAATATTCCTTATTTTCAGGTGGTGAATAAATCTCCCATGCCATCTATAAAAGGGAGAGGTGTCATGAGTTATGTTTTAAAACCCATGCATCAGGTAAATGTCCCTGACGGTGGGGGGGATAATCAGGATGTCCTTTTCCAGAGACATAATCAAATTAGTTTGCATGACAACACAAGGACCAACTTTGTCTCTGTGGGGCTCCCATCACACCTGGGTGCTAATATAATCAATACTTTGGAAGCCAGACAGAGAGACTCCAGTACCCACATGTCTACAGAAATGGCTGTATGGGACAAAAGAAATATAATCCTTCAAAGCCCCCCTGTCATAATTCATATTGTATATAACCCAGCTAGGTGTATATGATCCAGGACCTCAGACGAGCGCTCCTTGGGTCTCAAGCGCAGGGATTCTCGGCCATGAGAAACCCCAGAACTGAATGTTGGTTACAATTATTAATATTTCATAGTCATGTTTGGTATGCCAGGGTTGGTTAAAATATGCCCGGGAACTTGTCGGACATGGTATCTCGCTACGAGATTCATATAAAGAGTTGTGACCGATTAGAAGTTTGTCCGACAACTTTGCCTGTTTTGCATGTAATTAGCCATCCTCCTTCCACCTGACCAGGAGGAGGGGTGAGGGGTCTTGTTTGGACCCTTTATAGTGGCATACCAAGAAATACACAGTGTCAGACCACAGGAGATGCGACCACATTGCAGTTCTGTCCACATTCAAGCTGTTCTCCTCAGCGGGATCTCTAACCTATCCAATACGTAAGAGGTCTGTTATTCTTTGCTTTATTCCCTTTTATTTTGTAACTGTTTTGCTTATATGTATGTCATTTTATTTACACCATTTTTGTAACCTTTTTTGTAAGCACTGTACTTTCGTATATTAAACCTTAAAATTAATAAGTTTGTTCCTTGCTGCTCTAAACCTACCCACAACCTCGAAGAGGAAAAGCATAATCTGTTGAATGCTATTTAGATTCAGTGTGTGCCTGGGTGAACGTGTGCGTTACCAGGAGGAGGCTCTTGTCGGCCTAATACGGCAAGTGGTGGCAGCGTTTTGTGTGGATGTGTGAACTGGTTTTGGGGTGCGCTTTAACTCGTTATCAGCCTGTTGCGATAGGTGTGTGTACTAGTGAGAGTGGACAAGCGGAGTTCCCCTTTACAGTAGCATCCAAGTCACGTGTGCCGGGAGTGGTGTTCGTGACAAACGCCATCTTGGATCATGCGCAGTAGAGACGCGCGAACGCTGAACCCAGGATGCATGTGGGACGGGTAATGTACAAAACTTTTGTTTAGAAATCATATTTATGTACTAAATTTGATTGGCCTCTGCCCTGCTCCAATATAGCCATAATTGCTCATTAACTCACTCTGTATCACTTTTAAAAGATATGTTCACGTTCATTATGAGATGGATATTTATATTCACTATGTAAACAGTACACTCTAAATCAGGGGTCTCAAACTCGGCCGGGTAAGTGGGCCGCATATAGAAAAAATGGGAAGTTGACGGGCCGCATTACTTTCAAATTTGATACAATACAAAATTATTGTTAATCAATTAGTTATTTGAACTACTATAATACTAGATTACTATAATAATAGCGCTAGGTTTAAAATTTGAGATATTTCTCCACGTGCTTATTTCAACAATCCAGCTTTCCAGTTTAAGTGTCGCTAAATGCAGTCCGGCGGCTCAGTTAGCACACATGTCAAGATTGGGCAGCCCGTTTTTAGATAGTGCCGCAGTGCCCTCTGTGGATACTGCCGCAGTGCCCTCTGTGGATGCTGCCGCAGTGCCCTCTGTGGATGCTGCCGCAGTGCCCTCTGTGGATGCTGCCGCAGTGCCCTCTGTGGATGCTGCCGCAGTGCCCTCTGTGGATGCTGCCGCAGTGCCCTCTGTGGATGCTGCCGCAGTGCCCTCTGTGGATGCTGCCGCAGTGCCCTCTGTGGATGCTGCCGCAGTGCCCTCTGTGGATGCTGCCGCAGTGCCCTCTGTGGATGCTGCCGCAGTGCCCTCTGTGGATAATGCAACACACCCCTAGATAAGGCCACAGTGCCCTCTGTAGAGAAGGCCACAGTGCCCTCTGTAGGGAAGGCCACAGTGCCCTCTGTAGAGAAGGCCACAGTGCCCTCTGTAGAGAAGGCCACAGTGCCCTCTGTAGATAATGCAACACACCCCTAGATAATGCCAGTGTCCTCTTCAGATACTGCCACACACCCACTTGTAGATAATGCCACAGTGCCCTCTGTAGAGGCTGCCACAGTGCCCTCTGTAGAGGCTGCCACAGTGCCCTCTGTAGAGGCTGCCCCAGTGCCCTCTGTAGAGGCTGCCCCAGTGATGTCAGGGGCTTGCTCAGAGCTGGAGTTCCGGAGCAGAGCCGCTTCTGGCACTCTGCCTGGGATTCCAGCTCTGCTCCTGACATCACTGTACATATATGGACAGAGATGTCAGGGGCAACCCCAGAGCTGGAGTCCCTTGCAGAGCGCTAGTAGGCTCTTCCTGGGACTCCAGCTGTGCCCCTGACATCACTGGGACTCCTGCTCTGGGGAAGCCCCTGATATCATTGTCGATGTATGGACAGCGATGTCAGAGGCTTCCCCAGAGTCCGGAGCAGAGCCGATAACAGCGCTCTGCCCGGGACTCCGCTCTGGGGAAGACCCTGACACACTGTCCATATATGGGCAGCGACGTCAGGGAATTCCACAGAGTCCCGGAGCAGAGCCGACACCAGCGCTCTGCTCGGGACTCCGGCTCTGGGGAAGCCCCAGACATCGCTGTTCATATGTGGACAGCGATGTCAGGGAATTCCACAGAGTCCAGGAGCAGAGCCGACCCCAGTGCTTTGTTCCACTCTGGGCAGGACCCTGACACACTGTCCATATATGGGCAGCGATGTCAGGGAATTCCACGTAGTCCCGGAGCAGAGCCGACACCAGCGCTCTGCTCGGGACTCCGGCTCTGGGGAAGCCCCAGACATCGCTGTTCATATGTGGACAGCGATGTCAGGGAATTCCACAAAGTCCCGGAGCAGAGCCGACACCAGCGCTCTGTGTCCCGCGGGCCGCAGATGACACCCCCAGGGGCCGCATGCGGCCCGCGGGCCGCGTGCTTGAGACCCCTGCTCTAAATACTGGTCGTTTGATATGTGATGGAATTTATGTTTATACAACTGTTTTTTATATAATGTATATTAATTAGGCTTTGATTAATTATTGTGTATACTATATTATTTATACTTGACACTGTGTGTAGCATTTAGTAGCTTGAGAACGTCGCTCACTTGAGGTGAATAAATCCACCCTATTTCATCTACTCTGAAGTCCTGGTGCTGTTACTTTGCTCTATGGTATATATATATATATATATATATATATATATATATATATATAGTGTTGCAAAAATGGGGACAAAGTCTGGAAATTGCTGTCCTTCTTCTCCCTCTCAGAAACATGGGAGGTATGTTTATGGTACCAGATGCAATATATATATATATATATATATATATATATAGGCTCTATAGATAATAATCTATAGTCATGATAAATACAGTACATAATAACATAATAATAATAAGCACATTCTAATAACAGTATGGTACGTAGTTAATGACTAAATTTGTATATATTGATGTAAATAAAAATGGCTTCCTTAGTCAGAACTATACACACATTACAATCTCTTGTACCATATATGTAGGAAGGACTCTAAGCAACAAAGGTTTTTCTGTTCTGACTTGATAAATCGGCGGTGCTCATTCTGTGCAGTCATGCTGACAGTACTGATTGCCGGGCCATACATCCGCTCCTATATAACGGTATGGGAAATGATACTGACCTTGTTCATTGGGAGATTCCGCTCAGCCACATTAGGCCAGAATGACTTTGTGCTGTATAAAAGCATCATACACAAGGACAAAGCGGATAGTCCCTCATCATTACTCTTGTTAACATCCGCTCCATTGTCAAGAAGAAGGTTAATGATGTTATTATGGCCATTTACCTGAAAAAAGATTTGTTAGCATACTATAACGCAATTCACAAATCAGAAATTATTTAGAGTGGCATTGGACTTGTGTAATAAAAATCGCTGCACATCTATCATATATAAGACAAGAAATGGCACAATATGCTGGGCCAGTATAACTATCTATGACTAGCACTAGTGCTAGACATTTTCTACTTCTTGGGATCTATGTAGCAAGAGTCCCCCAAAAATATTAACAATGCCGAGGTTACAGGAGTTAACTCTGCTAATGTCCATATAGGATATTTCTAACTAGAAGAAGGAGCGCAATGCTTCTTTATATAATAAAGCACGTCACTATCAGGGTATGTTCACACCCCCTATTTACGGACGTAATTCAGGCGTTTTATGCCTGGAATTACGGCTGAAAAAACAGCTCCAAACCGTTGGCAAACATCTGCCCATTGAATTCAATGGGTTTTACGATGTACTGTGCAGACAGGCTTTTTTTTTACGCACCGCTGTCAAAAGACGACGCGTAAAAAGACGGCCGCCTCAAAGAAGTGCATGTCACTTCTTGGGACGTAATTGGAGCCGTTTTTCATTGACTCCATTGAAAAACAGCTCCAATTACGTTCGTAATGGACGCCGCGAAAAACGCCTGCACATGCAAAAACGTCTGAAATTCAGGAGCTGCTTTCGCCTGAAAACAGCTCCATAATTTCAGATGTATTTTACGTTTGCGTGTGAACATTAGCAAAGAACGTCTGAAAATACGGAGCTGTTTTCAAGGGAAAACAGCTCCTGATTTTTAGAAGTTTTTTGAGCAACTTGCGTTTTTTACGGCCGTTTTTGGAGCTGTTTTCAATAGAGTCTATGAGAAAACGGCTCCAAAAACGTCCCAAGAAGTGTCCTGCACTTCTTTTGATGAGCCGTCATTTTACGCGCCATATTTTGACAGCGACGCGTAAAATGACAGGTCGTCTGCACAGAACATCGTAAGACCCATTGCAAGCAATGGGCAGATGTTTGCCAACGTATTGGAGCCGTCTTTTCAGGCGTAATTCGAGGCGTAAAACGCCTCAATTACGTCTTTAAAGAGGTCGTGTGCACATACCCTTAGGCAGCTAGGCCTATAACTCATAGGAAAATTGCTGTAATTGACAGCCACACTCCCACTCTAATGGCTGGGATTGGAGAACCCTCCGGTCCTGGCTATTTAACACCCTGAACGCTATGTTTAAAACTGACATCCACGTGAACTACATCACCCACCATTTTATTATGACAGTCCAGGGCCTAAGAACGGCCTCCAGGCCTTTCTTATGATAATGCTTGTTAAGACTTACCTTAGATATGTCCTAACAGAACGCTGTGCAAATTCTTATGTTAAAAACGCTAAAAAATGAAGATGTATGGCCATGTTTACACATAGCTTATATTTATGCTGAAGAACAGGCCAACAAATTCGTAGGTGGATTTTGCTATGGATTTGACCCTTTGCTATGCCAAAACATCCAGAACAAATCCATGTGATAACAGGCAAGCTGCGGATTTAAAAATCAGGTCCCCAAATCCGCAGATTATTTCTGCAGCACGTGGAGAGGGTGTAGACCTTGTTCACACACGCCTTGTTAAGCCAAAACCAGGAATGGAACTTAAAGAGGCTCTGTCACCAGATTATCAAATCCCTATCTCCTATTGCATGTGATCGGCGCTGCAATGTAGAGAACAGTAAAAAAAATTTTTTAAAAACGTTCATTTTTGGCCAAGTTATGAGCTATTTTAAATATATGCAAATGAGCTTTGAAATGGGCAACTGGGCGTTTTTTTTCGTTATGTCCAACTGGGCGTGTATTGTGTTTTTAACTGGGCGTGTTTACGTGTATGACGCTGACCAATCAGTGACCAGTCAGCGTCATACACTCATCTCCATTGATTTACACAGCAGCGATCTGCAGCCACATACACAGAGATTAACGTTAATCGAGTGTCCTGATAATGAATACACATGAAATCCAGCCTGGACGTCATGTGTATTCAGAATCCTGACACTTCTGAATCTTTTCTGTGAGAATTCCAGCAAGGGAAATGAAATCTCGTTTACCTCCGTAATCTCGCGAGATTATGCGTGGCTTGCTGGAATCTCATAGAAAAGAGTCAGAAGTGTCAGGATTCTGAATACACATGACGTCCAGGCTGGATTTCATGTGTATTCATTATCAGGACATTTGATTAACGTTAATCTCTGTTTATGTGGCTGCAGATCGCTGCTGTGTAAATCAATGGAGATGAGTGTATGATGCTGACTAATCACTGATTGGTCAGCGTCATACACGTAAACACGCCCAGTTAAAACACAATACACGCCCAGTTGGAAATAACGAAAAAAAAAACGCCCAGTTGTCCATTTCAAACCTCATTTGCATATATATAAAATAGCTCATAACTTGGCCAAAAATGAACGTTTTTAAAAAAAAACAACACGTTACTGTTCTCTACATTGCAGCGCCGATCACATGCAATAGGAGATAGGGATTTGAGAATCTGGTGACAGAGCCTCTTTAAACACAAGAAATATATACAAGAAATACAAGAAAGGCCTAAGGCTACATTCACACGAGGATGACAGATTTACGCGCATAAAAAACACGTGTAAATCTGTCCGTGTGCGTTGCATTTTGCATCAGTGTGCTTTGCGAGTGACATGTTTTTCACGTACTCGCAAGCACTTCTTTTTCTTTTCAATGTAAGGCTGGGTTCACACGACCTATTTTCAGACGTAATGGAGGCGTTATACGCCTCGAATTACGTCTGAAAAAACGCCTACAAAAACGTCGGCAAACATCTGCCCCATTACTTTCAATGGGTCTTACGATGTACTGTGCCGACGACCTGTCATTTTACGCGTCGCTGTCAAAATACGGCACGTAAAATTACAGCCTCGTCAAAAGAAGTGCAGGAGACTTTTTGGGACGTAATTGGAGCCGTTTTTCATTGACTTCAATGAAGAACAGCTCCAAATTACGTCCGTAAAAGACGCGGCGAAAAACGCCAGTACATGCAATTACGTCGGAAATGCAGGAGCTGTTTTCTCCTGAAAACAGCTCCGTAATTTCAGACGTAATTGCAGTTATCGTGTGAACATACCCTAATTGATGAATAAAACATGGACAGAACTGTGCTGTCTGTGGTTTTCACGCACCTATTGACTTCAATGGGCGGCTAGGTGCGTGAAAACGTACTTATATAGGACATGTATAGGACGTGAGTTTCACGCAATGGACTCTCGCTGTGTGAAAACTCACGCATGTGTTAATAGCCCCATTGAAATCAATGGGGGCGTGTGCTGCGTGTTGTATCAACGCACAGCACACGCACAACATTCATGCTCATCTGTATAAGCCCTTATAGGTCTGCTCTCCTGTATCCAAATCTGCACTGTGTGAACAAAGCCTTAATTTACGTGCCAAAAATCTGCAACTAATCTGCCACTTCTGAATATATCCTTAGGATTAGGAGACAACATAAAAAACTCATATGGATACTCACAGTTGCAGCATGTAGAGAAGTCTGTCCACTGTTATCAGACACATCAACATTGGCTAGATCATGTCTCAGGATTGTAGAAATGGTCTCCAAATCCCCCAACCTAGCCATCTCAATGAGCTGCTCAGCAGAACGCTCGCGGGGACCTTTTGGACCAAATTTATCCCGATCATCCCTTATAATTGAACACATATTCCAGTCGAAATGTTCAGGTCTGTTTCTAATGAAATAATATTGTAAAGACATAAAATAAGGGTATAGAAGTGGTGAGATATTCTTCATATCTATATAGTCAAGTAGGGAATGTCTACTTTTCCATATGCTGAATATCTTTGCAAAAACGTTGCTTTACTTAGGCCTCATGCACACGACCGTAGCCATGTGACGGCCGTGATTTTCGTGTCGGACGGGGGCGGAGTTTCACCCGCAAACCGCCCGCAAATCGCGGGCCATGCACATGGCCGTGGCCATTATTTGCTATGAGCCTGGACCGCAGAACACGGCCGTAATAAGACTTGCCTGTTCTTTCTGCGGTCCGGGCTCCCGGGCCATGCACGGACCGTGGAAACCAAGGTCGTGTACATGGCCCCATAGGAATGAATGGGGCCACAATTCTCCCGTGGATTTTCGGGGGAATTGCAGCCGCAAAAGCACGTTCGTGTGCATGGGGCCTTACTTTGTTTTGCATTTTAATTATAGGATGCTTTATTCTCCGTTCAGACTGAAAACTTAATGCTAAATTTTGCTAGATTCCTGTTACCAGAGAGCAGTGTATTGTGGGAGCTTAGATTTTAGGTCACATGACTGTCTGCAGAGTGTAGATTAACGCATTCAGATTCCAAGAAGGAACCGGCAGCATTTTTACTTTTAACTTTGGATGTTCTACAATTTGTAAGTGGTTTTAACAGTGAAATGTTCCTTTCTAAACAGGTGATATATATTAGAAGATTGGTGAATATTTCACCACTTACAATGCTTCACCTGCTAATTCTCTTTACTTCCACCACCTATGGTTTTGCCGCTGAACATGTTTTTTTCCATAAACATTGGCTGATTCTCCATTTACATTCACATTGCATGATCAGGACTTCCTGACTATAAAGTACTTGACTAAAGTAAACGTTCTCCCCAAAATTTAGACAGTTTAAAGGGGTTTTACCAGTCTTGAAAAATTGATGATCAATATCTGATCGGGTGGGGTCTGACTCCCAGGACCCCCGCCGATCAGATATTTTGAAGGGGCCGCAGCGCTCATACGAGCACAGCTTCCCCTTTATTTCCTTTACTGCTCACACTGTGAATGGCCGACACACTTGTAGCGGCGGTCCACAGTTCACTTCAATGGGAGAAGGCTGTAAGGGCACGTTCAGACGTGGCAGAATTTTTCCGCTGCAAATGTTGGTGCAGATTTGGGGCAATTACGCAACGAATATGCACCGACATTTGCATATTTGACAGGTAATTCAGACGTTGCAGAAAACACAGCGGACTTGCCACAGATTTCAGTTTTTGCATTGCAAAGGCTGAAATCTGCAGTGAAATTCCGCTTCTTCTCCACAACAGACAGTGCATGCTGCGGACTGAAAATTCTGCACTGCAGCCTATGGTCTGCAGCGGAGTTTTCTGCAACGTCTGAACTAACTTGCCTAAAAATGTATTGAAACAAATGTAAAGAACGGCCGCTGGAGAATTTAACTGCAATTCCGCCACGTCTGAACGTGCCCAAATACTGTTTATCGCCGCTACAAGTGTGTCGGCCATTCACAGCGTGAGTAGTAAAGGAAATTAAGGGTATGTTCACACGGCCTATTTACGGACGTAATTCGGGCGTTTTTGCCCCGAATTACGTCCGAAAATAGCGCCTCAATAGCGCTGACAAACATCTGCCCATTGAAAGCAATGGGCAGACGTTTGTCTGTTCACACGAGGCGTAATTTACGCGCCGCTGTCAAATGACGGCGCGTAAATAGACGCCCGCGTCAAAGAAGTGACCTGTCACTTCTTTGGCCGTAATTGGAGCCGTTATTCATTGACTCCAATGAATAGCAGCGCTAATTACGGCCGTAATGGACGCGGCGTTCAAGCGCCTGCACATGCCGGTACGGCTGAAATTACGGGGATGTTTTCAGGCTGAAACATCCCCGTAATTTCAGCCGTAACGGACGCCCTCGTGTGAACATACCCTAAGGGGAAGAAGAGCTCAAACGAGCACTGCGGCCCCTTCAAAACAGATGATTTGTCGGTGTCGGACCCAGACCGATCAGATATTGATGGCCTATCCTGAAGATAGGCCATCAATTTTTTAGGACTGGAAGACCCCTTTAAAGGCTATGTACAGCTTTTTCTTAACAAAAAATAAGTATCAGTGTGTTTGGTGCAACTTTCTAATTACTTTTTATTAAAAATTATGTTTACTTTTTGAGATACAGCTGCTTTGTATCCTGTATATAGAGCAGCTGTATCTTGCGCTGAGACCTGAATTCATCAAGTCAGCGAGACTGACGGGTTCAGTGACAGTGGGTCCTGCGATCCACCTGTGATCAATCACATCTAAGTTATGAACTTAGATGTGATCGATAACAGCTTAATCCTGCATATCAGAGATAAGCAGGACCCACTGTTAATGAACCCGTCAGTCCCGCTGACCTGACTGATTCAGGTCTCAGCGCTTGATAGAGCTGCTCTATATACAGGATACAAAGCAGCTGTATCTAAAGAAGTAAAAATAATTTTTAATAAAAAGTTATTACAAAGTTTCACCAATCACACTGATACGTTTTACTTAAACAAACAGAAAATATTTTCAAAGGTGTACATAGCCTGTAAAACTAGGCACAGTAAAAAGAAAACAAAAAAACTGCCACATAAATAAAAATAGCAAACATTGCTCTATACATAAAAATGTCACTGACCCTAGGAAAGTAACATGATATAATGGAACAATCATAGTGGCATTACTTCATGTGACTACCAACCTAGACACAGGACTTTATGTCACCATGGCTGCCTTCCAGTGGGGTAAAAGAGAAAAATTGTAGAGTCAAGTACTAGTATAGTGCAAAGTGTTTTTATACATTCGGTAGTTAAATTATATTTTTTAGTGTTTTTTTTTTTTTTTTGGTCTTTTCTTTTTTTTTTTTTAAATCTACCTATTCTTGGACCTATCTACTATGCGCTCATTATTATCATTTGTTATTTTCTAGGTTAGCTTGGGGAAATTAGTTTGCAGTATTAGTAAATGGGGTATAGCACACATCCCCGAAATATTATCGGTACCTCTTTTATACAAACCAACTTGTGTTTTTTGGTTGTTGTCTTCAAAATGTTGCCCTTTAGGCTGGACATGCACACAGGATAGTGGTCAGTTGAATGATTAGTCAGCTGACAACCATAACCCCCAGTTCCCCTATAGACATGCACATATGTATCAGCCACGCATAAGTTATTTCAATAATGGGGTTCTATAAGCGACGAGTCAGACACCTCTGGTGCTGCTTATGTCCCTGAGAAAGAATCAGCTGGGTTAAAATCCAATATATTATATTCTTGTTTCCCTCAAATGGAGATGTCAGGAACAGTCAGGCGAGATTGTCATTGGATTGGATTGTCATTGGATTGTCATTGGATACATGGATACATTGGATTCATCAGGATCCACCAACAAATATCGAATGTTTATGGCCCGTTTTAAGCAGGCACAGCTTTTCTATATAGTCTGCCGTGTACATACCTGTGTTTGTTAACATGCAGATAGATCTCCTTTACACTGCCGGCTCCGTGCATACCGTCAGATGTGCAGTAACTGGACTCCACTTGTTTGCTAATGTCCCTATAAAAATGGCTGTCAAACTCTCGGTGCTGAGAACGAGTGATAGGAAGGTGATCTGTATCTAATGAGTAGGAGTAGATCCTATCAGGGAGCGTGAAGCTGTCCTCTTGAAGTAAGATCTTATATCTAAACAGAAATGGGTCCTCCATCTGTCCTTTCTGGAACTGTGAAGAACTATATTTACTATTACATAGATCCCCATTAAAATGGGTACAAAACTCTGGGAAGGAAGACATGGAGACAGATCCAGGTACCACACTACATAGTCTGAACAAGTGTTGACCCATCCAGATGCCAACATCCTGACAGCTATCACTGTAACTCTCAACACCTGGTCCAAAACGCACATCTGACTTGTAGAGCCCCTGTCAAAAGAGAGTGGAAAGTGACTTATTTATACACCCTGACGATACATGAGAGAGAAGAATATGTACCACAGGGTATACACCAGAATTGTATAAAAATATGCCATGGCCTGGAAATGTAAGTTATAAGAATATGAGAAGTCACCGAGGTTTGTATGGAAATCTAAGATGACTTCTAATATTCTTAGAATTTCCAGCAGGGGAATACATGAAGCTGTATAGTACACAGCATCTGCAAAAACGCGTTGTTTTTTTAAGAGGAGTAGAGAGCATCAATATTATTCTTGTTCTTATTATTTATTTTAAAACGCCATTAATTCAAGGGCGCTGTTCATATAAAAAAAGGGCTAAGGTAAATTACATGAGACAATAAGAAAAAATACAATAAACATGAGCTTAAAGGGGTTGTCCAGGCAGGGGACGGCTTTTCATACTGATGGCTTATCCACAGGATAGGTCATCAGTGTATGATCGGTGGGGGTCCGACACAGCTATGTAGTGGTCGGTGCCAGAAACGGAGGGCTCCAACCACTGTATAGCGGCCGTGCTGTGTTACTGAAGCTCTGCACCAATTCAAGTGAAGAGGATCAGAGCTGCAGTACTGCAGCACGGCCGCTATAATGTGACTGGTGCCATCTGCTTCCGGCACCGACGACTGCATAGCTTCCGGCAACCAGAACAGCTGATCGATGCGGGGTCCGGTTGTCGGACCCCCACCGATGATATCCTGTAGATAGGTCATCAGTATGAAAAACCGCCCCTGCCCGGACAACCCCTTTAATGAATGACAGACTGGTATAGACAAAGGGAGGACTCTACCCAATAGGGCTTGGAATCTACCAGGAAAGGAAGAAGGGGCGCAACACCTTTTCAGGCTGCAGTGCGGGGCCGAACTACATTCATCTTTATGGGTAAGCCCACCATTATACTCTCCATACTTGACTCAATGTGACTTCACACGGACCAGATACATTGGACTGCGTCTCTGGCAGTTCTATTTTTACTCTGGCACCTTGGTTCAGATTTTTTCTCACCTACCTCTGCAAAGCGCAAAGTAATTATAGACACCTAAATACTATTTTCTAGTGATGTCACAAGCATTAGGGCTACTTGTACTGACTTGGCGTTATGATGAATTCCTAATTCCGCTGCTTGTCATTACTAGTTTATTATGTGTGCAGACAGTATATGAGCTAGACGTTGTCACGTGTGATTCACACTAGGAAGGGTTTTCGTACCAGATTCTGTGTGTCCACAGTGGGCCTTATATTCCAACCTTCAATATTTTTGAAGCTACCGCACTGTTTTTCCCTTCTTTTATTCGGATCCATCTTTGAATTTTATCTGTAATAATATTTCTGTATTGTATGTCCTAATAAAATTTTGCTATTTTTATACTCTATTTGTGGCGATATGACTTCTTTTCCTCTCAGTTTTTCAGGAAAGGAAGAAGGCGACAGTAGGTAAAGGTGGGAGCTGTTAATCTGCTAGTGTAGTGGCAGCAGGGTTATTGCAGGTTGTAAGCTTTTCTGAAACTATGGGATTTTTTTTAGGTTGAATTTAAAGAGAACCTTTCACCAGCCCATACATGCGCAGCTGAGTGCAGCATGTAATAGGGTGGCAGTGCTGCACAAACCCTGTATCACTTTAGAAAAAAATTCTAGCCTCCTACGATATTTGGCGCCCGATATGTAAATAACCCCCTCAACTGTCAATGGGGCGTGTAAATGGCATGAGGGCGTGTTACTGAGCTCTGTGACACTGTCCAATCAGCTACGGACAGTGTCACAGTGGCTTTTGCTGTGTGATCTCTCTCGCGAGATCAGACAGTCTCTTTCACTGTCTGACAAGAGCTGGAGAGAGGAGAGCGTGCGCGTGCACGCACAGCTCCGCCGCCACCAGGGAATAGAAGAGAAGAAGAATGTGAATAACGAAGGAGGATAGGAAAAAAATTTCAAGTGAGACAGTGTTTGTGCAGCCCTGCCTATTACAAGCTGCACTCAGCTGCACATGTATGGGCAGGTGAAAGGTTCTCTTTAAGGGCCAGTTCACACGTTGCGTAAATACTGCAGATTTTCTACAACGGAATTCGTTGCGGAAAATCCGCAGCAAATACAGTAGCAACAAAGTGTATGAGATTGAATAAATCTCATCCACACGCTGAGTAAATATTGAGCGTAAAAACTGCTCAGAAACTGACCTGTGGTGCGGAAGTTCATTCCGCAGCATGTCAATTGTCTTTACGTAAACGCTGCTTATATGTTGCAGGATTTCCCCATTGAATTCAATGGGGATGTATATCCCGCATCAAATAGCAGTTGTTCCATTTTTTGCGGTGGATTTGCAACTGTCCCACCGCAAAAAAATA
This sequence comes from Rhinoderma darwinii, assembly GCF_050947455.1. NCBI lineage: Eukaryota > Metazoa > Chordata > Amphibia > Anura > Rhinodermatidae > Rhinoderma > Rhinoderma darwinii. The sequence continues at coordinate 86,018,533 of NC_134690.1, forward strand.
AAAAATAAACTTACCTAGGAGTCTGTGATTCATCCTCCTGGGATGACGCTTCATCTCATGTGACCGCCGATGTAGCCAATCACAGGCTGTAGTGGTGGTCACATAGATGAAACGTCATCCCAGGAGGCCGGCCTGGATGACGTCAGAGGGCCGGCCTCCTGGGAAGACGCTTCATGCCATTTGACCGCCGCAGCAGCGAATCACAGGCTGCAGCAGTCTCCTGGGGTGAGACGTCATCCCAGGAGGCCAGCCGGCTTTAGTGCTGCAGTTTTTCGCAGCGGACATTCCAGGTAGAAAACTGCACCCTAGTTTGGTGCGCATTTTCGCCCGGAATTCCCTGCGGCAGACAGGGCAGATGCGCTGCGTGCTATAACGCAGTGTATCCGCCATGTGTGAACTCAGCCTAAGGGTTTGGATGGTGGAAGAGAGTCTGATGTGTTGGGGTAGAGAGTTCCAGAGTATGGAAGATGCACGGGAGGAATATTGGAGAGGATGATAAGAGGAGAGCAAAGCAGAAGGTATTGTAAGAAACTGAGATTACGTATGGGGAAGTACACTGATATTGGGGCACCGGGGCTAGCACTTGAATGGGTGCATTGTGATCAATATGACGACATTTTTTTGTTTTAAAAAAGAGGTTCTGCAACAGCTATAGTATAAATTATACAGTCATCTTGCCAGGAAACTGCAGAAACTCTTTTAACAGATGAAGGAGGAGTTTTACGTGAATGAGTAGTAAATGACATGATGCTTTTTTTGTTTTTTGGCTGGACCTGGGAAGAGGAGAAGCAAAGAGAGAAGCAGGTTCATGATAGGAGGAGAACACTTAGGGCTCATTCAGACGAGCGTAAAACTCGTCCGTGTGCTGTGTGTGAAAGATGTGCTTTGTGAGTGCGTGAAAAACACATGCTAGATGCAATAACGCAACGCACATGGACCAGATTTACGCGCGTGAATCGGATACGCTCGTGTGAATGTAGCCTAAGGAGAAAAATGTTTACAATGGAAAGAATACAGATGTACAAGAATGACACGTCATTAGAACTTCCTATATTATATATTCTGCATTATTACAGCCAATTATTACTTCATATGTACCTGATATTTTCTGCCATCAGTAAATGTCATGGTCCCGTAACCTTCTTTACGGCTAAGATAAAAAGAGCCAGTGAACTTGGAACCATCAGGCCAAGTGTAAATCCCCCTACCATGGTGATGATCCTTGTAAAATTCACCAACATAGTTCTACAATGAGAACATATATAACACATTACTATATTATGGTGAAAAAAGATTATAATGTTGCTAGCGGACTAAGCATATCAAGCTGGGCTTTATAGATGCAAATACTGACGGTAATAGCAGGTGGAAGGTCCGTGATCTTATTTAAATAATAAGAAAATTTATGCCACACAGCTAATTTCTTATGGTCTCAGACTAATAGATGATTTATTGTACATATGGTTTATAGCTTCTTTGTGTCTGATATCGATACCAACCTCTCCGTTGGCCCATTTATACTCCCCGAATCCTCTCTTCAGATTCATGGCTATATGTCCTTTGTAGCTGGAGCCATCAGACCAGTGCTGAATTTCCAGATCTTCTTCTGGACCCCAACGTAATTCTGGTTCATCCAAGTCCTGTTGTCGATCTGATCCCACCAATGCTTCTTTCCCATTCAGATCCTCGGGAATATTGTTACCATCTGGTTTCTTCTTACTTCCCTCTGGATTTGTCTCCTCTAAAATATCTCGTCTGCACGTCTCTACAATAACTTCAAGGTCATCCAGCTTTAGTTGGGACAATTGTGCTTCTTGCCTGTCATCTTCTTCCTGTGACCTTGCATCACTTTGGGTTTCTGACATGTCTTCTCCTCTACAAGGATCTGTGTTTGAGAGAACAGAACTTTACTGTTGGCTCCTTACATACTATAGAGGCAGACATTTTTCAATTGAAGTTCACAGGTCCATATTCTACACACTCACTAGAAACCAGTATAATCGGAAAGGCAAGGGGCAAGAAACTCACACCACGTTTGTGTCCTAAATGAAAAAGAGGGATGCAACCACACACTATTTTTGATACAACGGGTCAACAGTTGCATACAGAGTTTATACCATTGAAAGATAAGTTTTCTTTTGATATATATATATATATATATACACACACACACACACACCGTGCTCCAAATTATTATGCACATTGGATTTAAGTGTCATAAACATTTAATTATTCATTTTTCATGAATGGTATTGTGTCTTAGGGCTCTTTGGATCATTGTAATCAATCTCAGACACCTGTGATAATTAGTTTGCCAGATGTGCCCAATCAAAGGAAAACTACTTAAGAAGGACGTTCCACATTATTAAGCAGGCCACAGGTTTAAAACAATATGGGAAAGAAAAAGGATCTCTCTGCTGCCGAAAAGCGTGAAATAGTGCAATACCTTGGACAAGGTATGAAAACATTGGGTATTTCAAGAAAACGTAAGCGTGATCATCGTACTGTGAAAAGATTTGTGGCTGACGGGTTCGTTCAGATAAAGGCATAATGAGGAAGGTTTCTGCCAGACAAATTAATAGGATTAGGAGAGCAGCTGCTAAAATGCCATTGCAAAGCAGCAAACAGGTATTTGAAGCCGCTGGTGCCTCTGGAGTCCCGCAAACCTCAAGATGTAGGATCCTCCAGAGGTTTGCAAGTGTGCATAAGGCTATTATTCGGCCACCCCTAAACAATGCTCACAAGCAGAAACGGTTGCAGTGGGCTCAGAAATACATGAAGACTCATGTTCAAACCGTGTTGTTTACTGATGAGTGCCATGCAACCCTGGATGGTCCAGATGGATGGAGTAGTGGATGGTTGGTGAACGTCAGCAAGGAGGTGGCGGCGTCATGTTTTGGGCTGGACTCATGGGGAGAGAGCTGGTAGGCCCCTTTAGGGTCCCTGACGGTGTGAAAATGACCTCTGCAAAATACGTAGAGTTTATGACTGACCACTTTCTTCCGTGGTACAAAAAGAAGAACTGTGCCTTCCGTAGCAAAATTATCTTCATGCATGACAATGCACCATCTCATGCTGCAAAGAATACCTCCGTGTCATTGGCTGCTATGGGCATAAAATGAGAGAAACTCATGGTGTGGCCCCCATGTTCCCCTGACCTCAACCCTATTGAGAACCTTTGGAGCAGCCTCAAGCAAAATATCTATGAGGGTGGGAGGCAGTTCACATTAAAACAGAAGCTCTGGGAGGTTATTCTGACATCCTGCAAAGATATTCAAGCAGAAACTGTCCAAATACTTACAAATTCAATGGATGCAAGAATTATGAAGGTGATATCAAAGAAGGGGTCCTATGTTAACATGTAACTTGGCCTGTTAAAGAGGCTCTGTCACCAGATTTTGCAACCCCTATCTGCTATTGCAGCAGATCGGCGCTGCAATGTAGATTACAGTAACGTTTTTATTTTAAAAAAACGAGCATTTTTGGCCAAGTTATGACCATTTTTGTAGTTATGCAAATGAGGCTTGCAAAAGTCCAAGTGGGTGTGTTTAAAAGTAAAAGTCCAAGTGGGTGTGTTTAAAAGTAAAAGTCCAAGTGGGCGTGTATTACGTGCGTACATCGGGGCGTTTTTAATACTTTTACTAGCTGGGCGCTCTGAAGAGAAGTATCATCCACTTCTCTTCAGAACGCCCAGCTTCTGGCAGTGCAGATCTGTGACGTCACTCACAGGTCCTGCATTGTGTCGGCCACATCGGCACCAGAGGCTACAGTTGATTCTTCAGCAGCATCAGCGTTTGCAGGTAAGATCCACTTACCTGCAAACGCTGATGCTGCTGCAGAATCAACTGTAGCCTCTGGTGCCGATGTGGCCGACACGATGCAGGACCTGTGAGTGACGTCACAGATCTGCACTGTCAGAAGCTGGGCGTTCTGAAGAGAAGTGGATGATACTTCTCTTCAGAGCGCCCAGCTAGTAAAAGTATTAAAAACGCCCCGATGTACGCACATAATACACGCCCACTTGGACTTTTACTTTTAAACACACCCACTTGGACTTTTGCATGCCTCATTTGCATAACTACAAAAATGGTCATAACTTGGCCAAAAATGCTCGTTTTTTAAAAATAAAAACGTTACTGTAATCTACATTGCAGCGCCGATCTGCTGCAATAGCAGATAGGGGTTGCAAAATCTGGTGACAGAGCCTCTTTAAGTTTTTTTAGATTGAAAGAGCTTTTGATTTCTGTAAATTTGACCTCCTGATGCTGCAAATTCAACAAATGACCATTTTAGTTCTCTTTACAACCTTTAAAATGTTTTGATCTCTGTTGTGCATAATAATTGGAAACAGTGAATTTTGAGTTTTTTACTTCTAAAAAAAAATGTGTTATCATTAGGAGATTTGTTCAATAAAATTTGCATTATACTCCAACGGTTGATGGCTTGAAGATTATACTGACTGTCATTTACATCGACTATTTAGGAAAATCAGCGAAAAATAAAATTTGCATAATAATTTGGAACGCGGTGTATATATAGGATCTTTAAAAAAAATAATTCTCAAAAGGTATGCCAAAAGGACACGCACAATGGACGTCTGTATAGGATATTTGGAATTCTGATGTATATGTCTGACTTAAGCCGAACGTCGTATGAACAAAGCCTTAGGCCCCATGGACACGAACATGCTTTTGCGGCCGCAATTCCCCCGAAAATCCACTGGAGAAATGCGGCCCCATTCATTCCTATGGGCCCATGCACACGACCGTGGTTACCACGGTCCGTGCATGGCCCAGGAGCCTGGACTGCAGAAAGAACAGGCAAGCCTTATTACGCCCATGTTCTGCGGTCCAGGCTCATAGGAAATAATGAACGTGGCGATGTGCACAGCCTGCGATTTGCGGGCGGCTCGCGGGTGACACTCTGCAGCCGGCCGACTTGAAAATCACGGCCGTGCACATGGCTACGGTCGTGTGTATGAGGCCTTAGGGTGCAGTCACATGCTGCAAATTTTGTTGAAGAATTTTTGCGACTGAAAATTACTTCCATTCAACTGAATGGGGTCCATGTACTTCTGCAAGTTCCATTCAGAGAAATTTCTGCAACAAAATCTGCCACGTGCGAATCCACATTTAAGCCCCATGCACACGGCTGTGCCCATAATCACGGGCAGTGATTGCGGGCACGGCCGTCCGGCAACGACCGCGGACAGCCGCCCGCATTCTCGGTCCATGCTCCCATACAAAGTATGGGAGCAAGGCCCGTAAACCGCAAAAGTTAGGACATGTCCTATCTTTTGCGGTACACTTCTACGGCCTGGACACCTTCCCGTAAATAAATGGGAAGGTGTCAGTAATTGCGGACTGCAATTATTGGTGATTTTCACGTTGTGCGTGGGGCTAAAGTCCTATTAAATTATCAAGTTGTTTTTGTTGGGGATTATTACACTAATATTGGGCATAGAGTGTGCAAGAGGGAGGGGGCATAGATTGTGAAAATAAACAATTACATCTCCACATACATCTAGAGCAGGGGTCTCAATCACACGCGGCCCGCGGGCCACATGCGGCCCCTGGGGCTGTCATCTGCAGCCCGCGGGACACAGAGCCACTAGTATCGGCTCTGCTCCGAGACTCTGGAATTCCCTGACATCGATGTCCACATATGAACAGCAATGTCTGGGGCTTCCCCAGAGCCGGAGTCCAGTGCAGGGCGCTAGCATAGACTCTGCTCCGGGACTCTGTGGAATTCCCTGACATTTCTGTCCATATATGGACAGTGTGTCAGGGTCTTCCCCAGAGCGGAGTCCCGGGCAGAGCGCTAGTATCGGCTCTGCTCCGGGACTCTGTGGAATTCCCTGACATCGGTGTCCATGTTTGGACACACGATGTCTGGGGCTTCCCCAGAGCCGGAGTCCCGTGCAGAGCGCTAGTATAGGCTCTGCTCCGGGACTCTGTGGAATTCCCTGACATCGCTGTCCATATATGGACAGTGTGTCAGGTTCTTCCCCAGAGTGGAGTCCCGGGCAGAGCGCTAGTATAGGCTCTGCTCCGGAACTCTGTGGAATTCCCTGACATCACTGTCCAGTCCATATGTGGACAGTGTGTCAGGGTCTTCCCCAGAGAGTAGTCCCGAGCAGAGCGCTAGTACAGGCTCTGCTCCGGGACTCTGTGGAATTCCCCAGAGCAGGAGTCCCAGTGATGTCAGGAGTACAGCTGGAGTCCCAGGAAGAGCCTACTAGCCCGTGACTCCAGCTCTGGGGTTGCCCCTGAAATCTCTGTCCATATATGGACAGTGATGTCAGGAGCAGAGCTGGAATCCCAGGCAGAGTGCTAGAAGCGGCCTCCAGCTCTGGGCAAGCCCCTGACATCACTGTGGCAGCATCTACAGAGGGCACTGTGGTAGCATCTACAGAGGGCACTATGGCAGCATCCACGGAGGGCACGGTGGCAGCATCTGCGGAGGGCACGGTGGCAGCATCTGCGGAGGGCACTGTGGCAGCATCTACGGAGGGCACTGTGGCAGCATCTGCGGAGGGCACTGTGGCAGCATCTGCGGAGGGCACTGTGGCAGCAGCTACTGAGGGCACTGTGGCAGCATCTATGGAGGGCACTGTGGCAGCATCTACGGAGGGCACTGTGGCAGCATCTACAGAGGGCACTGTGGCAGCATCTACAGAGGGCACTGTGGCGCAATCTAAAAAGGGGCTGCCCAATCTTGACATGTGTGTCTGCCAAACGCTGCTAACTGAGCCGCCGGACTGCATTTAGCGACACTTAAACTGGAAAACTGGAGTGTTGAAATAAGCACGTGGAGAAATATCTCAAATTTTAAACCTAGCGGTATTATTATAGTAATATAGTGTTGTTAGTATTATAGTAATCTAGCGTTATAGTAGTTCAAATAACTAATTGATTAACAATAATTTTGTATTGTGTCAAATTTGAAAGTAATGCGGCCCGATCACTTCACATTTTTTCTATATGCGGCCCACTTACCCGGCCGAGTTTGAGACCCCTGATCTAGAGCATGTTTATTGCTTTAAGCCATTGGTGCTGTGGTGTTCCTCCTGGAAATGTATTAATAAATTACCAGGGTCAGACTGTGTAGGGACAAACCTACTTGACAAGGAGAATGGTTAAGCCCAGTTATCAATTTATTCATACATTTCCAGGAGGAATAACAGAAACTGATAAAAGAGAGTTCTGATAAAAGATCCTCCGGAATTTTATGGGAAATACAAGTATTTACTAAGACATACACTACATGTCAGGAAGGTTACAGGTCCTCAGGAGTAACTATAGCTCTCATTCCTCCTGCAGATTATCTACAAAAAAAATGTTCACCTCTTAAAAAAGTCAAACAATCACATTTCGTATGTGCAACCTCAATGATGTGCGTTACATGTCTATGGTGGGGTGACATAGACAAATGACTTGTGATCAGGGGAAAGGACTATTAATTTGCAGCACTGGGGTCCTGATCTCGAATCAGATCTAGGGCAACATCTACATGGACTTTTTAATTACATTGCTGCGGAATATGTTGGCGCTATATAAAAGAAAAAAAGCAAAGAAAAAACCTAACTGAAGACCTTCCTAATGTGTATTACAGAGTGGGAATGTAGCCATAAGGCTCCTTGTTTACCTTCAATGACAACATATGTCATATATCAAGTCCACGCCTTAGTTTCACATTATTTGATTTCCCAACATCCGCAAAAATCAATCCACAGAAAAACTTTTTATGAAGACAAATGATATTAATTTTAAGAACAGCTTTGTACATTAATCACTATGACTGCACATTACCGCTCACTGCTAAATGGTCACAGCAAAGGAGTTATGGTATATATAGAATGACAGGATGGAATATGGAGATCAGCTGGAGCGGAAACTCGAAGGCTGGTACTTTGCACACTAACATTTTTTCAAAGATCTGATTGCATTGTGATAATTATAAAGAAAAAACTTCTACTTCTATCTACTCCTGGTTGTAGTTTTAAAAAAAAATGCATGAAAAAGAGCCATTTGTGAACAACGTCTTATTCCGATGAGATGGAAGCCTGTGTTTTATCAGTCCTTTTATAAATCGAATTCTTTTGAACAAGATTCAATATTATTTCTCCTGTCTAAAAACCTGTTCCTTACAAAGCAAAAAACATGTGTTGAAAATTGCATAATAACCGTCTCTACTTTTGTTCCCTTTTCTCTCGTCACAAACTGAAGAGTTACTTATTTTCTCGTAACTGGCTGACTACAAACAGACAAATACTTCTTCTTTTCTAGAAACATCGTATTACAAACTCTGACCATGTGGCTGAGAACGATGACTGCATTTATAATAAATAATGTGACAATGTATACGTGTTCTCATGATGAATTGATGGTTTAACGGCCACGTCCCCCTCTTATGTGATTGGAGAAGAAGACATAGCCAACACCCCTTTTAATGATATATAATCTTTGTATTGATTCCTAATAAACCAGAGAATCTGATACACTCACATATTGGGTTAGTGTGTGCTAATTCCTCAGATGCATCATACTTCTTGCGTGCTCTCCCACCATTTCAAACCAGATAGAGACTACAACGAGGTCCAGTTGATGACCTGCCTAAATTGATGTCCCTAACACCGATCATGATCAATTAAACTAGTATTTAATTCAGTTGTGGGTTTACTGGCGGTGCAGAGGGCGCATGCAGATCTAAAGTGCTTAGGCCCCATGCACACGACTGTGGAAAAACTCCCTAATTGTGGACCGCAATACGGTCCGCAATTACGGACCCGCCCGGTTCTATCAGCGGACACTTTTCCGTAGCGCTACAGAAAGGTGTTGGTGCCGTAGAACCGTGCCAGGAAAAGATCGATTACTTACGGGTAATCTGTTTTTCAAGAACCTATGACAGCACCCCTGGAGAGACGTCCCATCCGCTGGACAGGAAACCTGAGGATATAAAATGGACACACCTCTCCACACACCCAGTCTTTAGGAAGAACTCAGGATGAGAAGTAGTTTAGTTTGTATGTGTGGTTTTTTTTTTTTGGTTTTTTTTTTGTGAAGGTCCCTCGCACCTTAATATGTACAATATTTACAGGGACACTCAAATTAAGGGTAGCAATCCAGTTTATGAAGGTCATGTACTACAGCGGGTAACAGCGGGGTGCTGTCATAGGTTCTTGAAAAACAGATTACCGGTAAGTAATCGATCTTTTACCTATTCACCTATGACAGCACCCCTGGAGATGTAAAATAGAAATCATTATTTCTAGGGTGGGACCACAGCTTGTAGTACCTTTCTACCGAAGGCCAAGTCAGAGGCTGTATGTATTTGTAATCGGTAGTGTTTAAAGAAGGTGTGAGGAGAACTCCATGTGGCAGCCTTACATATTTGGTCTAGGGATGCATCTGCTCTTTCTGCCCATGAAGTGGATACGGCCCTAGTGGAGTGTGTCCCGAAGAATTCTGGGGGTTTGAGTTTTTGGTTTATGTAGGCTAGCCGTATGGCCTGCTTGATCCACATTGCTATGGTAGCTTTGCTCGCTGCTGAACCCTTATTGTGACCCTGATACTGGATAAACAAATTTTGTGATGATCTCAGATCTTGGGTAACCTTTAGGTACTGGACTAGACATCTTCTTACATCTAGGCAGTTAAACTGTTGTTCCCTCTGATTCTTTGGGGAGTCACAAAAGGAGGGAAGGACAATGTCTTGGTTTAGGTGAAAAGGTGAAACCACTTTAGGAAGGAATTCTGATAGGGTTTTTAAGATGACTCTATCATCTAGTAGTAGGGTATGTGGAGGAAAGGCAGAGAGGGCCTGGATCTCGCTCACTCTACGGGCTGATGTAATGGCTAATAGAAAGGTCATTTTGAGTGTTAGCATCTTCCAGGAAATAGAGTCTGTGGGTTCAAAGGGTGGTTTTATCAAAGCCTGGAGAACAAGGTTTAAGTCCCAGGGAGGAACTGGGGACCTTATCTGGGGTTTAAGTCTGCAGGCGGCCGCTAGGAATCTTTTGATCCAGGGGTGTTCTGCTAATTTAAAATTGAAAAAGGAACTTAAAGCCGAAATCTGAACCTTTAATGTAGTAGGCCTAAGGTTCTTTTTTAGTCCCGCCTGGAGAAAATCCAATATTAGGGGAATATCTGGATTGGTTAAAGGATTAACCTCCCTGCCTGCGAAGTTTAAGAATGCGTTCCATGACCTCAGATATATCTTTGAGGTAATCGGTTTCCTACTAGCTAGTAGGGTGGAGATGACGGATTCTAAAAATCCTCTCTGCCTAAGAATTATCCTTTCAATTTCCATGCTGTCAAGTGGAGCTTCTGAATGTCGGGGGTGTAATACTGGGCCCTGATATAGAAGATCTGGCCTGTCTGGAAGAACCCATGGTTGGTGTGACGACATTTTTCTTAGCCACGTGAACCATGGTCTCTTTGGCCAGAAGGGGGCTATCAGTATCACGCTGGCCCTGTCTTCTCTGATCTTTTTTAAGACTCTTGGGAGTAGGTTCAGGGGGGGGGGGGAGGCGTAGCCTGTCTCTAGACTCCAGCACTGGGAGAGTGAGTCTATTGCTGTTGGGTGATCTGAGGTATTTAGGGAGAAGAACCTCTGGGTTTTTCTGTTTCTTTTGGATGCGAACAGATCTATGGATGGGGTTCCCCATCTGAGGATGATCTCCTGAAATACTGTGGTGTTCAGGCACCATTCTGATTGGTGAAGCCTTTCCCGGCTTAGGAAGTCTGCCACCAGGTTGTCCTTCCCTCTGAGATGAACAGCTGATAGAGTAAGCAGGTGGTATTCTGCCAGAGAAAATATCTGTGTGGCTAGGCCCATCAGTGAGGCCGATCTCATACCCCTTGTCGGTTTATATAGGATACTGTAGTTGTGTTGTCCGAATAGATCTTTAGGTGCTGACCTGAGATTGCCTGTATGGATCCTTTCAGGGCCTGAAGAACTGCTGCTAGTTCCCTGAAGTTGGAGGATCTGAGAGCGGTCTGTTGGTCCCACTGACCCTGAAGGAAAGATGAGTCGAAATGAGCTCCCCACCCACAGGGACTCGCATCTGTGGTCATATTGAGAGTAGGGGTTAACCTCCATGGAATACCCCTTGTGAGATTTGCCCTGTTTAGCCACCATCTGAGGGACAGCCTTGCTGTGGAAGAGATGTGAAAGGGTTGGTCCAGGGAGAAACTGCTCCTGTCCCATTGGTCTAGGATGTCCCACTGCAGTGGTCTGGACTTGAAGTGAGCCCATAGTACGGCTGGGATGCATGATGTCATGAGGCCTAAGACTGACATAGCTTCCCTGAAAGATGTCGTATGGTTCAGGTAAATCTCTGATATTGTAAAGGATCTGCCAGACACAACTTCTGTGTCGACGCCCATAGGTAATCAGTCTGCACCTGCTTCTATGTCTGTGAGACTGACTCCATCTTCCACCACCCAGGATGGCAGGCTTAGGAGTGGGAGAGCCTATCACAGCCTGGCCAGACGGAGCTAGCTCCCGCCCTCTGTCTATTTATACCTGCCTTTCCTGTTCCTCCTTTGCTTGTGATTCTTCTCTGTTTGTTTCCTGGCCCTGCTGCAGCTTCTTGAACTACTGATCCTCTGCTTGTGATTGACTTTGGCTTTTCTGACCACTCTTCTGCTCTGCGTTTTTGTACCTCGCTCATCTCCTGGTTTGACTCAGCTTGTTCACTTCGCTTGTTGCTCACGGTGTTCCCGTGGGCAACTTCCCCATTTCCCTGGCTTCTTTGTACCCTTGTCTGTTTGTCTGTCGTGCACCTATTGAGTGTAGGGACCGTTGCCCAGTTGTACCCCGTCGCCTAGGGCGGGTCGTTGCAAGTAGGCAGGGACTGAGTGGCGGGTAGATTAGGGCTCACTTGTCTGTTTCCCTACCCCGACATTACAGATATCCTGTTCATCAGGGGCCCGATTTTTTCTTCTGGGAGGAAGGTCATCTGTTTGGAGGAATCCAGCAGGGTTCCTAAGAATATACATCTTTTCGATGGATTTAAATTTGATTTCTTTAAATTTATGTTCCATCCTAATCTTGTCAGTATGTCCCGGACTATCTGTATGTGTAGGGTCAGAGTTGGAACTATTTCTGCTACCACCAGGAAGTCGTCTAGATATGGAATCAGGAGAATGTCGTTCATCCTGATGTATGAGGTCATTTCCGCTATCAGTTTGGAAAATATCCTTGGGGCTTGAGAGATGCCGAAGGGGAGGGCTCTGTATTGTAGCATACGGACCCATTGAGTGTTACTGCTACCCTTAGATACTTTTGATGACGGTGACATATGGATACGTGATAATAGGCATCCCCTAGGTCTATTGAGGCCATCACGCAGTCTTTGGAGAGGAGATTTATAGTTGACGTGATACTCTCCATGCGGAATTTTTTGTAGGTCAGATAGCAGTTCAGTTTTTTTAGGTTTATAATGACCCTGTGTTTTCCTCCTGGTTTGTTCACTAGGAAGAGGGGGGAATAAAAGCCCTGACCTATCTCTGTGTCTGGAACCTGTATTAGGACCTCTTTTTTTATAAGTGACAGAACTTCTACTTCTAGGATCTTTTGTTGGACTGGGTTCCTTAGGACCCTTGTGGGAAGGAATCTATCTGGGGGGAGGGTTATGAAATCCAAGGATTCGATGAAATCTCCCGCCAATGTTTGAGGAACAGGGAAAGGCGACCCCCCCCCACTGCCCCCTTGGCGTCATTGTTGGTCCCTATTTTTAGGGTCCTTCTGGGGCCTGAAAAGAAGGACTTGTTTTTCCTTGGAAATCTCGAGGGTCTAAATTCCTGTGCCCTAGGATTAGCGTACCCCCCTCTTTTGTTACTTGGCCCTCTGGGACGAAAGGACTCTCTTGTTGGCCTTGTTTGTGCCGGGAACCCCTTTTTACTGTCTAATGCCTTTTCTAGCATGTCATCAAGTGGGGGCGCGAAAAGGTAATCTCCTGAACAGGGGATAGCGCACAGCTTCCCTTTGGATCCGGTGTCCCCCTTCCAGGTCTTTAGCCAGATAGCTCGTCTAGCTGAATTTGCCAGGGCCGCTAATTCGGCCTTTCTATCCATAGGGTCAGACAAGGAGCCTAGGTCTTCAAAAGGAAGGGAGTGTTTCCTTGAGATCTTGGCTACTGGAGCGTCGAGCCTGGGGATGTTATCCCAGTCCCTGCATGCGTCTTTCTCAAAGGGATACTTCCTTTTAAGAAACTTGGGAATGCTTGTCTTTTTATCAGGAGTTTCCCATTCCTTTTTAATAAGGTTAGATATGTTCCTATGGATGGGGAAGGTTCTATTCTTTTTAGGTCCTAACCCTTGAAACATAACGTCCTGAATGGACCGTGGTTCTTTGGGGTCGTCTATATTCATAGTCACCCTGACTGTTTTTAGGAGTAGGTCAACGTCCTCCATTGGGAATAGATTTCTCTCTCCCTCCTCCTCCCCTGAGGAATAGTAGGAGCTGTACTCCCCTTCTTCGCCTAGCTGGGGATCCCCTTCAGCTGAGGAATCCGAATCCAACCTGCTAGAGGAGGCGCCTGGAGGATCTCTTCTCTTTCTAAAGGACTTTAGTGAGCTCCTCACTTCAGCCCTTACAATATCCTTAATGCTTGTGGCTAAATTTGTGGACTCTTCTGATATAATATTATCTAGACATTTCTGACAGAGTCTTTTGTTATAGGAAGATGCGAGTTTCTTTTTGCATATCGCACATTCCTTGTTATGGGCCTTATCCTGCTTTTTCCTAGGACAATCCCTGGCCTAAACATATGTACAAGCGAAAGAGGAACAGCATTAAGTAAGGGAGAGGTCCTTCTCTTACCCCACTCTGGCGTCCTCAAGTACCGGGCTGGAGGACTTGGCATCCGAGCGTTCAGTGCGTCCTGGAGCTTCTCCTGGCGACTCCATGACTGTGGAAGCTGGAGAGCGAGTCCTGCTGTTACTGTCCTAAAATAGGCCAAGGATTGGCTGGGAGGCCCTCGCTCCGGACGCTGGAGCACCACCTCCCCACGTCGGCCACCAGAACACCGCCCCCTGGAGTGTTGGACGCGCCCCCGAAGTGACGCGTCACGGCGAACGGACATGCCAGTGAGAGCGCCGGGAAGCCGCCAACGCTGGGTCTGGTCCGGCCCTTCCCCAAGCCGAACGAGCCCCGGGGATCCGCTCCCCGCCAGAGGAAGGCGCACTCTGTGGACCTTAAACCACCATCCTGTTTTGCAGCAGGAGGGGGACGATGGACTGGGAGAGGCGGTAGTACCTATCCCAGACTAAGGTTGCTCCCAGGGGGGAGACTTATACCTTAGCCAGAGCACCCCTAGTGGAATAAGGTAAACCTTGCTAGGGGGTCTGCAATCCCGGAGAAGCGCTTTTTCCTCAGGAGAATCTTCCATCCGGAGGACAGGAAACCTGACTGGGTGTGTGGAGAGGTGTGTCCATTTTATATCCTCAGGTTTCCTGTCCAGCGGATGGGACGTCTCTCCAGGGGTGCTGTCATAGGTGAATAGGTAAATATGGAGCAGGTCCTACTTTGCGGGTTTTGCGGGCGTGCTCCCATGCTATGTAAGGGAGCACGGCACAAAAATGCGGCGGCCGGCCGTGCCCGCAATTTTACGGGCAGGGCCGTGTGCATGAGGCCTTACACTGCAATCCCTGACGCCGAACCTTCCATCTGTCTACTGTACATTACACAGCTGAAAATTCATGCTCTGCACCCTGTGCGCTCCTGTGTATATACACTGCTCTGTGTCACATAGGCTCAAATATTGTTCTAGGTGACAAAGAGCAATGTATGTATACATGACAGGAGAGCGTACAACAGGGCAGAGGGCCAGAAGAGCCTGCACACGTCGCTGTGTATTTAACTATATCACTTTCAGACCCCAAATGGTTAAAATATAATGATCAAGCTCTTGCCTGTTCTTTCTTGTTGACTATGAGGGTATGTGCACACACACTAATTACGTCCGTAATTGACGGACGTATTTCGGCTGCAAGTCCCGGACCGAACACAGTGCAAGGAGCCGGGCTCCTAGCATCATACTTATGTACGATGCTAGAAGTCCCTGCCTCGCTGCAGGACAACTGTCCCGTACTGTAAACATGATTACACTACGGGACAGTTGTCCTGCAGCAAGGCAGGGACTCCTAGCGTCGTACATAAGTATGATGCTAGGAGCCCGGCTCCTTGCACTGTGTTCGGTCCGGGACTTGCGGCCGAAATACGTCAATTACGGACGTAATTAGTGCGTGTGCACATACCCTAAGGACGAATAAAGGGGTTTTACACACGTTCATGGAATATCGATAGGACCGGATAAATGCTTCTATATCGGTAGGGGGTCAGACTCCTGGGACCGTGTGCGTCCATCTCTGCTGAAAATGGTTAATATAGGTTTTAGGCCTCGTGCAAACACTTCCATCACCGTTTTCACGGCCGTTTTTGACGGATCCGTGTGCCCGCTTTAGCGGCCGTGTGATTTCCGTGTGCACTCCGTGTTTCCGTTTCCGAGCCCCGACCATGGTACTGTCCAGGGTGCTGAAAGAGCGTGGTTGTTCAGTGCTAGTCACTGTACAGGGTGCTGAAGAGTTAATGGGCTGCACTGATCGGCGGTAACTCTTTCAGCACCCTGGACAGTGACTAGCGCTGAAGAATGACCATGCTCGGCGCTCGCAAAATACAATTTTAATGTAATAAAAAATAAAAAAATCAGTTCATACTTACTTTCCTCCTGTCCGGCCTCCAGGGATGACGTTTCATCCAATGTCACCGCTGTAGCCAATCACAGGCTGTAGTGGTGATCACGCAAGTCAGGATGACGTCAGAAGGCTGGCCTCCAGGGATGACGCTTCATCCCACGTGACCCGCCTCTGCAGCCAATCACAGGCAGCAGCGGCCACATGGACTGCCGCGTCATACAGAAAGGTCGGACTGGAGGAAGAAGAGGGACTCGTCACCAAGACAACGACCGGGGTACGTATGAACTGCTTTTTATTTTATTTTTAGCAGCAGCCTATTCTCTCTATCAGTGATGGATAGAGAGAAGTGGCTGCCGATTAGTGTAATATATCTGTAATGTACTTCTGCCCGCCCGGCCGTTGCTAGGCAATGGCTCCGTCACACACGGACGGCACACGGATGCCTTCCGTGTGCCTTCAGTTTTTTTGACAGCCCCATTGACTTGCATGGGCCTCACGGTCACGGAATCTCGGACCAAAGTAGGACATGCTCTATTTTTGCTCGGAATGGAGCAACGGGACCGTCAAAAAAACTGAAGTGTGCATGGGGCCATTGAAATGAATGGGTCAGGGTGCTAGCCGTCAGAAAAACCGATAGCACCCTGAAGGAAAAAACTGAAGTGGGCATGGGGCCTTAGCTGATCATACTCCAATAACATGGTAGGATGTCCACACTGACTTAGATGCAGTTCTTGCTGATCTTATGGGGTCTGACATTACTGTGATGATGACTAAAAAAGTCTCCTGTTTTCATGTGGAAATCATCACAATATGGGGCTGTGTGAGGACACTGATCATAGCATGTTAAAGGGCTATTCCCAGCTTAAATATCCGGGACCCTCACCTGTCGAAAGAAAGGAGATCTGGTGACCCTTGTTTGCTTATTCGTGATCGCAGCCTCCATGGATTTCAATACAAAGGTGGTCACATTGCAGTCTATGGGAGTTACAGAACGTGCTAGGCAAGAAGTGATCGGCTCTTTCCGTAACGCCCACAGACTGCAATGGGGATGGGAGCACACAAACAGGGCAACCTCTCCATTAAATTATATGGCGACTCCAAAAGGCGTGAATCAGTGGACGAGGGTCACTGGACCCTCTTTCTTCTGGTAGAAGAAACAAATTACCTGACAGGAAGTCCGGAATTATCTCTGCCCCCCTGAGTACTGCTTTATCTGTACTTTTATACTCTGTTGACTTGTTGTTGACTCTATGACATGGAAGAAAATCTCTAAAGATGAACTTGATGTTAATTGGAAAATAAAAGTAAGCAGACTTATAATTCAAGGACTACGTGGGAAAGTGAGTAGCAAAACTAAAGATGCTTGGCAAAACAGTTAGAGTATGTTCACACGGCAGCGTCCGTAACGGCCGAAATTACGGGGCTATTTTCAGGAGAAAACAGCTCCGTAATTTCAGCCATAAAGGCATGTGCAGGCGCTTGAACGCCGCGTCCATTACGGACGTAACTGGAGCTGGTTTTCCATGGAGTCCATGGAATACGGCTCCATTTACGTCTGAAGAAGTGACATGACACTTCTTTGGCGCGGGCGTCTATTTACGTGCCGTCTTTTGACAGCAACGCGTAAATATATGCCTCGTGTGAACAGACAAACGTCAGCCCATTGCTTTCAATGGGCAGATGTTTGTCAACGCTTTGAAGCCGTAATTTCGGACGTAATTCGGGGGTTAAAACGCCCGAATTACGTCTGTAAATAGGCCGTGTGAACATACCCTTAGAGGGGTTTTCCAGCTTTAGAAGAATATCGAATGGCGGCTGTCTAGTGTACAAAATAACAAATACATACTTTGGGGCAAATTTACTAAGACTGCCATTTTACACGCCAGACTAAGGCTATGTTCACACGCTTAGCAAAAAATGTCTGAAAATACGGAGCCGTTTTCAAGGGAAAACAGCTCCTGATTTTCAGCCTTTTTTTAGCAACTCGCTTTTTTCGCAGTGTTTTTAATGGCCGTTTTTGGAGCTGTTGTTCTATAGAGTCAATAAAAAACGGCCCTAAAAACAACTCAAGAAGTAACATGAACTTCTTTTTAGAGGGCGTTTTTTTACGTGCCGTTTTTTCAGAACGGCCACGTAAAAAAACACCCCGTCGGAACAGAACGCGGCTTTTCCCATTGAAATCAATGGGCAGATATTTGGAGGCGTTCCGCTTCCGATGTTTCCGCCATTTTTCAGCCGTTTATGGCCCGAAAAACGGCCGAAAATAAGCCGTGTCAACATACCCTTAGTCTGAAGCCTGCAGGAGTAAGATGCGAGTAATTCATTATGAGAAACACGCCTCTAAATAAATTAGTCACCTCTTGTGCTGTCTGTGCGCTAAAAAGTGAAATCCGCTACAATTTATGCCAATTTCTAGCATATATTATAATAAATGTGTCGATCCACCGGTGGCCAGGCACTCCCGCTAAGCCCTGCCCACTTTTTGTAAAAGTGGCAAGAGCGACGGAAAACTGTAAAAAGTTCCAAATTATGTTGGAAAACAGGCATGTGCCATAATTTGTGACTTTTTAGCATTTTAATAAATTCCCCCCATTGTCACTTTATAAATTCTTCGCCATTTCAACTGTGACGGTCCAGTGGCCACCTGCTAGACGCTGCCTATACCACTGAAGCAATGACGTACAGTACCAATACACGACCGCTGCAGCCAATCATTGACCATAATGGTGATCACAGTTGGTACAGCACATGATCGCTGCAGTCAGTGATTGTCTTCAGTCGTCATGTGTTGGTGGTATTGTACATCATCGATGCAGCAATGTAGATAGGACCCGGCAGGGGACCCCAGGACTATTGGCACTATAGCGGCAGGGGATTTAAAAGGGGACTATGAGCACGTTTGTGATTTTGACTATAAGCAGCTGCCGGATTTTTTTCTAAATCAGGAAGACGCATTTCCGGTATATAGTAATTACAGCATGCTTTACTGGCCCCTACAACAAGCTTTGATTTAGGAATGGGAGTTGGGGTTCCCGTAGAGTGAAAAAATGACAATGGTTTCTCTATATTAACAAGATTGGAAATCAGTGACGTAGGCGGACAAACACAAACTACACAGACAGTAGTATAAATGAATCCATAAGAGAAGTAACTACTACTAGATTATATTCAAGATGTTAAAGTAATGTAGACAACATGAGTCGCACAAGACAATCCACATCGCAGCTAATGATTGCGGTCTCGCTGTGACATGCGACCTCATGCGACTGTGACGCGACCGTTGCAAAAAATCCAAACTCGGTGGCTTTTAGGTTGCAGGTCGCACGCGACATGGCTTTCCAGAGACAACAATACAAATCGTTTGCAACTTCGACTCGTGTGTCTCGTGTGCGACAGCTCTAAAACCTGACAGACCCATTATAAATCAACGGGATCCACCAGGATCCATTACATAATTGATCATAACGGAACAGTTGTCTTCATCTCGGCTTTTGTAAAGATAGAAGTCATGTGATGCCAGTGTGAACAAAGCCAAAAAGCATTACCTATTCAGCATAGACGTGTTCTCACAAGTAGAAAAGACATAAAAAGGTATTTACCACAATATACAACACACAACACAGAGACACAATGTCAAATAAAATAGAAATAGCAACATTCATGTCAATATGGAAGAAAAACAAACGGAGGAAAAGGGAAAAAGATCCAAACGAAATTAACACAATGATAATGAATGAATTGACTTGTAAAACTGAATACTAATATGCATATATGCAAATGAGAAACAACTAAATATATACACCACAGATATATAAAAAATAACCCACAAATAATATATATATATACTGCTTTACATGATAAAATACATACATCAGCATTATTTTCAGAAATCACGTATATAATAGTCAGGTTGTCCTGATCTCCACTATACACTATCACAGGCGGAGATTCTAAGGCAGATCAGTGAAGGTGAGTTACCTCATTAGCTATGAACTGGTAACATCTTCTGTCTAGGATCTTTCCCTTTTACCTTGCGATTAGTTAGTTGTACCAGTGGTTCCCATAGATACCGTGACGTCAAGTGTGCGACGGTTTACGCTATAGACGCATCACCATGGATGCGGTCGCTAGGTGCGCGGTCGGCCATGTTGGATAAGGGCACCGTTTCCAATCCTTGGAGGCGGCTTCTCACATGACGTTTATATGTCGCATTCATTGTTCTCGTTTATCAGTCCGGTTGAATTCAGCTACTAGTGCCACCATGTATACCGATAAACTTGGTCCCTGTCGGTCTTGCATTATGGTTACTGTGTCCTCCTATTCCGGCTGCTATGCACAAGCTCTATTTATATTAATAAGTGCTTGATAACCTTATATGTTTTAATGAGCAATTTTAACTGCTTCAAGAATGGTGAGAGGGTTAAAAGACTAATAAAACCTATTAGACTCCCTGTGGCCTGTACAGATTTTCTTCTTTTAAAAAAAAAAAAAAAAAAAGAGTAACATAAAGTAATGCTAAATAAATAGAAATAGAGCAATTACATCTTTTTTTATAAAGCCGAATTCACACACTGCGGTCAAGATGCGGTTTTACTGCAAATCGTGGTAAAATGACAATGGATCCGTTTTTAGCGTCCATTTTTGAGAAATCAATCGTTAAAAACTGATTTAATAAAAATAGTGTGAATGGTGCAACTTCCAAAACACTTTTTATTAATCCAATTAATCGTTACCGCTTGAGAAGCTAATTCAAAAGTGGCAAACCTATATGGCTGTACGTCTTGTTGTCATGCCATTGCAGAGAGTGCCATAGTCTCACGGCTCTTACAGTAAAGAATCCTCTTTTTATGTAGAAACCTTATTTTCTCTAGATGTAGAGCATGGGTCTCAAGCACGCGGCCCGCGGGCTGCATGCGGCCACTGAGGCTGTCATCTGCGGGCCGCGGGACACAGCCGCTAGTATAGGCTCTGCTCTGTGTTGTCAGGGTCTTCCCCAGAGTGGAGTCCCGTGCAGAGGGCCAGCATAGGCTCTGCTCCAGGACTCTGTGGAATCCCCTGACATCGCTGTCTATGAATGGACACGCGATGTCTCGGGCTTCCCCAGAGGCTGAGTCCTGGGCAGAGCACTAGTATAGGCTCTGTCTGGGACTCTGTGGAATTCCCTGACATCGCTGTCCATAAATGGACACGCAATATTTGGGGCTTCCGACAGAGCCGGAGTCCCGGGCACAGCGCTAGTATAGGCTGTGCTCCGGGACTCTGTGGAATCCCCTGACATCGCTGTCCACATATGGACAGCGATGTCTAGGACTTCCCCAGAGCTGGACAGTGATGTCAGAAGCACAGCTGGAGTCCCAGTAGGAGCGCTAATAGAGGAGAGCTGGAATCCAAGGCAGAATGCTAGAAGCGGCTCTGCTCCGGGACTCCAGCTCTGGGCAAGCCCCTGACATCACTGTCCATATATGGAGCAGAGCCTATACTAGTGCTCCGCTCTGGGACACCGGCTCCGGGGTTGCCCCTGACATCACATTCCGGTCCAGGAAGATCCCCTGACGTCACTGTGTATGGACAGTGACATCAGGGGCTCCTCCAGCAGAGGAATCCCTGGCCAAAGTGTCGGCAATGCTCTGGCTGGGTATTCTACTCCTAGAGGGAGCCCCAATGAAGCTATCTACTGGGGGTGTCTGTGGCACTATCTACAAGGGGTGTGTGTGGCATTATCTGCAGAGGGCACTGTGGCAACATCTACAAAGGGCACTGTGGCAGTATCTACAGAGGGCACTGTGGAAGCATCTACAGAGGGAACTGTGGCAGCATCTACTGAAGCCACTGTGGAATTATCTACAGAGGCCACTGTGGAATTATCTGCAGAGGCCACTGTGGAATTATCTGCAGAGGGCACTGTGGAATTATCTACAGAGGGCACTGTGGAAATATCTACAGAGGGCACTGTGGCATTATCTACAGAGAGCACTGTGAAGCATCTACAGAGAGTAACATCCGTGGTCGCTGACCATGAACTCCTTCCATCCAGTCGACGCCCTTCTCTCAAGACATGTCTGCACACGCGACCGTCCAGTTCCACAGTAACCACCAGGGTGCGCTCACGAGCTCAGTCCAGACTTAAGAAGCCAGAACGCACACATGTTGGAGATTGATCTAATTGCTCCCAGAGCACCCTGGGCTATAAGAAGGTCCCAGCCCCATCCTCCCACGCCTGACCGTTGTCATATTCCAAGTTTGTCTTGCAAATGGTCCCCTAGTGTTTCCTGCTCCCAGTGTTCCCTGTTCCTGTAACCTCTATCCTGATCTAGTGCTGTGCTGTATACCACGCCTGTCCTGCTTCTCCACACCTTACATCTACCTGCTGCCTAGTTCCTGCCAAGCCTGCCTTGCTACTGTCCGAGCTGCCACAGGTACCCTATATGAACTATAGACTCTGACCTGCGCCCTGTTGGCCAGTTGCCATACCGCCAAGGCGGTACAGCCCAGTGGGTCCACGAACCCTACGTGACAGTACGCTCAGGCCATGAGAGATGCGGGCGGATATGCTAGACCTCCAGTCTCGACAGGACCAACTCCTCCAGGTCTTGAACATTCTCGCACGTGGGCAGGAGGCACTAGCTGCCATTCCTCCTACTACACCTCCTGGCAGTGTTGATCCTCAGACTACACCTCCTGCGAGTGTTGACCCGCCTTTTTCTTTGCCACTTCCGGACCGCTATGATGGAGACGCAGGTACCTGTCGTGGATTTTTGAATCAGTGACAGATCCACTTCAGCCTGTATACTAGGACATTTTAGTCGGCGCAAGGGTCGCTTCATCATCTCTCTCCTCACTGGCAAGGCTCTTGCATGGGCGAACCCTATCTGGGAGAGACAAGGACCAGCGACCCGTGACTTCCAGGGCTTCCTCCGGACTTTTCGCATGGTGTTTGAGGAGCCTGGACGGGTCTCATCTGCTTCCTTGATTAACCTGTGCCAAGGAGACACATCCGTGAGCGAGTACGCCATCCACTTCCACACCCTGGCGGGAGAACTGTTATGGAACAATGAGGCCCTGGTGGCTGCATTCTGGCATGGACTGTCTCCTAAAATTAAGGACGAACTTGCCGCTCGAGACCTGCCATCTACCCTGAATGACTTCATCCTTCTGTCCGCCCGGATTGATATGCGGATCCGAGAATGCCTCCAAGAGGTTAGTCGGGAGGGAGGCCTTCCTAGTCTGGTCCCTACTTTGCAGCAACCCCTGCTGTCCCCAGATGTCGATCCTCCTAAGAAATCTGTGATGATGGACCAGTGTAAGCTATCCATGCAGGAGAGACAACGCAGATGCACTTTGGGACTCTGTCTATATTGCGGCCTCGGTGGCCATCTTGTGCGCCTGTGTACCCAAATATCCTAGGGTTGCTAGGAGAGACAACCTTGCGTAAGAAAGGACTTTGTCCATATCAGTGACCATAGTGTCCCGCGAGAGAACGCATCAGGTCTCTGCGTATCTGGACTCTGGATCCGCTGCTAATTTCATCTGTAGAGACCTGGTGGATCTTCTTCAATTACCTACCAGCCCCCTGGAGAGGCCGTTGACAGTTGCATCAGTGAATGGACTACCTCTGCCAGACCCAGTTATAGCTGTGACCAAGCCGCTGAGGCTCCAAGTGGCAGCTCTTCACTTCCAAAGACGTTAACCCTGTGTTGCTCGGCCTGCCTTGGCTCTGACTACATGCCCCAGTCCTGAACTGGAACTCTGGAGAGGTACTCCAGTGGGACCCTGAGTGTCAAAGCCGATGCCTGGTGCAGATTAGTTCAGCTCAGCCTTCGCTGCCTCGGTCATTGGCAGGATTGCCGGGTCATTAAGCTGCCTTTTTGGATGTCTTCAGCAAGAGGGAGGTGGAGACATAGCCTCCACACCGGGTGTATGAATGCCCTATCGAGCTGATTCCTAGTGCATCCCTTCCCCGTGGTAGGGTATATCCTCTCTCCTTACCAGAGACTCTGTCCATGTCTGCCTATGTGAAAGATAACTTGGAGAGGGGCTTCATGCGAAAGTCTTCCTCCCCAGCAGGAGCCAGGTTCTTCTTCGTCAAAAAGAAGGATAGTTCTCTTCGTCCTTGTATTGACTACCGAGGCCTCAACCATATCACGGTGAAAAATAAATATCTGTTGCCACTGATCTCAGAACTGTTTAATTGTATACGTGGGGCCAAGATTTTTTCCAAATTAGACCTGTGTGGGGCTTACAACCTAGTCTGCATTCGCTAGGGTGATGAATGGAAGACTGCATTTAACACCCGTGATGGACACTATGAACAACTAGTAATGCCCTTCGGCCTGTGTAATGCTCCTGCGGTCTTCCAGGAGTTTGTTAATGACATTTTCCGTGACCTCCTCTATGTTTGTGTAGTACTCTACCTTGATGATATCTTGATTTTTTCTCCAGATCCTATTACGCATCAGAGACATGTCCGTCAAGTTTTGCTGCGGTTAAGGGAGAATCGTCTGTACGCTAAGTTGGAAAAGTGCGCGTTTGAAAAAGATGCTCTACCCTTCCTGGGCTATATGGTCTCGAATCGAGGTCTCGAGATGGATCCTGAAAAGGTAAAATCTGTCCTGCAATGACCACGCCCTCAAGGCTTGAGGGCCATACAGCACTTTCTAGGATTCGCCAATTTTTACAGTTTATTCCAAACTTCTCCTCACTGACTTCTCCTATCTCTAACCTCACTAAGAAGGGCATGAACACCAAGGCTTGGACTCACGAGGCAGAGTCCGCATTCAATAGCCTGAAGAGAGCCTTCACGTCAGCCTCTATTCTCCATCATCCAGATGTCTCTCTACAGTTCTCGTTGGAGGTGGACGCATCCTCTGTCAGTGCTGGTGCACTCCTGTTCCAGAGAGGCTCCAAGGGCAAGTCAATGGTATGTGGATATTTTTCAAAGCTCTTCTCTTCCACAGAACGCAACTACTCGATTTGGGATCGGGAGTTACTGGCCATCAAATTGGCTCTGGAGGAGTGGAGACATCTACTAGAGGGCGCAGCTCATCCCATCCTTATTTTTACGGACCATAAGAACCTTACCAATCTTCAGATGGCCCAACGGCTGAACCCTCGTCAGGCCAGGTGGTCACTGTTCTTTACCAGGTTCCAGTTTGAGCTCCATTATCGCCCGGCTGACAAGAATGTGAGGGCCGATGCCTTGTCCAGGTCTTTTGAGACAGAAGACACCATGGAGATTCCACAGAACATCATTGATCCGTCTTGCATTGTCTCTGTCAATCCCCTGCAAGTTGGGGACATTCCTCCAGGGACCGTGGAAGAATCCTCCGCTGGGGACACTCCACTAGACTGGCAGAACACGCGCGGACCCGTAAGACTCGGGATCTGATTGATCATCATTTCTGGTGGCCCACGCTGCCCAAGGACATTATGGACTTTGTTTCTTCCTGTTCAGTGTGTGCAGCCAACAAGGTCCCTCACTCCAGACCTTGGACCTGGCTGCTCCAGCCATTGCCTGTGCCCAATGGCCCCTGGCAGCATATATCTATGGACTTTATTATGGACCTGCCTCTCTCTGCCGCATGCAGTACTGTCTGGGTGGTGGTGGATCGATTTTCAAAGATGGCCAACTTCGTTCCTCTTACCGGTCTTCCTTCTGCTCCTCTGCTGGCCAAGCTGTTCATCCAACACATCTTCCGACTGCATGGCTGGCCGCAGCATATTGTGTCTGATCGGGGGGTTCAGTTCAGCTCGAAGTTCTGGAGAGCCCTCTGCGGACTCCTAGGTATAAAGTTGGACTTTTCCTCGGCCTACCATCCTCAGTCCAATGGTCAGGTCGAGAGGATCAATCAGATCTTGGAGAACTACCTACGCCACTTCATCTCCAAGCAGCATGATGACTGGGTGCAGTTGCTTCCTTGGGCTGAGTTCTCTTACAACAATCATACCAGCGAGTCCAAACAGAAGATACCGTTCCTGATTGTCTATGGCCAACACCCACAAATTCCTCTCCCGGTCCCTGTTACTTCCGAGGTGCCAGCTGCTGACACGGCTTTTGGGGACTTTCTGCAGATCTGGCAGCAGACTCGATCCTCCATCCTGCTGGCGGTCGACCGCATGAAGCGGAAGGCGGACAAAAGGAGAAGAGAACCTCCTCAGTTTCTTCCTGGCACAAAGGTCTGGCTGTCCTCCAGGAATATTCGACTGAGGGTGCCGTCTTACAAATTTTCTCCCAGGTTCCTCGGTCCCTTCGAGATCCTGGAGCAGATCAACCCTGTCGCCTACAAGCTTCGGCTGCCTCCTACCCTCAGGATCCCCAACTCCTTCCATGTCTCTCTCCTGAAACCAGTGGTTCTGAACCGCTATACCAAGACTCCAAGCCCTGCGGTTGTCTCCAGCAGCCCTTCAGACACCTTCGAGGTTAAGGAGAACTTGGACACCAAGAGAGTGAGAGGAAAGACTTTTTATTTGGTGGATTGGAGGGGGTTTGGTCCAGAAGAGAGGTCCTGGGAGCCAGAGGAGAATCTCAACGCTCCTACCTTCATTAAGAGTTTTCTCTCTCGTTCTGGTCCCAAGAGGAAGGGGCGTAAGAGGGGGGATACTGTAACGTCCGTGGTCGCTGACCACGAACTCCTGCCATCCAGTTGACGCCCTTCCCTCAAGAGATATCCGCACATGCGGCCATCCTGCTCCACAGTGACCACCAGAGTGCGCTCACGAGCTCAGTCCAGACTTAAGAAGCCAGAGCGCACGCATGTTGGAGATTGATCTAATTGCTCCCAGAGTACCCTGGGCTATAAGAAGGTCCCAGCCCCATCCTCCCATGCCTGAGCATTGTTGTAGTATTCCAAGTTTGTCTTGCAAATGGTCCCCCAGTGTTTCCTGCTTCCTGTTTTCCCTGTTCCTGTCACCTGTATCCTGATCTAGTGCCGTGCTAAGCTTTAGCCGTGCTGTGCTGTATACCACTCCTGACGTCTACCTGCTGCCTAGTTCCTGCCAAGCCTGCCTTGCTACTGTCCGAGCTGCCACAGGTACCCTATATGAACTATAGACTCTGACCTGCACTTTGTTGGCCAGCTGCCATACCGACAAGGCGGTATGGCCCAGTGGGTCCACGAACCCTACGTGACATAGGGGGCACTGTGGCAGCATCTACAGAGGGCACTGTGGCATTATCTATGGGTGGGTGTGTGGAAGTATCGACAGAGGATATTGTGGCATTATTTAGGGTTGTGTGGCATTATCTACAGAGGGTACTGTGGCATTATCTACAGAGGGCACTGTGGCATTATCTACAGAGGGCACTGTGGCATTATCTACAGATTGTACTGTGGCAGTATCTACACAGGGCACTGTGGCAGTATCTATAGAGGGCACTGTGGCAGTATCTATAGAGGGCACTGTGGCAGTATCTATGCAGGGCTCTGTGGCACAATCTAAATAGGGGCTGCAGCAGAAAAAGGGAGTTGAATAGGGGCTGCCTAGTCTTGACATTTGTGTGTCTGCCAAACGCTGCTAACTGAGCTGCCGGACTGATTTTAGTGACACTTAAACTGTAAAACTGGATTGTTGAAATAAGCACGTGGAGACATCTCGCAAATTTCCATTAAGTTTAAACCCAGCGCTATTATTATAGTAATGTAGTATTATTATAGTAATGTAGTAGTGGTATTATATTAATGTAGTATTGTTATAGTAATGTGGTATTGTTATAGTAATGTAGTATTATTACAGTAATGTAGTATTGTTATAGTAGTGTAGTATTGTTATGGTAATGTAGTATCGTTATAGTAATGTAGTGTTATAGTAATGTAGTATTATTATAATAATGTAGTATTGTTATAGCAATGTAGTATTATTATAGAAATGTAGTATTATAATAATGTAGTATTGTTATAGTAATGTAGTATTATTATAGTAATATTGTATTATAGCAATGTAGTAATTATTATAGTAATGTAGTTTTATTATAGTAATGTAGTATTATAGTAATGTAGTAATGTTATAGTAATGTCGTATTATTATAGTAATGTAGTATTGTTATAGTAATGTAGTAATGTTATAGTAATGTAGTATTATTATAGTAATGTAGTAATGTTATAGTGATACTGTATTATTATAGTAATGTAGTATTATAGTAATATAGTATTATTATAGTAATGTAGTAATGTTATAGTAATGTTGTATTATTATAGTAATGTAGTAGTGTTATAGTAATGTAGTATTATAGTAATGTAGTATTGTTATAGTAATGTAGTAATGTTATAGTAATGTAGTATTATTATAGTAATGTTATAGTAATGTAGTATTATTATAGGAATGTAGTAGTGTTATAGTAATGTAGTATTATTATAGTAATGTAGTAATGTTATAGTAATGTAGTATTATTATAGTAATGTAGTATTGTTATAGTAATGTAGTAGTGTTATAGTAATGTAGTATTATAGTAATGTAGTATTGTTATAGTGATGTAGTATTATTATAGTAATGTAGTAATGTTATAGTAATGTAGTATTATTATAGTAATGTACTATTGTTATAGTAATATAATATTGTTATAGTAATGTTATAGTAATATAATATTATAGGAATGTAGTAGTGTTATAGTAATGTAGTATTCTTATAGTAATGTTGTGATGTTATAGTAATGTAGTATTATTATAGTAATGTAGTATTATTATAGTAATGTAGTATTGTTATAGGAATGTAGTAGTGTTCTAGTAATGTAATATTATAGGAATGTAGTAGTGTTATAGTAATGTAGTATTATAGTAATGTAGTATTGTTATAGTGATGTAGTATTATTATAGTAATGTAGTAATGTTATAGTAATGTAGTATTATTATAGTAATGTAGTATTGTTATAGTAATGTAATATTGTTATAGTAATGTAGTAATGTTATAGTAATGTAATATTATAGGAATGTAGTAGTGTTATAGTAATGTATTATTATAATAATGTAGTATTCTTATAGTAATGTAGTGATGTTATAGTAATGTAGTATTATTATAGGAATATAGTAGTGTTATAGTAATGTAGTATTATAGTAATGTAATATTGTTATAGTAATGTAGTAATGTTATAGTAATGTAATATTATAGGAATGTAGTAGTGTTATAGTAATGTAGTATTATAGTAATGTAGTATTCTTATAGTAATGTAGTGATGTTATAGTAATGTAGTATTATTATAGTAATGTAGTATTGTTATAGTAATGTAGTATTATTATAGTAATGTAGTATTGTTATAGGAATGTAGTAGTGTTATAGTAATGTAGTATTATAGTAATGTAGTATTGTTATAGTGATGTAGTATTATAGTAATGTGGTATTATTATAGTAATGTAGTATTGTTATAGTAATGTAATATAGTTATAGTAATGTGGTATTATTATAGGAATGTAGTATTCTTATAGTAATGTAGTGATGTATATGAAAATAGAAATAGTGCTATTAATCCCATCCTTTATTAATGATATAGAGGATGGGATTAATAGCACTATTTCTATTTTTGCAGATGACACCAAGCTATGTAATATAGTTCAGTCTATGGAAGATGTTCATGAATTACAGGCAGATTTAAACAAACTAAGTGTTTGGGCGTCCACTTGGCAGATGAAGTTTAATGTAGATAAATGTAAAGTTATGCACCTGGGTACCAACAACCTGCATGCATCATAT
This sequence comes from Rhinoderma darwinii, assembly GCF_050947455.1. Classification (NCBI taxonomy): domain Eukaryota; kingdom Metazoa; phylum Chordata; class Amphibia; order Anura; family Rhinodermatidae; genus Rhinoderma; species Rhinoderma darwinii. The sequence continues at coordinate 86,047,914 of NC_134690.1, forward strand.
GTCCTAGGGGGAGCTACACTGGGGGATTCACTTGTTGAGAAGGATCTGGGTGTACTTGTAAATCATAAACTCAATAACAGCATGCAGTGTCAATCAGCTGCTTCAAAGGCCAGCAGGATATTGTCGTGTATTAAAAGAGGCATGGACTCGCGGGACAGGGATGTAATATTACCACTTTACAAAGCATTAGTGAGGCCTCATCTAGAATATGCAGTTCAGTTCTGGGCTCCAGTTCATAGAAAGGATGCCCTGGAGTTGGAAAAAATACAAAGAAGAGCAACGAAGCTAATTAGGGGCATGGAGAATTTAAGTTATGAGGAAAGATTGAAAGAATTAAACCTATTTAGCCTTGAAAAAAGACGACTAAGGGGGGACATGATTAACTTATATAAATATATAATGGCACATACAAAAAATATGGTGAAATCCTGTTCCTTGTAAAACCCCCTCAAAAAACAAGGGGGCACTCCCTCCGTCTGGAGAAAAAAAGGTTCAAGCTGCAGAGGCGACAAGGCTTCTTTACCGTGAGAACTGTGAATCTATGGAATAGCCTACCGCAGGAGCCGTCACAGCAGGGACAGTAGATGGCTTTAAAAAAGGGTTAGATAATTTCCTAGAACAAAAAAATATTAGCTCCTATGTGTAGAAATTTTTCCTTCCCTTTTCCCTTCCCTTGGTTGAACTTGATGGACATGTGTCTTTTTTCAGCCGTACTAACTATGTAACTATGTAACTATGTTATAGTAATGTAGTATTATTATAGGAATATAGTAGTGTTATAGTAATGTGTATTATAGTAATGTAGTATTGTTATAGTAATGTAGTAATGTTATAGTAATGTAATATTATAGGAATGTAGTAGTGTTATAGTAATGTAGTATTATAGTAATGTAGTATTCTTATAGTAATGTAGTGATGTTATAGTAATGTAGTATTATTATAGGAATATAGTAGTGTTATAGTAATGGGTATTATAGTAATGTAGTATTGTTATAGTAATGTAGTAATGTTATAGTAATGTAATATTATAGGAATGTAGTAGTGTTATAGTAATGTAGTATTATAGTAATGTAGTATTCTTATAGTAATGTAGTGATGTTATAGTAATGTAGTATTATTATAGGAATATAGTAGTGTTATAGTAATGTAGTATTATAGTAATGTAGTATTGTTATAGTAATGTAGTATTATTAGGGCATGACCACACGTGGCGGATTTCGTCCGCAACTGTCCGCATCAATGCCGCACAGAATCTGCGTTGCAGATTCTGCTGCGGATCTGCACAAAATGTGCAGTAAATTGATGCGGACTAGCTGCTGCGGACTGCGGGAAAAGTGCTTCCCTTCTCCCTATCAGTGCAGGACAGAGAGAAGGGACAGCACTTTCCCTAGTGAAAGTAAACGAATTTCATACTTACCGGCCGTTGTCTTGGTGACGCGTCCCTCTTTCGGCATCCAGCCCGACCTCCCTGGATGACGCGCCAGTCCATGTGACCGCTGCAGCCTGTGCTTGGCCTGTGATTGGCTGCAGCCGTCACTTAGACTGAAACGTCATCCTGGGAGGCCGGACTGGAGACAGAAGCAGGGAGTTCTCGGTAAGTATGAACTTATATTTTTTTACAGGTTGCTGTATATTGTGATCGGTAGTCACTGTCCAGGGTGCAGAAACAGTTACTGCCGATCGCTTAACTCTTTCAGCACCCTGGACAGTGACTATTTACAGACGTCTCCTAGCAACGCTCCCGTCATTACGGGAGCCCCATTGACTTCCTCAGTCTGGCTGTAGACCTAGAAATACATAGGTCCAGCCAGAATGAAGAAATGTCATGGCAAAAAAGCAAGACGCATCCGCAGCACACATAACATGTGCATGACAGCTGCGGACTTCATTGCGGAACTTAGAATCTCCATTGAAGTCAATGGAGAAATTCCGCCATGAGTCCGCCACTGCTCCACAACAGACAGAGCATGCTGCGGACACCAAATTCCGCTCCGCAGCCTATGCTCCACAGCGGAATGTTACGCATCGTCTAAACGAACACTTCTAAATAGAAGTGGAAGTCAATGCAGAAACGGCTCCGCTGCGGATTAACGCTGCGGAGTGTCCGCAGCGGAATTTAAGTGAAATTCCGCCACGTGTGAACCCAGCCTTATAGTAATGTAGTATTGTTATAGTAATGTAATATTGTTATAGTAATGTAGTAATGTTATAGTAATGTAGTATTATTATAGGAATGTAGTATTGTTACAGTAATGTGTATTATAGTAATGTAGTATTGTTATAGTAATGTAGTAATGTTATAGTAATTTAGTATTATAATAATGTATTATTGTTATAGTAATGTAGTAATGTTATAGTAATATAGTAATATAGTATTATTATAGTAATGTAGTATTATTATTGTAATGTAGTAATGTTATAGTAATATAGTAATATAGTATTATTATAGTAATGTAGTATTATTATTGTAATGTAGTAATGTTATAGTAATATAGTAATATAGTATTATTATAGTAATGTAGTAATGTTATAGTAATATAGTAATATAGTATTATTATAGTAATGTAGTATTATTATTGTAATGTAGTAATGTTATAGTAATATAGTAATATAGTATTATTATTGTAATGTAGTAATGTTATAGTAATGTAGTATTATTATAGTAATGTAGTATTGTTATAGGAATGTAGTAGTGTTATAGTAATATAGTATTATAGTAATGTAGTATTATTATAGTAATGTGGTATTGTTATAGTAATATAGTATTATAGTAATGCAGTAGTGTTATAGTAATGTAGTAGTGTTATAGTAATGTAATATTATAGGAATGTAGTATTGTTATAGTAATGTAGTATTATAGTAATGTGGTATTATTATAGTAATGTAGTATTATAGTAATGTAGTATTGTTATAGTAATGTAGTATTATAATAATGTATTATTGTTATAGTAATGTAGTAATGTTATAGTAATATAGTATTATTATAGTAATGTAGTATTATTATTGTAATATAGTAATGTTATAGTAATGTAGTATTGTTATAGGAATGTAGTAGAGTTATAGTAATATAGTATTATAGTAATGTAGTATTATTATAGTAATGTAGTAATGTTATAGTAATGTGGTATTATTATAGTAATGTAGTATTGTTATAGTAATGTAATATTGTTATAGTAATGTCGTATTATTATAGTATTGGAGTATTATTATAGTAGTTCAAATAACTAATTGCTTAACAATAATTTTGTAATGTATACAATTTTAAAGTAATGCGGCCCGTCAACTTCACATTTTTTCTATATGTGGCCCACTTACCCGGCCGAGTTTGAGACCCCTGATGTAGAGGATGCCCCCTTGTTATAGTCCTGGGTATAAATAGATCATGAGAGATCTCTATATTGACCTCCGATTTATTCATACATAGTTATTAGGTTACTCCTTTATTCCGGACTAAATAAAACTAATTTTGATAATCTTTCTGGTTACTGCATACCTCCCAACTTTCAAGTATCACAAAGAGGGACCACTCTTTTTTTTCTTTTAAGCCACGCCTCTAATCCAACCCAATCTACGCCCATACACACCCGGTTCAGCCCACACAATATCATGCTCCCATAATGCCTTTCACACAGTATAATGCCCTCTAGCTGCCACCATACAGTATAATGCCCCCATAGATGCCACCATACAGTATAAAGCCAACACAGATTCTCACATGCAGTATAATGCCCAAACAAATTCCCCCATACAGCATAATGCCACCATAGCGGCCCCAGACAGTATAATTCCCCATAGCTGCCCCATACAGCTTAATGCCCCCATACAGCATAATGTCCCATAGGTGCCACATACAGTATAATGCCCCCTATCTGCCCTTATACAGTATAATGTCCCCAAATCTACCCGTTGTGCCAGTGCCCGCATTAAGGGCTAGTTCACATGGAGTATTTTGACGCTGTTTTTGATGCGGAAACCAGTGCCAAAAAACGCCCGAAATCGCCTCCCATTGATTTCATTGGAAGGGTGAGGCGTTTTTTCCCTTGCGAGCAGTAAAAAAACGCTTGCAGAAAAAGAAGCGACATACCCTTTCTTCGGGCGCTTCCGTTTCTGACCTCCCATTGACATTGATGGGTGGTAGAGATCGTGTTTTTTGCGCAGCAGTTTTTCCCCTCTGCGCTCAATGGTCGCGGACAAAAAAGGAGGAAGGAATTTTGAGGCAGATTTTTCCACCTGCAAAAAACTCTGTGTGAACAGGGCCTTAAAGTGCCAGTGCCCATGTAGATAGTGCCCATGTAGATAGTGCCCCTATATAGTGCCACAGTTACCATGTTGATAGTGCCACACCCCCTTGAAGATACTACTCCCCCTGTATATAGCGCTATTATGACTCCCTTTAGGAGCAGAATCCCCAGCCAGAACAGAGGTTGGGGATTCCGCTCCTAGATGGAAGTCCTGATGTTACTGTCCATATGGACAGGGATGTTAGTGGCTGCTCCTTGAGCGGAATCCACGTTTCCGACTCTGGCCAAGGATTCTGCTCCAGGAGGAGTCAATGTCCATATATGGACAGTGACCTCAGGGGTTTCCTCTAGGAGCGGATTACCCAGCCAGATCTTCGGCAATGGGGATTCCGCTCAATCAATAGCCACTGACTTCACTGTTTATATATAGACAGGGACGTCAAGGGCTTGCCCGGGCAGAATGCTTAAAGTAGAGCTGTGCCCGGGGAGTCCTGGGCTTGCGGAGGAGCTGAGGACGCAGATACAGTTGACAGCGGACATACACCTTGCCGCCCGGGACAGCGGGACAACACCCAAAATCTGGGAGTGTCCCGCTGAATCCGGGATGGTTGGGAGGTATAGGTACTGTGGTCCACCCATTCCATTTATTACTTTAGTTTCCTGACTTTGAAAACACTCAAGCTCTGGTGCCCAAAACTGTACGCAATATGCGGTCTTGCTAGAGATTTATGAAAGAGTAGAACTATGTTATCATCATGTACATCTATGCCCCTTTTGATGCACCCCATTATCTTATTTGCGTTATTAGCAGCCGCCTGACACTGGTTGCTACAGTAACTGGGAACTAATATCCAGTTTCTATGTCCGTTTTCACCAGTATTTTCCCATATAGTATAAAATGGTGACAGGTATTTTCCCTTCCCATGTGCATAATTAAACGTTCAACAAACTTCTGACATGTTATAGTGACATACAGCCCATACACCGCTACATCGGCTTTCTGGAAAAAGCCAGACAGAAAGGAAGCGGCTGAGCACTTACATTAGCAATTCTGCCGCTTTGTTTTAGAGATTAGGGGGGTCTGACTGCTCAGACCCCCACCAATCAAAACTTCTGAAGTTTGTTGAACATTTAGTTACCCTTTACACCCCATAGGACCCAATACTGACCCCTGTGATACCCCACTAGTAGCGGTGACCCAATTTGAGTAAGTAATGTTAATAACCACCCTCTGTTTTCTATCACTGGGACAGTAACTTACCCACTTACACACATTTTCCCCCAATCCCAGCAATTTCATTTTATGTAATAACCTTTGATGCAGTAAAGTATCAAATGGTTTGAAAAAATCAAGAAATATGACGACCAATGACTTACCCCGATCCAGTCCAGCGGTTACCTCCTCATAGAAGCTGATCAGATCTTTTTTATTGAGATACTCCAGGATATCATCTCTATGAAAACCTTAAAACATTTTACCCACAAAGGAAGACATCTGAAGTTCCCCAAAGGCTACAATCACTTTCAATCTTGAACAAGACATCACTCTGCTGTGTGACCATTGCCACCAACAATGCCCAATTAATACTCCAACATAGTACTCAGTTCCCCAATATATTCATATCCCCTAATTAAATACCCTAATATATTGGTTAATAATGCTGCCATATAGTGCTACATTAATACTTCCAACACTGTTAATGCCTCCCTCCTACTCAATTAATGGCCCACAGTGCTCAATTTATATACCAAAAGTGCTCAATAAATACTCCTTTACTTTTGCTTTTTTTACATTTATCTATCCCTAAGGCCAGGTTCACACAATAAGGGCACGTTCAGACGTGCCAGAGTTTTTGGTGAAGATTTGGGGCAATTACGCAACGAATCTGCACCAATATTTGCATATTTGACAGGTAATTCAGACGTTGCAGAAAAGACAGCGGACTTGCCACAGATTTCAGTTTTTGCATTGCAAAGGCTGAAATCTGCAGTGAAATTCCGCTTCTTCTCCGCAACACACAGTGCATGCTGCGGACTGAAAATTCCGCACCGCAGCCTATGGTCCGCAGCGGCGTTTTCCGCAACGTCTGAACTAACTTTCCTAAAAATGTATAGAAACAAATCTAAAAAGCGGCCGCTGGAGAATTCCACAGCAATTCCGCCACGTGTGAATGTGCCCTAAAAATTCTGCACCAAAAATCTATACCAAAGCATAGAAATTAGTTTTACGCGCCGCAAAAATGCGTCAAAAATGCATGCTTTAAGCTTCCCATTGACATCAATGGGTAAGCGCATTGTAGCGCATACAATGCGTTTTTTTTACAAGCGTGTTTGAAAAACGCGTCGCGTAAAATAAAAAGGCATCAGGTCAATTCTTTGGTGCGTAAAACGTGCCGAAAATGTGCACAAAATGCGCGAAAAACGCCTGTATTTTAGAAAGCTCTTTAAAAAAACACTAGCGTTTTTGACACGCTTACACGTCGGTTTTGTTTGAGCGCCATGTGAACAATGCCGTACAGAAAAATGTGGCTTTCCTAGACAATACTGTTCATGCCAGGCTAATATCATCCAGCTTGACAACAATGTCTCTTGGAATTATTCTATAATGTTGGCACGGTGGCATTGTACAATATCGTTTGTGTGCAGACTTCTGCTTCTCATTGAAGAGATGGTCTGCTGTCTATTTTTAACTACCAAGTAGCTCCGTCTCCATAAAAGAAGGTGCTTGTCAGACGTCAGGATCCTAAAATATCCTCCGAAGACTTGGCCAGGAGATAGCTGGAGTCGGTGGTGCATTTACAGGACCCAGAAGAAGTTTTCCTGCCGTTTTCATGAATGTAGCATCAAGATATGTTCACGTTTTTTTGAGTTTTTTTTTTCTTTAATGAAACCTGATTTATTTCTCTTGTGAATTGCACCAAAGAAGCCTTGAGACATGTCAGAGCTGTGTAAAGTAACAGATTCCTTAATGATCAGCAATGCTAGAGCGGCCTGCAAGAAGGATCTTCTCTTCGCAGAGGGAGTCACTTGCTGCATCAACGTTTCCAGGAGACAGCCGTTCCCAGACTTAGATGTCCATACTCTGCGTGTCCCTGTATTTGATCATCCATTGCAGAACCTCTCCGATTATTTTGACCGGTGTGTGAACCTGATAGACAGTACTATAAAAAGTGGCGGGAAGTGCCTCGTGTACTGTAAACACGGGCGCAGTCGTTCTGCCACTATCTGTATTGCCTACCTGATCAAACACAGGAATAAGTCACTTAAGGATGCGTTTCAGGTATAGCAATCTCATTATTATCAGTGACGAGATGAGAGTCCACTATTTTATTGCTGTTACGGTTACTACCACGGTTGCATCACCTGACATCAGTTTGACCTATTCAAAAAAAGATAAGTTTTATCTGATTCTGAGCATAGCGTTGACTTCTCTTTCAAAAGCAAACCCTAACTAGGAATTTTTTTAAATCCAAAATTAGAGAAATGCACGCAGAAATAATAATTCCCAAAAGTAATGGTAAAGGGGTTGTTCAGGATTAGAAAAATTTTTTTTTACGAGAAACAGCGCCACACTTGGTTATTGGCTGTGTCTGGTACAGCAACTCAGCACCTACATTTTTTTAATTCGACAGTTACTTTATTCTTATGGAATAACTGGGCTAACTAAAAGAATAATACCAGACAACTCCTAGATATGATCTTGTTGGTGGTGCTTTACTTTAAATAAGTTCCACACTTAAACAGTTTCTTTAGTTAATTAAGATATATATATATATATATATATATAAGTCAGAAGAATATTCTGTAAATGTTGAAATAGAATTGATATTACAGGTTTGTAAGATTCTCTTTAATGTAAATATAGTTTTTTATCGCTTGCAGATGGTTAAAGCAGTACGACCGTCCATAGAACCAAATGCAGGGTTCTGGTCCCAGTTGGAATCATATGAAAAATCTTTACAGCTGAACCATTGAGTCCACAAGTTTTTTCAGCATGAACGAGCTTTACTTTACTACATTAGAGGATCTGAACAACCTGCAACACCAACCATTGTGAGAAGAGATAAAGGACCACATGTCCATATTCAGTCTTCGTCCACTAGATATGAGGAGTGTCCTCCGATCAAGTCTGGATATCCTATTAGGTAAAAAAAAAAAAAAAAAGGCCCATTCAGTGGCGCCGAATTTCTAGTTGCAACCGGACTTTTGTGGCTGATGGGGACCAATGGCCCCTCTAAAACATAGGACAACAGTACTATAAAAGGCATATGGTGGTTGGGGGCTCTGGTACAGGTTTTTCTGGGCCCATGCCTAGGGTCAGCCATGCATGCTGGAAGCAGGGTCTACGCCTCCGGGTCAGAGCTGGGTTACAGTTCATGTACTGCATGTTGGTACAATGATCTCTATTCTGTCATGCAGCTCTATTTTGTAAGCCCTAAGACAAGAATAATATATTGTGCTGCATTTACATTGGCCACGAGCTGTCATTCAAGTATTCAATTTGTATGGTGTTTATTCAATAATATACATTTATTTCAGGTTGACGTTGTTGCGTACAGGGTGTGATTTTATGTGGTTTTATTAAGGGTAGGTTTACACGGGCTATTTTCAGCCGTTTTTCGGGCAGTAAACGTCACAAAAAACGGCAAAAAAATTGGAAGCAGAACGCCTACAAACATCTGCCCATTGATTTCTATGGGAAATACGGCGTTCTGTTCAGACGAGGCGTTATTTTACAGCTCAATTTCAAATAACGGCGCGTAAAAAGATGCCTCGTAAAAAGAAGTGCATGTCACTTCTTGAGCCGTTTTTCATTGACTCAATAGAAAAACAGCTCCAAAAACGGCCGTAAAAAACGCTAGTTGCTTAAAAAACGGCACAAAATTAGGAACTGTTTTCCCTTAAAAACAGCTCCGTATTTTGTTAAGCGTGTGAACATACCCCAACAGGAGAGGCCTAATGTGCAAGGCATTTTGTGGCTCATGAGATGTAAATCTGGGGATGCTTCTAATACTTTTAACGATCACATCCAGAAATCACAGCATGAACACATCTCCGTTTGGTGCCTCCGTCGCAGATCTGACAGAGACTACCGGAAACAATAGCGCGCTATTGTATTCAGTAAAACCACAGACACGCTGACGGAATGCCAACGAAACCCATTAAAGTCAATGGGTTCTGTCGGCCGCCGGTGGTGTCCGTGGTGCAAAGAAACTGTTACTACCGGTATTCCCTTGGGGAACAACGGAATGGCCAGATGCAGATGTGAACAGGGCCTTACGTGTTCTATAATCCTAATATTTATTTATTCACTTTAGAATATTTTGGGAATAATCATAAAGAGTGTTGTTTTAAAATAATTTCTTTGTCTCAAGAATGGCGCAGTGAAGTACTCTACTTTGCCATGTACCATTTAAACTTCTCCTTAGAAAATGCTGCAACCGGTCACTTTGTCAGTATGACCCTGGCCACATAATGTTTTTTTGTTTAAGTTTAGCATATACGTCGGAAAGCCTCCCGCCATACAAGCTAAATGTGTCCACTATCATACAGAGGCCAAAAGAGTGTCAGTACGTCAGTACACTGCAAAAAATAAAAGGTATTTAATAGCGCAGTAAAGAAACGTATACGTTAAACGATTAAGTGGCTTCTGGCGGATCGCCGTTAGACCAAACCAATACTGTATTAAATTAAGTATTATAAAATAAATGAAATGTCATATGTTTACAGTGCCAGCATGCAACATTTCCACCTTTACCAAAATTCCTTCTACATTGTATGAACTAGTCAACCGTTTCATGCGTCAGGAAAAGCGTGTTGCGCTTCATTTGGCCTGAACTCCATATTTTTTTATGTATTAATGACAGAAAAATGATGAAAATACAAAAATAAATCTGCTCTACTGTGTTTAAAAATAGTCAGAAGTCATTAAACCCACGCCTTGGATCTGAGATTAGTACTTTTACTGGTCCCCAATATGCACATTGTCATACAAATAGAGAAACATACAACACTTACAAACACTTGTGCTCTTATTCCTGTCGTTACTATGCAGAAGTATACCAGTGTACATAATAGTGCGTACTTAAAAAAAACAATACATAGATCCACATATTAAAAAGATAAAAGATTCAGTAGAAAAGGGTTAAATGTGGCTCCTGATCGTGCGCTAGACGTAAGCTCTGGAATTTGCGGGACTTCCTTTCATCTCTTTGAACTGTGTGAACTCATTGTCCGGTGTCTTGTTGTAGTTGTATATAGGGCCTCTGCAAGAAAAAAATGCTTCCATTACACGTGTTATCAGGCTGTAAAAAGACATCGATGTTATCAAAGTGCAGGTTCTCAGTGCTAGACCTTGTGCACCGAGCCTCTGCAAGCGCACAGAGTCCCTACTATTCCGTACTATGGAGTTCTAACCAATTTATGTGCCTCCAAATTGTGCCTCTAATTGGCACCATATTACAGCACCGTACTTGGGGAAAATATCTCTATAATACAGCACATGGCACCATTTTTTGTCTGCCGTATACGCAAAAAACCTTTGTATGTCTCAATGTGAATTCGAAAGCATATAAAGGTAGAGGATGGGCCAACAGACTTTGAACTTGTATGGAGCTGTAATACGGTGGTGTGCAGTGGGGTTGAAGCCGCTTTCACATGCTGAAGGTTTCAGGCAGGTTTTCGATGCAGGAAGACTTCACAATGCATTAAAACGGGATATTCAAAAACCCAATTATATGCTGTGAAAAAAATATCTTTGATTTTCAAATCGGTTGTCGATTTTGTATGGATATATAGTGCTTGGCAGCCCACTCTATGAGCCAGAGCAGAGGGCCGCTGCAGAGACTGGCTCCCACCCTGGTGGACTAAACAAGACATTGTACTACATCATTGACCATTTTTTAAAACTATGTAATACTACTAATGGCTGCACTGAACTTCCCCCTGATCACCAGGGGTCAGAGAAGCTGGACCTGCTGTTATAAGTTCAGCGGGGCAGCTTTATTCCAAAAAAGGTTTGTCCGGATGAGAAAAAACCTTTAATTACAATATCTGACTGCTTCTAAAAGTCCTCTTATAGCGTCTCAGTCCAAATGATGGCACTGCTTCAACACAAGGTTGTATGTGTTGTCCTGATAATGGAAGGTTGACCTTATTGTTCTTTATAGCCATTACAGCTATTTGTTGGAAAAGGCCATCACGGTGGAACACAGGATCAGACAGCTATCCAGTGAAAGCTGTTAAAGAGGTATGCCCAGTGTGGATTGGTAATAATTGTCTGATCGCTGGGGGCTCCACCGTTGGGACACCAACCGGTCGCGAGAACTCGGGTCCCAAACCCCACGTTCCTCCTCACTTCTAAGCTGCAGTGAGGAGGACATTGAATAGAGCAGCAGTCGAGCATGCCCACTACCACTACCATTTAAAGTTAATGTAAATTATGGAAAAAGCATGCGCACTACCGCTACATTCAAAGACTATGTAAATGAAGGAAACTGCGCTTGGTTGTTTTTATCAGTCCCATAGACATTGAATGGAGTGGAGGGCGCTTGCTCGACTGACGCTCCATTCAAGCACCTCCTCACTGCGGTGGGTGCAGTGAGAATCAACTTTTTGCCGTAAGACTTTTTTCCACTGAAAACTAAAACATAAATGAGTGATTTGCAATCTGAATGCATTCCTATAGACTACTATTTATGAGACAACATGGTATCGCTATGAGAGTCGCCATATAGCCACGGGATTACGAATCTGCAACTTCAATGCTTCCCTACAGGAAAAAAAGCTGCAAAGTCCCCTGCAATTTTCCCATGACTCGTAGGCAATTCTGAGGAGCCTTATTGTTATCTGGGGTTAAAAAGTATGTCTGAAAATGTCACATTAGCTAAAGCCATACAGACTGGCTACTGAATTGCTGCTTATTTCTATGGTTACTGCATTTAAGTTATGAGAATATAGGGATATCAGAATTTAATATTAAATTGATGCTTAAAGAGGACTTGTCTCCAGAAAATGTATGAATAAATTGATATTAAGAAGAATGGTAACACCCAGTTGTAAATGTATTTACAAGTGTTTAGTAAATGAGACGTGTCAGGAGCAGTGAATTATCCTCTGTAAAATGAGTTCATTCACTTCATATGTATTTCAGCTGGACTTCATATAGAAATGCCCATGAATTCCGTGTAATTCTGTATAAAGCAAATAAAATGTATTGTCTAACATCCAGTTGGAACAATGGCCCCCAGTAGCTCCATACAGACATTATAGGTATAGGGAGGTATTTTCCACTAGAACCACTGCTGCTACTGGAAAATACGTTACCTCACAAAGGCAACATATGGCGGCACACAGAGGTACCATATGGCGGCACACAGAGGGACCATATTGCAGCACACTGAGGTACCATATGGCGGCACACAGAGGGACCATATTGCAGCACACAGAGGGACCATATTGCAGCACACAGAGGTACCATATGTGATTACTGGTTCATAGAACTCCACGTGACTTATACAGTAGAACTGCATCAGATAATCAGTGTACAAGCCTTTATTGTACCTACCCTTTTTTAACAGGTTTTTTCTCTTTCTTGAAAGAACAGCATAGCAAAGAACCACCAAGAACAGCCAGAAGAGAGCCAGCCCATCCAATATATAGTGCAGTGCCGAGCTCATACCTGATAGGAAAATATGATATTAATATTGTATGTGCAGGTTATACTGTCTATCTATTTATCTCTTAATTTTGATAAAATCAACAAAAACCCTTCTGTTACAATCTCAGAACAGGAGGTATTCACAGATCATCAGAGTAGAGATTTCCACATTAGGGTGTTTTGGCTCTAGGTTTACTGATGTAACACCCAGAACCCCCCGGTTCCACTGAACTAAACTTGAATGCCTATTGGGCCGTATTATGCCTGTCTGAAGTAATTTCTTCTTACCCTGGCTAACTTTGCATCCAGAGCTGCTAGTGTATAGTGAATATAGAGCCTAAGGGCATGACCACACATGGCGGAATTCCTCCGCAACTGTCCGCATCAATGCCGCACCTAATCCGGGTTGCGGATTACGGCTGCGGATCTGCACAAAATGTGCAGAAAATTGATGCGGACTAGCTGCTGCGGACTGCGGGAAAAGTGCTTCCCTTCTCCCTATCAGTGCAGGATAGAGAGAAGGGACAGCACTTTCCCTAGTGAAAGTAAAAGAAATTCATACTTACCGCCCGTTGTCTTTATGACGCGTCCCTCCTTCGGCATCCAGCCCGACCTCCCTGGATGACGCGCCAGTCCATGTGACCGCTGCAGCCTGTGCTTGGCCTGTGATTGGCTGCAGCCGTCACTTACACTGAAACGTCATCCTGGGAGGCCGGACTGGAGACAGAAACAGGGAGTTCTCGGTAAGTACGAACTTCATTTTTTTTTACAGATACATGTATATTGGGATCGGTAGTCACTGTCCCGGGTGCAGAAACAGTTACTGCCGATCGCTTAACTCTTTCAGCACCCTGGACAGTGACTATTTACTGACGTCTCCTAGCAACGCTCCCGTCATTACGGGAGCCCCATTGACTTCCTCAGTCTGGCTGTAGACCTAGAAATACATAGGTCCAGCCAGAATGAAGAAATGTCAAGTAAAAAAAGCAAGACGCATCCGCAGCACACATGACATGTGCATGACAGCTGCGGACTTCATTGCGGAACTTTGAATCTCCATTGAAGTCAATGGAGAAATTCCGCCATGAGTCCGCCACTGCTCCGCAACAGACAGAGCATGCTGCGGACACCAAATTCCGCTCCGCAGCCTATGCTCCGCAGCGGAATTGTACGCATCGTGTAAACGAACACTGCTAAATTAAAGTGAAAGTCAATGTAGAAACGGCTCCGCTGCGGATTAACGCTGCGGAGTGTCCGCAGCGGAATTTAAGTGCAATTCCGCCATGTGTGAACCCGCCCTAACATTACAATGTCATCCATTAAAGGGGTTGTCCACGACCGGACAACTGATGACCTATCTACAGTATAGGTCATCAGAATATGATCGGTCGGGGTCCGACACCCGGACCCCGCACTGATCAGCTTCTCCAGCTGCCTTTGGGCGCTGGATATTTAGAAGGATATGCAGTAGTTCGAGCCGGAAGCAGATAAATCCGACCCCTGCATAGCGGCCATGCTGCAGAACCACAGTTTGGCCGCTATTCCGTGACCATCTGCTTCCGGCATGGATGTACGATGCCCGGAGGCAGCCGGAGAAGCCGGTCAGTGTGGGGTCCGGGTGTCGGTCCCCCACCGATCATATAGTGATGACCTATCCTGTGGATAGGTCATCAGTTGTCCTGTCGTGGACAACCCCCTTAAAACTTGCAATTCAATTGCGACAGCTGTTAGATTCTCCTGCAGCGCCACTGCAGGGGAAATGAAGCAGTGCACATTTTACATTGAAAGCATTAGCCCTCATCTGCAGTTGTAGGCTCTTTAGTCCTTGTCAGTGCAATATATAAGAACCATGGATGCTTGGCAATTAACTTGGTGAGCAACCAGACTGGATAACTAGTTAAACTGAGGCTTGGTGGAACAAAAGGAACCAAAAAACCTTTCATTGAAAGATGGAAGTACAGCATTGCCTTAGTAAATCAATAGATACTTCCATTATTATTACAAAAATATGGGGATTAAAACATGTTCTGTAAGACGATAATGATGTATGTGACAGATTTTCAGTGCTGCTCATCAGGCAATTCTACATGATTTCTGTATCTGCAATTCTGAACAAGCCGAAAACAGCTGTATAGTTATTGCAAAAAACAGCAGTCCAAGAGGCTTGGTTTACGACCAGAGCAACAACAATGATCCACTTAAATGAAGACTACATCTCTTGTTTTTATGGACGGAAATATCCCCCCTCTATTACATTCATAAGCCCTAATATGACATGAACTGTCGTAATGAAACAATCCCTTTAATCTTCAATGGATCAATGAATTAATCATTGTAATTTTATTATAATACAAAATTATATTATTTTAATTACGATATATTATTCTTTAAAAACACACTCACTTTATTCCACCATAAAGAGGATCAAAAAACTGTTGAGTGATAGAAGCCGCATACCAGGATACCGGCACCACACAACAGAGTCCTGTATAGGATGATAATACACTTGTCAGATTATGGTTTGTATTATTGTATTTCTATGTACCTTTCAGTGTATATGTATAATTGCTAACAAAATGGTAGTCATAGAGATTTGTTTGAACGTTTTCCATAGATCAATTTACTGCCCAGTGTTTGGTATAGTGAAATGGAAACTACGAGAGCAAGCTCTGTGCAGACCCTGAACAAGCAGGGAATGCTGAGAGATTTCAGCTGGGCAGCCAGTAGAATTGTGAATGCTGCTCTGGACCTTAATACAGGCCGTAACTCCAATATAATATAAACAAAGCAATCTTTCAAAAGTTGAACATACACTTTAAGTAACAAGATGAAGAAGGGGCGAGCCAAACTATGTGCATGACTAAATCAATGCATAATTGTGGTTTTATGAGAACAGTAAAAGAGTTGTCCGGAATTTTAAAAAAAGGGTCTACTTTTTGTTTCTAGAATCAGTGCCATGGGGTGTTTCACTTCATCGAGATTCTGAGCTGACGTTCCATGTATCCACAGATACAGACTTGGAGGAATACATACTGTATATCATTCACACACCGTTTAAACCGAAATGCTGTTTTTTACTGATCTATTTAATATTTCTAAAACATTATTCAGTTCTGTTTACCTGGCACAGATCCCATCCAACACTTTAATCATTCAGAAAGTCAGTAATGTCTGTTCTCTTCTGCAAAGTCTTATTTGTGTATAATCTGTAATTTATAGCAATGTCACACGGCTCTAGCAAAAATAAATCTTATAGCATTCATAAACCAAGAACAGTTCTCGGAGCCGTGCATGGGATGATAGACAGACGACAGCAGACATAAATTATCTGTTCTTTACTTTTATAATAAAGCTTCATGAAAGTTTTCTATTTCTTACAAAGTAAACAACTGTTTTCTAAGGAAAAGAAAGATTTTTTTATAATCCAGGGAATTTCCACATTGTAAGGCCCCATGCACACGAACGTGCTTTTGGGCCGCAATTCCCCCGAAAATCCACAGGAGAATTGCGGCCCCATTCATTTCTATGGGCCCATGCACACGACCGTGGTTTCCACGGTCCGTGCATGGCCCAGGAGCCTGGACTCCAGTCTCATAGGAAAGGCCCGTGATTTGCGGGCAGCTCGCGGGTGTCACTCCACGGCCGGCCGACCCGAAAATCATGGCAGTGCACATGGCTACAGTCGTGTGCATGAGGCCTAAATGTATTATTCAACCAATTAAACATAATTATGCCAGGATATACAGTAAAATTATAATAATGCGACATGTTTGGGAGTTCTGCCCATAGGAACCAATCAGATCACAGCTTTCAACCCTGCCCTGAGGAAAAAAAATCTGGAATCGAATTGATTGCTATGGCCAACGAAAACAATTTTTGATAGAATCGTTTTTATGTATAACTCCAAATGTCTCAGAGGGTTTATTTTTGTTAAAAGCTGTAATCTGTCAAGAAACCTTGCAACAACTGTTAGATTCTCCTGCAGCACCACCGCAGGGGAAATGAAGCAGTACATCTAAGGGCATGCCCAGACGTAGGGGATTTCTTCCGCAACTGTCCGCATCAATGCCGCACAGAATCTGCGTTGCAGATTCTGTTGCGGCTCTGCCCAAAATGGGCATTAAATTGATGCGGACTAGCCGTTGCGTATAGAGGGGAAGTACTTCCCTTCTCTCTATCAGTGCAGGATAGAGAGAAGGGCCAGCACTTTCCCTAGTGAAAGTAAAAGAATTTCATACTTACCCGGCCGTTGTCTTGGTGACGCGTCCCTCTTTTGGCATCCAGCCCGACCTCCCTGGATGACGCGGCAGTCCATGTGACCGCTGCAGCCTGTGATTGGCTGCAGCCGTCACTTAGACTGAAACGTCATCCTGGGAAGCCGGACTGGAGGAAGAAGCAGGGAGTTCTCGGTAAGTATGAACTTCTATTTTTTATACAGGTTGATGTATCTTGTGATCGGAAGTCACTGTCCAGGGTGCAGAAACAGTTACTGCCGATCGCTTAACTCTTTCAGCACCATGGACAGTGACTATTTACTGACGTCGGCTAGCAACGCTCCCGTAATTATGGGTGCACACACGTAGTCACCCGTAATTACGGGAGCCCCATTGACTTCCTCAGTCTGGCTGTAGACCTAGAAATACATAGGTACAGCCAGAATGAAGAAATGTCATGTTAGTAAAACCAATACGCTCCGCAGCACACATAACATCTACATAACATCTGCGGACTTCATTGCAGAATTTTGAATCTCCATTGAAGTCAATGGAGAAATTCCGCAATGAGTCCGCAACCAGTCCGCCACACGTCCGCAACAACCATTGTATGCTGCGGACACCAAATTCCGCACCGCAGCCTATGCTCCGCAGCAGAATTGTCCGCAACGTGTAAACGAACCCTACTAAAAAGCTGTGGAAGGCAATGGAGAAACGGGTCCGCTGCGGATTGCCGCTGCGGAGTGTCCGCAGCGGAATTCCATAGCAATTCCGCCACGTCTGGCCATGCCCAAAAGCACTAGTCTTTGCAATGTGACTTGGTCCTTCAAAACAAGTGATGCTCTTTGTGGCTACTCTATGCTCTTGATAATTGAAAAGGTCCTGAACAAGGACCCCCTCCCTCTATTAACTTAGAATTCGCTACAAGGGAAGTTGAAAACCAGATAACCTATTTAACGGATCCTTTACAAACTACTCAATTTGAACCTGATGATGTCATGAGAAGAATTCTGAGAGCTCTGATGACACTTGCACCAAATAAGCTACCAGGAGTGCTTCAGTTGAGATCATATGTAGTGTATATACATAACTGGTATTTATAGCATACGCAGTGGCGTAACTACCGCGGTAGCAGCAGTAGCGGCTGCTACGGGGCCCGGGGCTTGAGGGGGCCCGTGCCGCCAGCCGACACGCCCACCCAAATGCCCGGTGGCGCCGCTAGCAGCCGTTATGGCTGCTACAGCGGTAGCGCCGCTACTGTGGGGCCTTACACAGGCCCTCTCATCATGCCTGTAGGTGTCGCTAGCACCGGAGGGGGCCCCAGTGCTAGCGGCAGCCAAATACATGTGTCAGCACTGAATGGCCGGGCATGTTCCGTGCCTGACCATCCAGTGCCTTACAATGACACTGATTGGCTAGCGGCGCGATGACATCATCGCGCCGCTTCCATGCTTGGAAGGTGCTGATTGGCGGGGCAAGTCATTCTGCCCCGCCAATCAGCGTCATTGGAGGACGCTCGTTCAGCTCCTGCAGACATGCTCAGAAGAGAGCATGTCTGCATCGCCAGTGAACAGCGTGGGAACGGGATCATGTGAGTATGGCAATTTATTAATTTTTTTCTTCAAAAATGTGAATGGCATTATCTATAATGGGGGGGTTGGTCGTCTTTATGTGGGGCATATCATATATAGGGGGGTGTGGGCCACTATATACAGGGGGCTCTATATGTGGGCCATTATATACAGGGGGCTCTAGATGTGGGCCATTATATACAGGGGGGTCTATATGTGGGCCACTATATACAGGCGGGGGGTCTATATGTGGGGCACTAGCTACAGGGGAGGTCTGTATGTGGGGATGTGGGCCACTATCTACAGGGGGGTCTATATGTGGGGCAGTATATGTGAGATACTATACAAGGGTGGGCTATATGTAGAGCACTATCTATAGGGGAGCTATTTTTTAGGGTACTTTCTATAGGGGTGGGCTATGTGTGGGACACTATATACAGGGGTGGGATACCTGTGGGGCACTAGCAACAGGGTGGCTATATGTAGTGCACAGTCTACAGGGGGGAGCTATATGTGAGACACTATCTACAGAGGTGGGCTATACGTGGAGCACTAACTATAGGGGAAGCTATATGTAGGGCAGCACGGTGGCTCAGTGGTTAGCGCTATTGCCTTGCAGCTCTGGAGTCCATATGTGGGCACTATCTACAGGGGGCACGGTGTGTGTGTGTGTGTGTGTGTGAGACAGTTATATTTAGATGTGTTGAGAATTGTAACTTTGTTTATAGGTGCAGAAGTTTTAAAACTGAGAAGCTGAAGACATCTAAACGGAAAACTGCAGAAATGGGTCATGGCCGGGAGAATTCATCATAGATGTCTGAACCGGAGGGAGAAGAAAAGAACTAGAATCTGAGATGTCACCGGTGAGTCACTTAATGTAAATTAATCTGCCTCTAATCAGTATTGTAGTCACTGTATGATCTGCAGCGAGATGATGGGTGGTATGATTTTTTTTTGTGAAACCGCATCTCCCAGCATATCCTTATCATTGTTCCGGCCATGCTGGGAGCTGTAGTTTTACACAGTACAAACCTATACGCAGTGGCGTAACTACCGCTATAGCAGCCGTAGCGACTTCTACGGGGCCTGCAGCATGAGGGGGCCCGTGGCACCCGCCGGCACGGCCCCCTCCCATGGCCGCAGGCTCCGCTAGCAGCCGCTATGGCTGCTACAGCCCGACGCCACTGAAGGGGTTGTTCCTACAAAAGACATGCATCCCCTAACCACAGGATAGGGGATACATGTGTGATCGCTGGGACGCCCAGCGATGAGGAGAACGGGGGACCGAAAGTCCCCCCTAAATTCTCCATGACAAACCTCGGACTTCCGGGGTCTGTGTCGGCAGCTCCGTAGAAATGAATGGAGCGCCGGTCGCGCTTGTGCGCATGCGTGACCAGCGCTCCTTTCATTTTTATTGAACTGCGCAGACGCCAGAAGTCCGAGGTTAGTCATGGAGAACTTCGGGGGACTTTCGGTCCCCCGTTCTCCTTATCAATGCCAGCGATCGCACATGTATCCCCTATCCTGTGGATAGGGGATGCATGTTTTTTGTAGGACAAACTATAGGCCGTTTTTGTTTTTTTGGGGGGGGCTTATATGGTGTTATCTACAGAGGGGGTCTGTATGGCGTTCTCTACAGAGGGGGCTGTATGGTGTTATCTACAGGGGGTCTGTATGGCGTTATCTACAGGGGGCTGTGTATGGTGCTATCTATAGTGGGGCGCTGTGTGGTGGAATCTATAGGGAGGCACTATCTACAGTGGGGGGGGGGGGTTGTGTGATACCCAGCAGAGGGGGGGCCCCCAGTCAAAAGTTTGCTATGGGGCCCAGTCTTTCCTAGTTACGCCCCTGAGCATACGGTTACATGGTTTACATACAGTAGATCTGTTGTTGCAATATTGCTGTCAAATACAGTACCTGCTAAAATGAAAACCAGTCCCCCAGAAAGAGCTATCTTTCCTTTAGTGTTTTCATTACTGCTTCCGAATTTGGTGCACTTCAGTCCAAACAAGGAGATTATACAAGCGAAGACCCCAAGAAGGAGAGAGATGATCATCAGGGCACGACATGCTTGGACATGAGCTGTGGGAGACAGACAAGACAGCAGTTCATTGAATCCGTTACTGATCCATAGATGGGGTAATATTTCTCTCATAGACACAGAAAGATTTTGTTCCCTCATTCAACAATGGTTTAACTGTTTGTATTTTTTGTCATTGAAACATTTGTTGCTGAACAGATAAATTGTCTCAGCCCAGGAACCCCCTCTGAAAATATTCTTGTTATATATCCAGACCTACAGTAGTCCTACTCACCTCTGAGAGGTGGATACAATTGTATTCAGTGTAGGGCAGGGGTGCTCAACCTTTCTTGGTCCGAGGGCTACATTGTTATATTTCACTACTCCCAAGGGCCGCAATAAAACTTAGAGGTATCTTCACCTGGAACACTTATGACATATCAACAATATATACCATAAATGTCTAAAAGGTGCGGGTTCCACTTTTAGGACTCCCCCTATCAGCAAAACAGGAACAGCCGAGCGTTTTGCAACTCATAAAATACAATGGAGAAAGCAGCATGCATGTGCCGCCCCCTGTCCACCTCATCTCCTCCCATCTGGAGTGCCAACAGGGAATCATAGGATATGCCATAAATGTCTCAGATGGAAATACTCGTTGAAATTGGAAATACACTATGCAGGGTCTGACGGGGTGGTGCATAACACATGGATTTAAAATAGCACTAAAGGGAGAATACCAGTAATGCACCACTCGCTTAGGCCTGCACTAGTCATAATACAGGAAGGTCTCTTGCACACGACCCTTGTGCCACTCGGGCCATTGTTGACAGCATTCAAGTGGCACCCAGTAGTCTTCACAAATCCATTCAATTTAGCGGGTGAATCAAGTCTGTGAAAAATGGTCCAATTCTCCAATCCGAGGACAGATAGAACATGTCCTATTTTTCCACGGATCACTGACGGGACTCGCACGGCACACTCGGTCGTGTGCATGAGCCGTAACAGTTTTGCATGGATTGCTCTTTTATGTTGATTAAATTGTAACTCATACAGCCTCACAATGCCCCTTAACAATGCCAGCTACACAATAACATCCATTAGTGCCACCAATTAGTGCTACCCACACAGTGTCCCCTATTAGCGCCAACCACATAGTGACCTTATAACAGTGCAGCTCACATGTATCCTCTTAGGCTTCGTTCACATCTGCGTCAGGGCTCCGTTCATGGGTTCCCTCTGAGCTTTCAGTCAGGGGAACCCATGAAGCTAAGGTTTCTGTTTGTCTTTCTGTTGAGGGGTTCCCCCGACGGAAACCTCCGATGGAACCCCTCAACGGAAAGCGATGCTGATGTGAACAGGCCCTAACTCTGTTCTTCTTGTTAGACCTATTTTATAAGGAATTACAGATCATATAAAATCTGGTTTCCAAAAAAGAACACAAACTGACTGATAATGTATAAATGAAGCACTTAGGCCGATCATTGGTACTGATAAACTGTGCTTTAAAGGGGTTTTCCCATTAGGGACATAAATGTCAGGTAGATGCGGGTCCCATCCAATGGTTTGCATTTGTCACCATTGTGACAGGGTTCTGTTGTCACAATGGAACCCTGTCACAATGGTGACAAACGGAAACCATTAGCAAAGTTTCCGTCACCATTGAGATCAATGGTGATGCAAACGGAAGCTAAGGTTTCCATTTTCCTTTCCGTTGAGGGGTGCCCCCAACGGAAACCCTCAACGGAAAGCAACGCTGATGTGAACACAGCCTAAGAGAAGAGGATCATTAAAGAACCAAGTGTGAATACTTGGTCTATCTAGTCTGCTTTTATGTTATTTCCTTTTATTTTTACCTTAGGATAGATATATGTTTACATGCACAGAGGAGAGATACTGGCATGCCACTCGCATGATTCATTAGTATTCACAGAGCTCCCACTAAGAAGATATGTTATAAAATTACGGTGAATATTAACTTAAAGAGGATCTGTCACTAGTTTAGTAATGCTCAATCTCCTAGCTAATCTAAAAGGCGCTACCACACTGATAATGTTTTTTGTGTCCCAAAAAGTTTATTTGAAAAGTTACGAGCTTTTTTCTAAATATGCAAATGAGGCTATACTAGACCGCCTCGGACGCTGTCCTATCAGCATGAAGCTGCTTCACACACAGTGTGAGAGACTTAGTCTGGAGGCAAGGGGGATCACTTCAAATAGCCATATCTCGGGCTGTGGCCACCTAAAACAGTGGTTCTGATGGCATATGAAAGATGAAATTTTAATCTTTCATATGCCACCTGGTTCGCAGTTCCAGCTGTGAAACAACCATGGGTATCACCAGTTGAAAACACAGTTGGGAATGGAAGCTGTATACTACGTATATGATCACTCTGTGTTGCTGGGCTGGGAAGAGGAGAACTGTATGCTGATTGGACATCGTCATACAAAAAACATTACACCACCCAGAGAGAAAATAAAGTTGCCTCCCATTTGGCAAGTTTAGCCAAATTAGCATATTTAGAAAAATGCACATAACTTTGCAAAATAATAAACGTTTTGAAACACAATCTACACTGTAGTTATCAGCATCATGGCGCCTATTCGTTTAGTTAGGAGATAGGGCATTGATAAACTGGTGACAGATCCTCTTTAATAATAGATTTGTAATTTTGCCAGAACTCTCAGTGGGGGTGAGGTCCATAATTAGTTCTGCTATGGGTCCCTATGATTTCTGTGTATGCCCTGTCTGCCTCTGGGGCGCGACATGGCTCATTGATGGCTTTGTATGTAAAAAAAAAAAAAAATTGTTAATAACCGGCCTGTCTGTTTTCCTGGGTTTCCTGCTGGCACCTGGCCTGCAGCTGCATGACTAAATGTGCAGTCAGATTAAACCTACCCTTCACATGTACTATGGTGCAAATGTGTGCCTTTCTGCAGAGGCGTAGCTAGGTTCTCCTGCACCTGCGGCAAAGATTCGGTTCGGTGCCGCCCCCAATTTCTTTCCCGACATCTCCTTCCCCCTCAAACGAAAAGTAAAAATGAGAGACGGCACTCCAAGCAGATGTCAGAAAAGTAGATTTATTCTCCCATCAGTGCAAAAAACAGTGCAACGTTTCAGCTGCTCAATTTATCCTTCCCCCTCAACATGTTTGATTTCTCTACCAATCAATGGGGTGTAATTTTTGTTTTCAATTTTTTTTATGTAACTCGAGCATAAAACCATTTGTACATTTTACAAGCAATATAGTTATATAAAGAAGTTAGCATAACAATACATTAGAAGTAAATAAATTAAAGAGGCCACACACAGCCACCTGTAGATAGAGCCACACAACCCTTCTCTTGTAGATAGTGCCACACAGCCCCCCTCTTGTAGATAATGCCACACACACCTTCGTAGATGGTGCTACACCCCCCCCCCTTGTATATGGTGCCACACAGCCCCCCTTGTAGATATTGCATACAGCCCCCCCCTTGCAGATGGTGCCACATAGCCCCCTTGTGGATAGTGCCACACAGCCCCCTTTGTAGATAGTACCACGCCCCACATGTAGGTGGTGCCACACAGCTACCTGCAGATAGTGCCACACAGTCCCCCTTGTAGATGGTGACGCACAGCCCCCCCTTGTAGATGGTGCCACACAGCCCTCCTTATAGATGGTACCACATCTCCCATGATAATGGCCCCACACAGCCCCCTTGTATATGGTGCCACACAGCCCCCCTTTAAATGATGCCACACAGCCCCCCTTGTAGATAATGGCATACAGCCCTATTAGTAGATAGTGACACACAGCCCATCCCTTGTAGATAAAGCCACACAGACCCCCTTGTAGATAGTGGCATATTTAAAAAAAAAACTTTTTTTTTGTGTGGGCTTTACATTGATTTATTTTACAAAACATTCTTTTTTTTTGAGTCCTTCTTAATTTTTGTATTAACAATATGCTGGCATAATTTTTCATGTCAGCATATTGTACCTGTGCATAAAAATATGCACAGGTACCTATTACATAGTTACATAGTTAGTACGGCTGAAAAAAGACACATGTCCATCAAGTTCAACCAAGGCACGGGAAAAGGGAAGTAAAACATTTCTACACATAGGAGCTAATATTTTTTTGTTCTAGGAAATTATCTAACCCTTTTTTAAAGCCATCTACTGTCCCTGCTGTGACCAGCTCCTGCGGTAGGCTATTCCATAGATTCACAGTTCTCACAGTAAAGAAGGCTTGTCGCCTCTGCAGGTTGAACCTTTTTTTCTCTAGACGGAGGGAGTGCCCCCTTGTTTTTTGAGGGGGTTTTACAAGGAACAGGATTTCACCATATTTTTTGTATGTGCCATTAATATATTTATATAAGTTAATAATGTCCCCCCTTAGTCGTCTTTTTTCAAGGCTAAATAGGTTTAATTCTTTCAATCTTTCCTCATAACTTAAATTCTCCATGCCCCTAATTAGCTTTGTTGCTCTTCTTTGTATTTTTTCCAACTCCAGTGCATCCTTTCTATGAACTGGAGCCCAGAACTGAACTGCATATTCTAGATGAGGCCTCACTAATGCTTTGTAAAGTGGCAATATTACATCCCTGTCCCGCGAGTCCATGCCTCTTTTAATACACGACAATATCCTGCTGGCCTTTGAAGCAGCTGACTGACACTGCATGCTGTTATTTAGTTTATGATTTACAAGTACACCCAGATCCTTCTCAACAAGTGAATCTGCCAGTGTAGCACCCCCTAGGACATATGATGCATGCAGGTTGTTGGTACCCAGATGCATAACTTTACATTTATCTACATTAAACTTCATCTGCCAAGTGGATGCCCAAACACTTAGTTTGTTTAAATCCGTTTGCAATTCATGAACATCTTCCATAGACTGAACTATATTACATAGCTTGGTGTCATCTGCAAAAATAGAAATAGTGCTATTAATCCCATCCTCTATATCATTAATAAATAAGTTGAATAATAGTGGTCCCAGCACTGAACCCTGGGGTACACCACTTATAACCGGGGACCATTAGGGCATACTAGAAAAATAGCAGTACCTGCGAGATCATAAAATAAAAAAAAAAGTATGTTATACAAATACATTGCAAGATATCTGCACAAATGGAAATTAAGGCTGGGTTCACACGACCACATTAACGTCCGTAATGGACGGACGTATTTCGGCCGGAAGTCCCGGACCGAACTCAGTGCAGGGAGCCGGGCTCCTAGCATCATAGTTATGTACGATGCTAGGAGTCCCTGCCTCTCCGTGGAACTACTGTCCCGTACTGAAAACATGATTACAGTACGGGACAGTTGTCCTGCAGAGAGGCAGGGACTCCTAGCATCGTACATAACTGTGATGCTAGGAGCCCGGCTCCCTGCAGTGTTTTCCGGTCCGGGTCTTCCGGCCGAAATACGTCCGTCCATTACGGACGTTAATGTGGTCGTGTGAACCCAGCCTAAAGGTTATGTACACCTTCACAACCATTTTTTTTTATAAATTGCTCTAACGCATCTAAAATGTAGATCTATGTGTTTCTATGGTAACAGACTGTGTAGTCTAATTCTGCAGTTATAGGGGACAGATGGATTGCAATATGATAGCAGAATCAGACTACACAGAGTTTGTTTGTAGTCTGGTACCATGGAGACACATAGGTCTGCATAGGAGCTATGTTTCAAGTGCATAAGTCAGTGGAAGATACAAGAGCATTATATAAGAGTTGTCCCCGTCTTCCTACCAAATTCAAACATTGTCCAGCAAGTGATCGCATAATATGCCTGTTTGGCTTATAATTTCAAAAGTAGAGGGTGAGACTGATATGGAATTTTGTTATGAAACAGCTGTTTCACTCTTCAGTATACGGATAGTACACGGAGTTTCCTCGGCTTCATGTGCGCGATGCGCATGTGCCCGGAAAGCAGCTATGTTTACAGTAAAAGGAACACATACTGAGAAATTGAGTAACATCACAGATATCAAGACCAATAGGAACATAACTTTCATACACTGTAATATACTACCGACGCTTATTTTATGTTCTTAAAATTTAGACCTTCTCAGTAGCCATATTATCCTGCTAAACAAATTTCCATCTCAGAGGTAAATGGCTGCAAGACACCATTGGCACCACATAACTGTTTCCTCTGAAGGAAGAGGTCAAGGTTCAGGCTTGTGGTCCCCAAAGATATGAGATTGGTGGCAGATCCTTTTGAGATAAATAAGATTAAACTGACAAAAGACTTAGTATTAAAAAGACTTAGTAAAAGACTAAGTATTAACACATCTCATGGGATCCAAGCATTTCCTTTGTTAAGCAAGCCCAGCTGTTTCCATAATTCCTGGCTTCCTCTCTATTGATTCTCTGCCTGGATGAGCGTGGGGACACCCCGTTCTTGAGATAGGTGCAGGTACCAGAGGTGGGACTCGCATCTATCAGACATTTATGGCATATCCTGTGGATATATCATAAATCTCCAAGACAGGAATACCCTTTTAGGCCCCTCCTGACAGGCGACATATATATATGGCGCTGTGGGAAAGTGGTTTCCGCAAACCGCAGAACAGATTAGTCGCGGTGATGGCTCAGAAGCTGAGCCCGCGCCATTACTCCCGGGTGTCAGCTGTACATTGCTGCTGACACCCTGCTGTAATTGCCAGAACCGGAGCTAGCTTCCAATACGGCTGACTAACCTCTTAGATGCCACGGTCAATAGTGACGGCAGCAACTAAGGGGTTTGTGGCTGATTGGCAAGCCCACAATGGTATCCTGGTCTGCCAAGTACGGAAGCCTACTAGGCTTCCTGTCAGTGTATAACTGATAGCTCTATCACATTGCACTATGTAGGTAGTGGAATGTATTAGTATAGCGATCAGTAGTGCAGGCTGCCCTAGTGGGACTTAAATACAGTCCAATATCATTCAGTATAGACACTCTCTCCCAGAAAAATGCAGTGGACAGTTCGCAATCCAATGAGGGTGTGGATGGTAATTCTTATCCTTGTAGTTCCACCAAGCTCCTTATCGTCTCCCTCCACATTCAAAGAACTCCTGGTAGGAAAAGGATCTTATGTCTCTAATAGATGGAAAAAGGAAGACACATAGTGCAACACCCTCTGAAAAAGATTGCTCCACGCCAAGTTTAATCCATACTCACAGAAGTAACAAGAAATAAAAGCATCAAGGTAAGTAAAAATCTTTAAAATTTCTAGGCGGCACGCCAAACACTCTCGCCCGACCCTGGGTTTCGCCCTTCCGGCTTCCTCTGGGGCATGTGTGACGTGTCTAATTAACAGGTTTATATAGCCGCATATCATTTAAATTTACATAAATTTACATACATAAAAAATGGTTAAAAAAAAAAAAAAACATATACACCCACAATGATCTCTGCAATATATAGAGATAATCTGATCTTACCATCATAATCGTATACATATATATACACTTTTATTATTTTTATATAAATGCCTAATCTCTTTAAAAAGTAAAAAAATATATATAATATATTATGCTAAACAAGCCTATTTGCCACCTTTATAGTTGGTTAGATTCCACATATCATCCCATATCCATTATATTGATTTTTATTTATATTTTATCAGTTGTTTTATATTTTTTCTGTCTCTAATTTTCCACTTAGTCTGAACTGTGGCCAATCTCTAAAGCTTCCAGAGCTTCAGTGAGCTGCAGCTAATCAGAACAATTAAGTTCTGCTGAGACAAGATCCCTTGGTCATAATGCTATGTGTGAACAAGTCTCTTACTAATACTATACATAGGGCATTTTTTGGCATAATTGTTTTCATAACATGGAACTACAAATATGGACCAGAATATCTATCAGATGGTATCTCACCAATATTAATAAATACTTGTATAAACAAAACAAAAAAAACATTTTTATAAAAAACACTTCAATTTGAAGTCTGAATTGAGTCCTAAGGGCTGAAGCGTTTTTAATTGATAGATCCAAAAACTTTCTTGCTTGCTCATTTTTTTAATAAAATCCTCCCCCCTCCAATGATTATCAATTGTCTCAATAGCAAAGAATTTAGTGTCCTTGGGATCTTTATGGTGGAATTTACAATAGTGTGCTGATACACTATGGTCCATCTTGCCTTACCATAGTGTATCAGCACACTATTGTAAATTCCACCATAAAGATCCCAAGGACACTAAATTCTTTGCTATTGAGACAATTGATAATCATTGGAGGGGGGAGGATTTTATTAAAAAAATGAGCAAGCAAGAAAGTTTTTGGATCTATCAATTAAAAACGCTTCAGCCCTTAGGACTCAATTCAGACTTCGAATTGAAGTGTTTTTTATAAAAATGTTTTTTTGTTTTTTTTGTTTTGTTTATACAAGTATTTATTAATATTGGTGAGATACCATCTGATAGATATTCTGGTCCATATTTGTAGTTCCATGTTATGAAAACAATTATGCAAAAAAATGCCCTATGTATAGTATTAGTAAGAGACTTGTTCACACATAGCATTATGACCAAGGGATCTTGTCTCAGCAGAACTTAATTGTTCTGATTAGCTGCAGCTCACTGAAGCTCTGGAAGCTTTAGAGATTGGCCACAGTTCAGACTAAGTGGAAAATTAGAGACAGAAAAAATATAAAACAACTGATAAAATATAAATAAAAATCAATATAATGGATATGGGATGATATGTGGAATCTAACCAACTATAAAGGTGGCAAATAGGCTTGTTTAGCATAATATATTATATATATTTTTTTACTTTTTAAAGAGATTAGGCATTTATATAAAAATAATAAAAGTGTATATATATGTATACGATTATGATGGTAAGATCAGATTATCTCTATATATTGCAGAGATCATTGTGGGTGTATATGTTTGTTTTTTTTTAACCATTTTTTATGTATGTAAATTTATGTAAATTTAAATGATATGCGGCTATATAAACCTGTTAATTAGACACGTCACACATGCCCCAGAGGAAGCCGGAAGGGCGAAACCCAGGGTCGGGCGAGAGTGTTTGGCGTGCCGCCTAGAAATTTTAAAGATTTTTACTTACCTTGATGCTTTTATTTCTTGTTACTTCTGTGAGTATGGATTAAACTTGGCGTGGAGCAATCTTTTTTCAGAGGGTGTTGCACTATGTGTCTTCCTTTTTCCATCTATTAGAGACATAAGATCCTTTTCCTACCAGGAGTTCTTTGAATGTGGAGAGAGACGATAAGGAGCTTGGTGGAACTACAAGGATAAGAATTACCATCCACACCCTCATTGGATTGCGGACTGTCCACTGCATTTTTCTGGGAGAGAGTGTCTATACTGAATGATATTGGACTGTTACCAGTGCCGTCTGAGCGGTAAACTTCACTGTACTTTATATATGCTATTTAGGGTATTTGTTGGATCATACCCAATTTAGTTTTGCCTGCTCCGGTCTGAGAGAGATTTTGTGGGTATTTGAGCCAAGAGAAACCACCATTATATTTGGGACTTAAATACAAAGTTAAAAAATAGTAATAAAAAATGTTGTATAAAAATAAAAAGAATAAAAGTTTCAAGTTAAAAAATCCAAAATCGCCTTTTTCCAATGTTTTTTATTATTGGAAAATACGAAAGAATAGTAAAAACGATGGATAATTGGTATCACCGCATCCTTAATGACCCGAACTATAAAACTATCACGTAATATAAAACTATCCCGCATGGTGAACGTCATAAGAAAAAAATATGATAAACAATGTCAGAATTCCAGTCCAAAAAAAATGTAATAAATTATAGATACAAAAAACTATATAAATTTGGTATTGTCATAATCGTATCAACCCGCAGAATTAAAGGGGTTTTCCCACGAGAGACATTTATGACACATCCAGAGGATATGTCATAAATGTCAGATAGATGCGGGTCCCACCTCTGGGACCCGCACTTATCTCCAGAACGGGGCCCCCTAAACCCTGTTCAGCCACTGTGTGTTGCGGCTGAATGACGTGTTTTCCGACCATGAAAAACATTATATGGTCGTGAGTAACATAAACAGCATAACTCGCGGAGCTACGCTGTTTACGTAAGTCTCATATAACTTAATGGTAGTTACGGAAACAGTGTAGCTCGCATGCTACGCTGCTTCTGTAACTGCCATTCACTACTACTGGAGTTACGGAAATAGCGTAGCTCAGCGAATTAGGCTGTTTATGTAACCCATGACCATATAACATTTTTCATGGTCGGAAAACACCTCATTCAGCCACAACACACAGTGGCTGAACAGGGTTTAGGGGGCCCCGTTCTGGAGATAGGTGCAGGTCCCGGAGGTGGGACCCGCATCTATCTGACATTCATGACATATCCTGTGGATGTGTCATAAATGTCTCTCGTGGGAAAAACCCTATAAGTGAACATGTAATTTATGGCACATAGTGAATGCTGAAAAAAAAAACAATAAAAAGCAATTCCAAATAAAGTGATCAAAAAGTCACATGTGTCCCAAAATGGTACCAATGAAATGTACAGCTTGTCCCGCGAAAAACAAGCCTCACAGCTTCGTTGACCAAAGAATAAAAAAAGTTATGGCTCTAGTAAGGCGCGGAGTAAAAAATCATCCTGATGTGCAGGTCACAGGGAAATATTCCTTCCTGCAGTAAAACATAAAAAAGCTGACCTGCCAAATAAAGTTAACATGTCATCTATACTGGATGGTGAACACCTAAACAAAAACTAGCCACAAAACAGGTCACCTTGCTTTCCAAAAAAATAGAATAAAAAGTGATCAAAAAGTCGCATGCCCCCAAAAATAGTACCAATAAAAAACTACGGCTCACGCCAGAAAAAAAAGCCCTAATAAAGTTACGTGGAATGAAAAACAAAAAAAAGTTGTGGCTCTAGTAATGTGTGGATGAAAAAAAAACATCCTGATTCGCAGGACACAGGAAAACATTCCTTCACCTCCAAGAAGTGGTTATCAAGATTCTAGTATTTAGGAACCAGGAAGGGGAGGGCCATAGCACATCTGCTGGGAGCGAAGGCACCCATATTATACCAGGGCAACACTTTACCAGCAAAGTTTCCAAAACTACTAAAGAGGAAAGGTCCCAAAATGGTGCAGATTGTGTTCCAAAAGAGGGATAAGAAACTACACCATTTATCAGTGCGACACTGGCCTGTGCACAATTGATTACTTCACAGTGTACCACACATCCATGGATAATTTTATTATTTACCCCATTGTTATATCACTTTATTATGCCCTGATGTACTTTGCCCAGCTTACATGTACCCCCACATTGTAAACTGAAATACCAGTAACATTTCAAAGAAAACTACTACCAAGCAAAATCCACGCTCCAAAAGCCATATGGTGCTCCTTCTATTCTAAGCCCTACAGTGTGTCCAATCAGCAGTTTACGTCCACAAGTATGCACGTAACACTTTCTATTTTACTTGCAAAAATATTTTTCTTATTGTTTTAGAAAAGATTCAATCAACATCAGTAGAATATAAATAATTTGACTTTACCCAAAGTGTCAAAATTCCATAAAAATTCCAAATGGATTCAGTCCATGGATTATGGATCTTGTGTGAGACTCCGTGAGAAGGGAGAATTGGCATCCTGCTATGCCGGTGTGACAATTTGGGGGTCTGCCCCCTTTCTCAAGCATGCACTCGAAAATTATTACCACATAAAGTGACACATCAGATTTGAAAAATGAGTCTCCCTCAGGTAGGTCAAAACTGGCTGCAGCAGGAAGGGGTTAAAGAATAATTAGGGCGGGTTCACACATAGCGGAATTTCACTTAAATTCCGCTGCGGACACTCCGCAGCGTTAATCCGCAGCGGAGCCGTTTCTCCATTGACTTTCACTTTAATTTAGCAGTGTTCGTTTACACGATGCGTACAATTCCGCTGCGGAGCATAGGCTGCGGAGCGGAATTTGGTGTCCGCAGCATGCTCTGTCTGTTGCGGAGCAGTGGCGGACTGGTTGCGGACTCATGGCGGAATTTCTCCATTGACTTCAATGGAGAGTCAAAATTCCGCAATGAAGTCCGCAGATCTTATGTGTGCTGCGGAGCGTATTGTTTTTACTACCATGACATTTCTTCATTCTGGCTGGACCTATGTATTTCTAGGTCTACAGCCAGACTGAGGAAGTCAATGGGGCTCCCGTAATGACGGGAGCGTTGCTAGGAGACGTCTGTAAATAGTCACTGTCCAGGGTGCTGAAAGAGTTACGCGATCGGCAGTAACTGTTTCTGCACCCGGGACAGTGACTACCGATCTCAATATACATGTATCTGTAAAAAAACATATAAGTTCATACTTACCGAGAACTCCCTGCGTCTGTCTCCAGTCCGGCCTCCCAGGATGACGTTTCAGTGTAAGTGACGGCTGCAGCCAATCACAGGCCAAGCACAGGCTGCAGCGGTCACATGGACTGGAGCGTCATCCAGGGAGGTCGGGCCGGATGCCGAAAGAGGGACGCGTCACCAAGACAACGGCCGGTAAGTATGAATTTCTTTGACTTTCACTAGGGAAAGTGCTGTCCCTTCTCTCTATCCTGCACTGAATAGGGAGAAGAGAAGCACTTTTCCTGCAGTCCGCAGCGGCCAGTCCGCATCAATTTTCTGCACATTTTGTGCAGATCCGCTGCAGAATCTGCAACGCAGATTCTGTGCGGCATTGATGCGGACAGTTGCGGAGGAAATCCGCCACGTGTGGTCATGCCCTTAAGGACAGACGTACATTTTAGGGTATGTTCACACGATTACTAAAAAACGTCTGAAAATACACAGGAAAACAACTCATGATTTTCAGCCATTTTTTTAAGCAACTCGTGTTTTTCGCTGCTTTTTTTTACGGCCGTTTGTGGACCTGTTTTTGAAGAGTCAATGAAAAACGGCTCAAGAAGTGACATGCTCTTCTTTTTCGCATGCTTTTTTTTACGCGGCCACTTTTCAAAGCAGATGTTTGGAGGAGTTCTGCTTCCGATTTTTCGTCCGTTTACGGCCCAAAAAACAGGCAAAAATAAGCCGTGTGAACATACCCTTAGGCTTAGTTTACATCTGCGTCAGACGCTCCGTTAGAGGCCTCCGTCGCAGATCCGGCAGGGATTACCGGAGACAATAGTGCAGCATGGTGCGCTATTGTGTCTAGTAAAATCACGGACATCCCGACGTAAAGCCACTGTAACCTATTAAAGTCAATGGGTTCCATCGGCAACCGGCAGTGACACAATACAGTTGTAAACTCAGCCTTAAAGGTGTTGTGACACAGGATGGGGGATACATGTGTGATCTCTGGGGGGTCCGACCGCTGGGACGACTAGTGATAAGGAGAACGGGGAACCAAAACCCTCCCGAAGTACTCCATGAGAAGCCTGGGACTTCCGGGTTCTGTGTCCGGGTTGTGTGTCCAGTAGCTCCATAGAAATTAATGGAGCGCCGGTCGCGCTTGTGTGTATGCATGACTAACATTCCATTCATTTCTTTGGAGCTGCCGGACACAGAACCCGGAAGTCCCAAGCTTCTCATGGGGGACTTTCGGTTCCCCGTTCTTATCGCTGGGGATGATTTTCAGTTGTAGAAATTTCTGCAACAAATTTACCACGTGTGAAAATACTCCTTAGGGCACGTCCAGACCTGGCAGAGTTTTTCCATTGCAAATGTTGGTGCAGATTTGGGGCAATTAGGCAACGAATCTGCACCAACATTTGCATATTTGACAGGTAATTCAGACGTTGCAGAAAACACAGCGGACTTGCCACAGATTTCAGTTTTTGCATTGCAAAGGCTGAAATCCGCAGTGAAATTCCGCTTCTTCTCCGCAACAGTCAGTGCATGCTGCGGAGGGAAAATTCCGCACCGCAGCATATGGTCCGCAGCGGAGTTTTCCGCAACGTCTGAACTAACTTGCCTAAAAATGTATTGAAACAACTGTAAAAAACGGCCGCTGGAGAATTCCACTGCGGACTGTCCACAGCGGAATTCCACAGCAATTCCGCCACGTCTGGACGTGCCCTAATACATGCCATTAAAGGGGTTTTGTCAGAAAACACATGTATCCCCTATCCACAAGATAAAGTATTTTCACATCTGGCAGATTTGTTGCAGAAATGCCTGCAACTGAAAATCATCTCCAAACGTATGAATGGAGTTGTTTCTGGGGTAATCACATAGATTTCTACGAGCCCCATTCAGATGAATTGTACAGTCACACAAATTTCTGCAATGAGTCTGCCACGTCTGAATATATCCTAAGGGTATGTACACAGCTTTTTTTGCCAAGTTGAAAATATCTGGCTCAAAAATTTCTTCAGGATTTTTAAATGCATGCATTTTTTGACACGTTTGTTTTGCCAGGTTTTTAGTTAAAATGCTAAAACCATGGTTTTTGGTTAAATATTGCATCAAAAACGCTCCCGACTAACGGTGTGTTTTTTTTTCCCTCCCTTTGATTTTAATGGAGTTTCAGAGGCGGAAACTACTCCAAGATAGGGCATGGCGCTTTTTTTTCCACCGCAAGCGGCTAAAAACCATCCTGGTTAAAAAAATGCCTCTACCTTCCATTGAAATCAATAGAGGGAGATTTGGGCCGTATTTTGATACTGATTCCAAAGTGGTTTCCACGTCAAAATCAGCGCCAAAGAACACCTTGTGAACTGGGCCTTAGGCCTCATTTACACGAACGTAATATACGCGCGTGCGACGCGCGTGCTTTGCACGCATGTCGTACGCACCTATATTAGTCAATGGGGCAGTTTAGACGATGCGTGAATTGCGCTCAGCGCGTGTGCGCAGAAAAAAACTCACGACATGTTCTATAATCGTGCGTTTTTCGCGCACTCACGCACCCATTGAAGTCAATGGGTGCGTGAAAACCACGCATGCCGCACGGAAGCACTTCCGTGCGAACTGCGTGATTCGCGCAAGAGCTGTCAAACTCCTGAATGTAAACAGAAAAGCACCACGTGCTTTTCTGTTTACAAACATCCAAACGGAGTGTCAAATTCGAGATGAGCGCACCGAACTTCACCGGGTTCGGCCAAACTCGTTTTGACCGAAACCGGTAAAAAATGTTCGGGTACGCGACGTCAGGAGACAGTCACTGTCCACGGTGCTGAAAGCGTTAAACTGGTTCAGCACCATGGACAGTGACTTCCGCTCCGAAAATCCATGAACCTGTAAAAAAAAAAAGACGTTCTGACTTACCGATAACTCCGGTCCGACCTCCCGGGATGACAGTTAAGTCCAAGTGACAGCTGCAGCCAATCACAGGCCAAGCACAGGCTGCAGCCAATCACAGGCTGCAGCGGTCTCATGGACTGCGGCGTCATCCTGGGAGGTGGGGCCGGATGACAAGAGAGGGACGCGTCACCAAGGCAACGGCCGGGAGCCCGGACTGGGGGAAGCAGGAAGTTCTTGGTAAGTATGAAAGTCTTTTTTTATTCACAGGTTGGTGTATATTGAGTTCGGCATTCACTGTCGAGGGTGCTGAAAGAGTTACTGCCGATCAGTTAGCTCTTTCAGCACCTTGGACAGTGACGGACGTCGACTAGCCTCATCTCTATGATGGCGGCTGCGCGAAAATCACGCAGCCGCGCATCATACACGGATGACACACGGAGCTGCCAAGTGCCTTTTGCGCGCGCAAAACGCAGCGTTTTTTGCGCGCGCAAAACGCACACGCTCGTGTAAATGAGGCCTTAATTTGTTTTTGTTTCAACTTTTTTTTTTTTTTTTAAAGTAGGTTTAACCCCTTCAGGACTGAGCCTGTTTTGGCCTTGAGGACGAAGCGGATTTTTTCAAATCTGACATGTTAGCTTATGTAGTAATAACTTCGGAATGCTTTTACCTATCCAAGCGCTTCTGAGATTGTTTTCTCGTGACATATTGTACTTTATGTTAGTAAAAAAATGTTGTCGATAAATTCAATATTTAGGTGTGAAAAACAGCATTTTCTAAATTTAAATGTATCTGCTTGTAAGACAGACAGTAATACCACACAAAATAGTTACTATTTCATATATCCTATATGTGTACTTTATGTTTGCATAGTTTTTTGAGCATTCTCTTATTTTTCCAGAACGTTACAAGGCTTAAAACTTTAGCAGCAATTTTGTATATTTTCAAGAAAATTTCAAAAGGCCATTTTTTCAGGGACCAGTTCAGTTCTGAAGTGGCTTTGAGGGCCTTATATATTAGAAAGTCCCCATAAATGAGAAATTTGCAAATTTAATTTTTATTTTTTTACAAAAATAAATTAGTAATACAGTTTTTTCTGTAACTCAGAAGGTTTTACTCAAGGAATAAAGGAGAAAAACACCCCAGCATTTGTAAAGCAATTTCTCCCGATTACGGCAAAAACCCATATGTGGTAATAAACCTCTGTTTGGACGCACAGCAGGGCTCAGAAGAGAAGGAGCGTCATTTAGATTTTGGAGCGCTGATTTTGCTGGATTTGTTTTCAGTGCCATGTCGCATTTGCAATAAACTGGAGGGACCAAAACCATGGAAACCCCCCAAAAGTGACCCCATTTTTGAAACGACACCCCTCAAGAAATTTATCTAGGGGTATAGTTAGCATTTTGACCCCACAATTTTTTTGCTAAATGTATTTGAATTAGTCTGTGAAGATGAAAATCTACTTTTTTTTGTCTGGAAAAACATAGAAATTTTACAAGGAATAAAGGAGAAAAAACACCCCAGCATTTGTAAAGCAATTTCTCCCAATTACGGCATATGTGGTAATAAACTGCTGTTTGGACTCACAGCGGGGCTTAGATGGGAAGGAGCAATATTTGGCTTTTGGAGCTCAAATTTAGCTGAAGTGGTTTTAGGGTGTCATGTCGCATGTTGCAAAGCCCCTGAGGGACCAAAACTGTGGAAACCCCCCCCCCCCCCAAAGTGACCCCATTTGGAAAACTACACCACCTAAGGAATCTTTCTAGGGGTATAGTTAGCATTTTGACCCCACAGGCCTTTTGCAGAATTTATTAGAATTAGACCGTGAAAATGAAAATCAACATTATTTCCACTAAAATGGTGAATTTTTTAATTTTCACAGATAAAGGAGGAACAATAACCCCAACATTTGTAAAGCAGTTTCTCCCAAGTACGGCAATACCCCACATGTGGTCATAAAGTTTTTTTTTTATTAAAAATTAATTAACCCTTTCTGGACTGATCCATTTTCTGCTTTTTTATTTCCGTTTTTCACTCCCCGCATTCCAAGAGCCATAACTTTTTTATTTTTCCGTTAATAGAGTCGTGTGATGGCTTATTTATTGCGGGAGGAGTTGTCTTTTCTATTGACACTATTTAAAGTACCATTAAACTGAAATAAAATTCTTTGCAGGCTGAAACTGGAAAAAACTGTGATTCCCCCATAGTTTTTTGGGTTTTGTTTTCACTGCTTTCACCGTGCAGTAAAAACGCCAACTTACATTTTTTTCTGCGACTCAATACGATTAGGGTATGTTCACACGAGGTCATTACGTCCGTAATTGACGGACGTATTTCAGCCGCAAGTACCGGACCGAACACAGTACCGGACCGAACACAGTACTGTAATCATGTTTTCAGTACGAGACAGTTGTCCGGCAGCGAGGCAGGGACTCCTAGCGCCGTACATAAGTATGATGCTAGGAGCCCGGCTCCCTGAAGTGTGTTCGGTCCGGTACTTACGGCCGAAATACGTCCGTCAATTACGGACGTAATGACCTCGTGTGAACATACCCTTACAGTGATACCAAAGATATATATATTTTTTTATGTTCTACTACTTTTACAAAGTGAAAACGATTTGTTAAAAAATCGTGTTTTGTTACACTACAGGCATCACTTTTTTTTATTTTTTAGTCGATTGAGGGGTGTGAGGGTTTATTTTTTGCGCGATCTACTGTAGTTTTTATTGGTACAATTTTTTGGTACATACAACTTTTTGAGCACTTTTTATTAAACCTATTTTTAGAGCTAAGGTGACCAAAAAACAGCAATTTTGGCGTTTTCAATTCTTTATTATTTACGGCGTTCACCGTGCGAGTTAAATAATGGTATATTATAAT
Organism: Rhinoderma darwinii; assembly: GCF_050947455.1. Lineage (NCBI taxonomy): Eukaryota > Metazoa > Chordata > Amphibia > Anura > Rhinodermatidae > Rhinoderma > Rhinoderma darwinii. The sequence continues at coordinate 86,086,672 of NC_134690.1, forward strand.
AGTTCGGACTTTTACGGACGCAGCGATACCAATTTTGTGTATTTTTTTAATTTTTACTTTGCTTTAGCGAAAAAATGGGAAAGGGGTTTTCTTTTAGACTTTAAATATTTCTAAAAAAATTTTCACTAATAACTGTATTTACTTTTTTTTTTTACACATTTTATTAGTCCCCCTAGGGGACTTGAACCAGTGATCATTGGATCGCTGGTACAATACACTGCAATACTAATGTATTGCAGTATATTGTCATTTTTACAGGCTCCTGTAACAGTGCGATCACTGTTCCTGTCCGTTAGTCCCAGGTGTCAACTGTAATACACATCTGACACCCGCAGCGTATGGAGTGGGCTCAGTTTTTACATTTTGATGCATAAATAGGTGCAGGTTTTATGCTGCAGATTTTTTAACATTTTTTTAAACTAGTCGGAAACAATTAGCAAGCGGAAACGCAAGATAAATTGACATGTAGCATATTTTGAAATACGCACTGCAGGTCAATTTTTGTGCAGAAAAATCTGCGACATGTAGATGAGATTGCTTGATCTCATTTACTTTGCTGGTACTGTATTACACTGCGGATTTGCCGCACTAAAATACCCACGACAAATTTGCACGTAATAAGTATCGTGTGCATTTGGACTAACAAATTATTTTTTTTAACTCACCCTAAGGCCCCGTTCACACATGTTGGATTTGATACGGATTCCAATGACATGTAGATGATGTCATTGATGTGAAGCACTATATACAGGGGTGGACTATATGTGGAGCACTATATACAGGGGTGGGCTATATCTACAGGGGGGCTATATACAAGGGTGGGCTATCTGTGGAGCACTATAGGGGGAGCTATTTGTGGGACACTATATACAGGGGTGGGCTATATGGGGGCACTATCTACAGGGGGCTCTATGGGGGGCACTATCTACAGGGGGCACAGTGTGTGTGTGTGTGTGTGTGTGGGACACAGGGTATGGTGTATGGTACGCTATTATATTTAGGGGCATAGTGTGTGGTATAATGAGAACTTTATCTTTGTTTATAAGTGTAGAAATGTTGGAAAAGTTAGAAGCTGAAGACATCTGAGCGGCAAACTGCAGAAATGGGCTGTCACCGGGAGAAGTCATCATAGAGGCCTGGACCGGATGGAGAAAAAGAACTAGAATCTGAGATGTCACCTGTGAGTCACTTAATGTAAATGTTTATTCTGCCTCTAATCAGTAATGTAGTCACTGTATGATCTGCAGCGAGATGATGGGTGGTATGATTAGGATATGATTTATTTTTTGTGAAACAGCATCTCCCAGCATATCCTTACCATTGTTCGGGCCATGCTGGGAGCTGGAAACAAATGAGTGCAAACCTATACGGCATACAACACCAGCTCTAAATTGAGCTGTATTTGTGCTGGTGTTGTATTTATGTACTGAGCTTTGTTCTGGTGCTGTATATATGTACTGAGCTTTGTTCTGGTGCTGTATATATGTACTGAGCTTGGTTCTGGTGTTATGTATAGAACTATATTGCTTGTAAAATGTACAAATGTTTTTATGCTCGAGTTACATAAAAAGAAATGTGGAAAAGAAATGACGCATCATTGATTGGTAGAGAAAACAAACATGGCGAGGGGGAAGGAGATGTCGGGAAAGAGGTTGGGGGGGGGGGGGGGGGGCGCCAAACTGAATCTTTGCCCCGGGTGCTGGAGAACCTAGCTACGCCTGTGCCTAAATCACAGAGTCAGACCTTTATTTTTGGAAAATAAAAATGCAAAAATTACATCAAAATTGCAGTATGTGAAGAAGGCCTAAAGGTTCATATGGAGGCATACAGAAGTTTTTTTTCTGTCAGATTCCATATGAGTCGAAAATAAAACAAGTAGTTGCATACTCCATTTCCTACCATACTACAGAGGTATACTAGAAGCATTGTTTGGGAGAATGTCAGGCAGCATACTGCGGCTCCTAGAATACCTACAGCTCAGTAGTACTGAGCCGCAGGGACACTCCGTGCACTTGTACAGGCTCCATGCACATAACTTTACTCTGTGTATGGGGCCATAGAGACATTTGCATTTCATTTTCTTAAAGGGGTTCTCTGGGTTATTTTAAATAAAGCTAGTTGAAATGAGTAGTCATGCTTTCTAAAATACATTTTGTCCTATGTTATTTTGGTCCCCTATAGCATGTTTCAGAGATCACAGATGCACAAAAATGAGCTTTTCAACTAGGTTTGTATCAACTTTCCTATATGTAAAAAGAGTAAGTTTATAGAACCCATCCGATGAGGACCATAAAATGGCGGCTATAAGGCTGCCACTCCCTAAGTAACTATGAACTGTTTTAATGTCTAATAATTGCAAAAACCAAGTATGCATGCGTGGAAAGTCACTATTACTGTGTTTATAAAGGGAATCTGCTTATATATGAAAAACACTTCTTAATTTAAAGTCTATGTAAGCCTTTGTAAACTTTTTTTTATATTTAATGTATGTGTTTAGTGTTTTAAACATTTTTCTAAGACATTTATTAAAAATTATATTTAGTAATACAGTAATTGTATTTAGCTGTGGATTCTATGTATCCACTATACATAGAAGCTGCATAACGCCGCTGTAAGCCAAGTCCGTCAGTCTGCTGGACTGACGGCTCGGTTGACAGCGGCCCTTGTGGCCCTCTGACACACAATATAACCCTAATACCATTAAAACTTACGTTGGCTTTGATCAGTATTCTTTCAGAGTCACACAGGAGCCGCTATCAGCCGAGCCGTCTGTCAAGGAGACTGACGGATTCTGCTTACAGCGACGTTATGCAGCTTTTATGTATTGTGGATACAATTACTGTATTAATAAATACAATTTTTGATAAATGTTTTTTAGAAAAATATTTAAAACACTAAACACATGCATTAAATAATTAAAAAGTCTAGAAAAGTTTACATAGCTTTTACGAAAAACAAAAATTTGCCCCTAATGATTGACACACGGCATATCTTGTAGATTTAATTTGTACCTCACTAAAACACCTAGACCTAAGGGGAAATGATACTGTCTGCCAAAATAAGAATCTTTAGGCAGGAATTCTCAAAAGTAGGCAAATCTACAGTATGTGAAGTTATGTATTAATAATAAGAGAATATAAAAGTGAACTCACAAGGCAGATTCAGCATGGAGTCAAATGTTTTGCAGTTGGTGATTCCAGTACTAGCTGTAGCACAGCTCTTCCACAAGTTCTCATATACGATGGACGAGGTGATCACACTGCCGCTTACAGTGGAAGTTTTCCACCTTTCACTTGACAAGGTAACTCCAGATATTAAACTTCCAATCAAGCCCATTAAAAATCCAACTAATTCCAAAGCATTAGCCATGGTGGCAAATAATATAAAAAGACCCTGATATTAAAAACCCAAGTATGATTTTCTGAAATGAAAGAGACGACTTCCCATCACGGATTTCCCGGTTAGATAAAATGTTGTACCTTTGCTCTTTGGTCTGAGACTACAGTGTGTGATAAGGAGTTTCAAGCCCATCATTAGTATGACACACACATTCCCACATATCATATATCTTATCTACCTGGAAAGTTCTCACATACTAAAGTTTATTGTTCTTGTAACCGCCACTTCTCTAGGGACATAACGAGATTTATTTACTGGCATCTAGTATGAGACCAAAAACAGACTGCTCATATATAATGAAAATTATCTCTCATCCAGAAGGAAGAAAACTGTCTCTCTAGTGCGACCTATAGACGACTACCCTGTAAGTCAATGTTTTCCCTATTAAACAGCCTTGAAACATGATTAGGGAAATCAGCTGAACCAGGGACACTCCATGGCCGCGAAACGTCGGGATTACTCACCCCCCCGCCGGTGGCCGCAGGCATGGATCTGTGAGCAGGGCCGCCATCACGGGGGTATTAGGGGTACTGATGTGAGGGACCCGGCCAAACCTAATTGAAAGGGGGGGCCCGGCAACTGCCGCGACTTGCCTTTGGTAGAAAAAAACAGGCCCCTGCAAACTCCAGAGCGTCCGCGAGCGAGCACCCGCGAACGCCCGCACTCGCGACAGCCCGCATTTTTTGCCCATGGCGATTGAGGACAGCAGACAAAAAACGCAGTGAAAAATGCATTTTCTGCCTCCCATTGATTTCGATGGGAGGTCAGAGGCGGAACCGCGGCAAGAAAGGACGTGCTGCTTTTTCTTTTTTCCGCGACTGGCTCCCATTGATTTCAGATTAAATCAATGGGAGGCGGTTTTGGAAGTTGTTTGGTGCTGATTCTGACGCAGTGTCCGAGTCGTAAAACTCACGACATGTCCGATATTTGTGCATTGTTCGCGCATCACGTACCCATTGAAGTCAATGGGTGCGTGAAAATCCCGCCCAGCACTTCCACAGCAGTATAAACTATGAATGAAAACAGAAAATCACCACGTGCTACAAACATACAAACAGAGTGTCATAATGATGGCGGCTGCGCGAAAATCACACAGCCGCGCATCATACGCTGCTGCCACACGGAGCTGTTACGGACCTTTTGCATGCGCAAAACGGCACTTTTTTTGCGCGCGCAAAAAGCACACGCTCGTGTAAATCCGGCCTTAGGGTAGGAACACACTAGGCATCAACACTGCGGATTTTATGCAACACATTTTATTGTGGAAAATCCACAGCGTATTAGTCGCAGCAGAGGAGATGAGATTTGAACAAATCTCATTCACACGCTGCAAAAAAAATGGACCTGCAGTGTGGCTTTTTAAGCCGCAGCATGTCAATGTATTCTGTGGAATCGCTGCTCCTCTGTTGCGGAAATGCTGCGGTTCTGCCGCAAAAATCACAAATGAGAAAAAAAAAGGTACTTTTTTAAATTTATAAAAAAGTTTAGAGACTTACCTCGGCCGTAGTCCTGGTGACGCGATCCTCTATTCTTAGCGCAGCCCGGCTTCCTGTCATTACGTTTCATCCCATGTGACTGCTGCAGCGGTCACATGGTCTACAGCGTCAACCCAGGAGGCGGGGCTACGTTCAGAAGAGAGAGACGCGTTGCCTAAACTACGGCCGGGGCAAGTCTAAACTTTTTTTTCCCTGCAGGATTCCCGCAGCGGACATGCCTCACGAAACCTGCGCCACTATTTGGTGCGGTTTTTCCGGCGGAATTTCCTGCGGGTACCGGGGCGGATAAGCTGTGTAGTTTTACTCAGCATGTCTGCCTAGTGTGTTCCTACCCTTATGATGTCGCTCCTGGAGCTGCTGCCGGTCTCTAAATAGGCAGTTGGTCCAGTAGAATTTGGAATTATTTTTTTTTGTGAACCAGCTTAAAAAAAACTTTTGTGTTAAGGCCGGTTCACATCACCGTTCGCTTCCGTTCCGGGGTTCCGTCTGAGGTTTCCGTCGGGTGAACCCCGCAACGGAAAGTGAAAGTGACAGCACAGCTTCCGTTTCAGTCACCATTGATCTCAATGGTGACGGAAACATCGCTAATGGTTTCCGTTCGTCACCATTCCGGCTGGTTTTCGGTTTTCCGACGGAATCAATAGCGTAGTCGACATCATAAGGGTAGGAACACACTAGGCGGATATGCTGAGTAAAACTACACAGCTTATCCGCCCCGGTACCCGCACGGAATTCCGCCATCAAAACCGCACCAAATAGTGGCGCAGGTTTCGTGAGGCATGACCGCTGCGGGAATCCTGGAGGGAAAAAAAAGTTTAGACTTGCCCCGGCCGTAGTTTAGGTGACGCATCTTTCTCTTCTGAACGTTCTCTTCTGACGCTGTAGACCATGTGACCGCTGCAGCAGTCACATGGAATGAAACGTCATGACAAGAGGCCGGGCTGCACTAAGAATAGAGGATCGCGTCACCTAAACTACGGCCGGGGTAAGTCTAAACTTTTTTATAAATTTTAAAAAGTACCTTTTTTTTTTTTCTCATTTGTGATTTTTGCGGCAGAACCACAGCATTTCCGCAACAGAGGAGCAGCGATTCCACAGAATAAATTGACATGCTGCGGCTTAAAAAGCCACACTGCAGGTCAATTTTTTTTGCAGCGTGTGAATGAGATTTGTTCAAATCTCATCCCCTCTGCTGCGACTGTAATACGCTGCGGATTTTCCACAATAAAATGTGTTGCATAAAATCCGCAGTGTTCATGCCTAGTGTGTTCCTACCCTAAGGCCGGATTTACACAAGCGTGTGCTTTTTTGCGCGCGCAAAAAGTGTGGCATTTTGCGCATGCAAAAGGTCCATAACAGCTCCGTGTGTCAGCAGCGTATGATGCGTGATTTTCGCGCAGCCGCCATCATTACGACACTCTGTTTGTAGCACGTGGTGCTTTTCTGTTTTCATTCATAGTTTATACTGCTGCGGAAGTGCTGGGCGGGATTTTCACGCACCCATTGACTTCAATGGGTGCGTGATGCACGAACAATGCACAAATATCGGACATGTCGTGAGTTTTACGCAGCGGATACACGCTACGAGAAAATCACTGACAGTCTGCACGGCCCCATAGAGTAACATAGGTCCGTGCGAGGCGCGTGAATATCACGCGCGTTGCACGGATGTATTACACGTTCGTCTGAATAAGCCCTAACAATAAGGCCCAGTTCACTGATTTGTTGGGCCTTGATATTGACTCAGACACTGCGTCAGAATCAGCACCAAACAACTTCAAAAACCACCTCCCATTGATTTAATCTGAAATCAATGGGAGCCAGTCGCGGAAAAGAAAAAAAGCAGCACGTCCTTTCTTGCCGCGGTTCCGCCTCTGACCTCCCATCGAAATCAATGGGAGGCAGAAAATGCATTTTTCGCGGCGTTTTTTGTCTGCTGTCCTCAATCGCCGCGGGCAAAAAACGTGGCAAGATAGTGTGGGCAGGTCAAAATCTGCCTCAAAATTCGGTGCACGCTTCCAGGCGGTCGCGGGTGCGCGGGCGGTCGCGCACGCTCGCAAGTGCGCACACGCAGGAGTTTGCGGGTGCGCGCTATCGGTCATGCGGGCGGTGTTTGACGGCCCCCATGATGAGAGGGGGGGCCCGCAGCTCACGACATTGCAGGGGCCTGTTTTTTTCTACCAAAGGCAAGTTGCGGCAGTTGCCGGGCCCACCTTTCAATTAGGTTTGGACGGGCCCCTCACATCAGTACCCCTAATACCCACCTGATGGCGGTACTGGGTAGCATGATATAGTGCTGGACGGAGTACCGTTAACAGGCGGTGCCACGGTAGGGGGGCCCAGAAAATTTAGCTGTATGGGGCCCTGAAATACCTGATGGCGGCCCTGTCTGTGAGCGCTGGCCCGCATCTCCTCCCCAGGAGACGCCAGCTCTCACTTCCGCTCCGGTCCGCTGTGTCCAATAGGGTGCGCACATGGGAATTATCACTATTTAGCCCATGATCACCTTGGACTATAAGAAGGACCATGCCCCTTTGCTCATTGCCTGAGCGTTGTTGTGTTTTCCTATGTTAGTCTTGCAAATGGAACCTTTAGTGTTATCCTATTCCCATTGTTTCCCGTGCCCTGCTACCTGTACACCAGGGGTCTCAAGCACGCGGCCCCTGGGGCTGTCATCTGCGGCCCGCGGGACACAGAGCTGCTAGACTCTGGAATTCCCTGACATCGCTGTTCACATATGAACAGCGATGTCTGGGGCTTCCCCAGAGCCGGAGTCCCGTGCAGAGCGCTAGTATAGGCTCTGCTCCGGGACTCTGTGGAATTCCCTGACATCGCTGTCCATATATGGACAGTGTGTCAGGGTCTTCCCCAGAGCGGAGTCCCGTGCAGAGCGCTAGTACAGGCTCTGCTCCGGGACTCTGTGGAATTCCCTGACATTGCTGTCCATATATGGACAGTGTGTCAGGGTCTTCCCCAGAGTGGAGTCCCGAGCAGAGCGCTAGTACAGGCTCTGCTCCGGGACTCTGTGGAATTCCCTGACATCGCTGTCCATATATGGACAGTGTGTCAGGGTCTTCCCCAGAGCGGAGACCCGAGCAGAGCGCTAGTATCGGCTCTGCTCTGGGACTCTGACGAATTCCCTGACATCGGTGTCCATGTTTGGACACGCAATGTCTGGTGCTTCCCCAGAGCCGGAGTCCAGTGCAGAGCTCTAGTACAGGCTCTGCTCCGGGGCTCTGTGGAAATCCCTGACATCGCTGTTCATATATGGACAGTGTGTCAGGGTCTTCCCCAGAGAGTAGTCTCGAGCAGAGCGCTAGTACAGGCTCTGCTCCGGGACTCTATGGAATTCCCCAGAGCAGGAGTCCTAGTGATGTCAGGAGCAGAGCTGGAATCCCAGGCAGAGTGCTAGAAGCGGCTCTGCTCCGGAACTCCAGCTCTGGGCACACCCCTGACATCACTGTGGCAGCATCTGCGGAGGGCACTGCGGCAGCATCTGGGGAGGGCACTGCGGCAGCATCTGGGGAGGGCACTGCGGCAGCATCTGCGGAGGGCACTGCGGCAGCATCTGCGGAGGGCACTGCGGCAGCATCTGCGGAGGGCACTGCGGCAGCATCTGCGGAGGGCACTGCGGCAGCATCTGCGGAGGGCACTGCGGCAGCATCTGCGGAGGGCACTGCGGCAGCATCTACGGAGGGCACTGCGGCAGCATCTACAGAGGACTCTGCGGCAGCATCTACAGAAGACTCTGCGGCAGCATCTACAGAGGGCACTGCGGCAGCATCTTCAGAGGGCACTGCGGCAGCATCCACAGAGGGCACTGCGGCAGCATCCACAGAGGGCACTGCGGCAGCATCCACAGAGGGCACTGCGGCAGCATCCACAGAGGGCACTGCGGCAGCATCCACAGAGGGCACTGCGGCAGCATCTACAGAGGGCACAGTGGCACTATCTAAAAAGGGGCAAAATCAGCAAGGGATCAAATACTTATTTCCTTCACTGTAGTGTTATAGTAGTTCAAATAAGTAATTTATTAACAATAATTTTGTATTGCATCAAATTTGAAAGTAATGCGGCCCGTCAACTTCCCATTTTTTTCCACTTACCGTGCCGAGTTTGAGACCCCTGCTTTACACTATATCCTGTGCTATTTGTTCCTGTGCCATAAAACCTGTTGGAGTCGTGTTGTGCCACCGTTTCTGCCTGCTGTGTTACACCACGTCTGGTGTCTGCTGTCAAGGTCCCATCTGTGCCTAGCCGTTGCTACTCTCTGAACCACTACAGGTACCCTTGTGCTTGGACTATTTATATATTGACTTGGTACTCTGTTGGCCAGCTGCTATCCCGCTACGGAAGTATGGCCCAGTGGGTCCACATACCCACAGATCGTGACAGTAGGCTCAGGCCATGGACCCCGCTGGTCAACCCAAGACCATGACGATGTCACAAGCCATGCAGGCAGACCTGCGAGACCTTCGGTCAAGCCACAACCAACTTCTCCTGGCACTGAACTCCATTACACAGCAACTGGATGCGCAAACTGCAGCCATCAAGGAACCTGTTCCTGCTCCTCCGGCTGTTCCTCCTATTACACTTCCTGGCAGTACCAGTACCAACTCCCGATTCTTGCTGCCACTACCTTCTCGCTTCAACGGAGCGAGTACCTGCAGGGGTTTTCTGAATCAGTGGCAGATCCAGATCCACATCAGCCTACATGCCAAAACATTTTCATCTGATGGCGCAAGGATCGCTTTCATCATCTCGCTCCTTACTGGCAAGGCCCTAGCATGGGTGAATCCTATCTGGGAACATCAGGGACCGGAGACCCATGACTTCCAGTGTTTCCTACAGACTTTCCGCTCAGTATTTGAGGAACCTGGGTGAGTCTCACCTGATGCTGTATCTCTGCTGACCCTTCACCAGGAAGACACCTCCGTTGGCAAGTATGCCATTCAGTTTCGAAACCCTGGCGGCAGAGCTGTCCTGGAACAACGAGGCCTTGGTGGCTACATTCTGGCAGGGACTGTCTTCCGAGATTAAAGACGGACTTGTCGCTCGTGATCTGCCACCAACCCTGGATGACCTCATTATTCTCGCCACCCGGATTGACATGAGAATCCGGGAGCAATCCCAAGAGGTTCGACGGGAGAGAATACTTCCTTGGCTGCCTCCTACTTTCCAGCAATCCCTGTTGCTCTCACCAGTTGTTCCACCAGAGGAGCCTATGCAGGTGGACCGGCTCAAATTATCCGTCCAGGAGAGACAACGCAGACACACTAAGGGACTTTGTCTGTATTGCGGCCTCGGAGGCCATGTTGTGCGTTTGTGCCCTCAGAAGCCAAAGAACTCCAAATGCCTAGGATTGGTTGGAGAGACAACCCAAGGCGATACAGCGCTGAATAAAAAATTCTCTTCAAATCTATCCATCCCCGTGACCACAGTGTCCGGCGAAAAGACACACCGCGTCTCTGCATATCTGGACTCTGGATCCGCAGCTAACTTCATCCAAAAAGACCTAGTGGATCTTCTTCAGTTGCCCACAGTCCCTATGGAGACGTCTTTGCCTCTTGCCTCAGTGAATGGACTGCCTCTGCCCGATCCAATTGTATTGAGACCAAACAGCTAAAGCTCCAAGTTGGAGCCCTTCATTCGGAGCTAATTTCATTTCTTGTCCTGCCCAAAGTCATCAACCCTGTGCTGCTGGGTCTGCCTTGGCTTCGACTATATGCCCCAGTCCTGGACTGGAATTCCGGAGAGGTTCTCCAATGGGGCTCCAAGGGTCTCATTCTCTGTCTCTTGCAGATCCATCCGGCCCAGCCTCCTCTGCCTCAGTCATTGGCAGGATTACCTCCTCTTTACTCTCAGTTGTGGATGTCTTCAGCAAGAAGGAGGCTGAGACTGTTAGGGATCTGCCAGGTACTTCATCTAGCTATACTCCTGGGATTAATCAATCCACACCTGAGGCCAGACCTGCTCGACTGACACCATCTCCCACCAACCAGGGTGGCAGGCTCAGGAGTGGGAGAGCCTATCGCGGCCTGGTCTCTCGGAGTTAGCTCCGCCCCCTGCCCTTTATTACCTGCCCTGTGCTCTCCCTCAGTGCTTGTAATTCTTTTGGATTCCTGGCCCCACTGCTGCTTGCTCCAGCCTGCTTCTGCCGTGCTTCTGCCTTGCTGCAGTTCTGCTTGACCTGCTTGCTTGCCCTGGCTTGCTTCTGTCTCCGTGCCTGCTCGGGTGTACTCACTTCGTCCTGGTCCTGACTGTTCGTTCGCCGCCCCGTTTCCTCGTGGCGTTCCGTGGCTACTGCCCCTTCCCTTGCGTGTTCCCTGTTTGTCTTCCTGTGCACTTAGCCAGCGTAGGGACCGCCGCCCAGTTGTACCTCGTCGCCTAGGGCGGGTCGTTGCAAGTAGGCAGGGACAGGGCGGTGGGTAGATTAGGGCTCACTTTCCCTTCACCTCCTTCCTGCCATTACATAATTACAAGCCCTTACCTAGTCTACCATTTCTCCTACGCTGACGCTATCATGGACCCCCTTGAGACCCTGACCCAGCAGATGCAGGGCCTCTCCCTACAGGTCCAGGCCCTGGCCCAAAGAGTCAATCAGGGTGACGCTGCTTTAGTAGTACCCCTCACCTCACCTCTAGAACCCGACCTCAAGTTACCTGACCGGTTTTCAGGGGACCGTAAGACGTTTCTCTCCTTCCGGGAGAGTTGCAGACTGTATTTCCGCCTAAAGCCCCACTCCTCAGGTTCCGAGAACCAGCGGGTGGGTATCATCATATCCCGACTCCAGGAAGGGCCCCAAGAGTGGGCCTTCTCCTTGGCTCCTGACGCCCCTGAACTTTCCTCTGTTGATCGTTTTTTCTCTGCCCTCGGACTCATTTACGACGAGACTGACAGGACTGCTTTAGCCGAGAGTCAGCTGGTGACCTTACGTCAGGGTAGGAGACCGGTTGAGGAATACTGTTCTGATTTTAGGAAGTGGTGCGTAGCTTCTCAGTGGAACGATCCGGCCCTAAGGTGCCAGTTTAGGTTAGGATTATCTGACGCCCTGAAGGATCTGCTGGTTAGCTACCCCTCGCCTGACTCCCTTGACCAGGTTATGGCCCTAGCAGTACGACTTGACCGACGTCTCAGGGAACGTCAGCTAGAACGCTTCAGTGTGCTCCCCTCTGACTTTTCTGCGATTCCCCCCGAGGTCCCGTCTCCTCGCCCCTCCACGGAGGACTCGGAGGTACCTATGCAACTCGGGGCCTCCATGTCCCCTCGACAACGTAGAGAGTTTCGCAGAATGAATGGTCTCTGCTTCTACTGTGGGGACGACAAGCATCTACTGAACACCTGTCCCAGGCGCAAGAATAAGAAGCCGGAAAACTTCCGCGCCTAAGTGATCATCGGGGAGGTCACTTGGGCGCACAGGTATTTCCCGTTAATGTGAAACGCAATAAAATTTTGCTTCCCTTTCAGGTCTCGTTTGCTGGCCGGTCTGCCACGGGCAGTGCTTCCGTGGATTCTGGCTCATCTGCTAATATCATGTCTGTGGATTTTGCTATGTCTCTAAAGATGCCTTGTATTGATTTACCTTATCCCATCCCTGTAGTAGGAATCGACTCAACCCCCCTTGCTAATGGTTATTTTACTCAGCATACTCCTGTTTTTAAACTCCTGGTTGGCTCCATGCATTTGGAGCAGTGCTCTGTACTGGTGATGCAGGGATTATCGTCTGATCTGGTATTAGGTCTTCCCTGGTTGCAGTTGCATAATCCCACATTTGATTGGAATACTGGGGATCTCACCAAATGGGGTAATGAATGTCTTATGTCATGTCTTTCTGTTAACTCTATTTCTCCCCGGGAGGAGGTAAACACGCTTCCTGAGTTTGTTCAGGACTTCGCCGATGTGTTTTCTAAAGAGGCCTCCGAGGTGTTGCCCCCCCATAGAGATTACGATTGCGCTATCGATTTGGTGCCTGGTGCCAAGCTTCCTAAGGGTAGGATATTTAATCTTTCATGTCCTGAACGTGAAGCGATGAGGGTGTATATCCAAGAATGCCTGGCCAAGGGTTTCATTCGCCCCTCGACTTCTCCTGTAGGTGCTGGCTTCTTCTTCGTGGGGAAGAAGGATGGTGGTCTTAGGCCGTGCATTGATTATCGTAACCTGAATAAGGTCACCGTAAGGAACCAGTACCCACTTCCTTTGATTCCGGATCTTTTTAATCAGGTTCAGGGAGCCCAATGGTTTTCTAAGTTCGATCTACGGGGGGCATATAACCTTATCCGCATCAAAGAGGGGGATGAGTGGAAAACTGCGTTCAACACACCCGAGGGTCATTTCGAATACCTGGTCATGCCCTTTGGGTTGTGTAATGCCCCTGCTGTCTTCCAGAATTTTATTAATGAAATCCTGAGTGAGTACCTGGGTAATTTTCTTGTCGTGTACCTTGATGACATACTGGTGTTTTCCAAGGACTGGTCCTCCCACGTGGAGCATGTCAGGAAGGTGCTCCAGGTCCTTCGGGAGAATAATCTGTTTGCTAAGACTGAAAAATGTGTCTTTGGGGTACAGGAGATACCATTTTTAGGGCAAATCCTCACTCCTCATGAATTCCGCATGGACCCTGCCAAGGTTCAAGCTGTGGCGGAATGGGTCCAACCTGCCTCCCTTAAGGCGTTACAGTGTTTTTTAGGGTTCGCCAACTATTACAGGAGATTTATTGCCAACTTCTCGGTCGTCGCTAAGCCTCTTACGGACCTTACCCGCAAGGGTGCCGATGTCCTCCATTGGCCCCCTGAGGCCGTCCAGGCCTTTGAGACTCTCAAGAAGTGCTTTATCTCGGCCCCCGTGCTGATTCAGCCCAACCAAGAGGAGCCATTTATTGTGGAGGTTGACGCTTCCGAGGTGGGAGTGGGGGCCGTCTTGTCCCAGGGTACCAGCTCCCTCACCCATCTCCGCCCCTGTGCTTACTTCTCTAGGAAGTTTTCGCCCACGGAGAGTAACTATGATATTGGTAACCGCGAACTTCTAGCCATTAAATGGGCTTTTGAGGAGTGGCGGCACTTCCTGGAGGGGGCCAGACACCAGGTAACGGTCCTTACGGATCACAAGAATCTGGTTTTCCTAGAATCGGCCCGGAGGCTTAATCCTAGACAAGCTCGGTGGGCACTATTCTTTACCAGATTTAATTTCTTGGTTACCTATAGGGCTGGGTCCAAGAATATTAAGGCTGACGCTCTGTCACGTAGTTTCATGGCCAATCCTCCTTCCGAGAAGGATCCCGCTTGTATTTTACCCCCTGGTATAATCGTCTCTGCCACGGATTCTGATTTAGCTTCTGATATCGCGGCTGATCAGGGTGCAGCTCCCGGGAACGTCCCTGGGGACAAACTGTTTGTTCCCCTGCAATACCGGCTGAGGGTACTCAGGGAAAACCATGACTCCGCTCTATCTGGTCATCCTGGCATCTTGGGCACCAAACACCTCATTACCAGAAACTATTGGTGGCCTGGGTTGCCTAAAGATGTTAGGGCTTACGTCGCCGCTTGTGAGGTTTGCGCTAGGTCCAAAACCCCTAGGTCCCGACCTGCGGGCCTACTACGTTCCTTGCCCATTCCCCAGAGACCTTGGACCCATATCTCCATGGATTTTATCACCGATTTGCCTCCATCTCAGGGCAAGTCGGTGGTGTGGGTGGTAGTCGACCGCTTCAGCAAGATGTGCCACTTTGTGCCCCTTAAGAAGCTACCTAACGCCAAGACGTTAGCTTCTTTGTTTGTGAAACACATCCTGCGTCTCCATGGGGCCCCAGTCAATATCGTTTCTGACAGAGGGGTACAATTTGTTTCCTTATTTTGGAGAGCTTTTTGTAAAAAGTTGGAGATTGATCTGTCCTTCTCCTCCGCCTTCCATCCCGAAACTAATGGCCAAACGGAAAGGACCAACCAATCCCTGGAACAATATTTAAGGTGTTTCATCTCTGACTGTCAATTCGATTGGGTCTCATTCCTTCCCCTTGCTGAATTTTCCCTGAATAACCGGGTCAGTAACTCGTCAGGGGTCTCCCCGTTTTTCTGTAATTTCGGGTTTAACCCAAGGTTCTCCTCCGTCTCCCCTGGTTGTTCCAATAATCCTGAGGTAGAGGAGGTTCATCGGGAACTGTGCACTGTCTGGGCCCAGGTTCAGAAGAACCTAGAGGCGTCCCAGAGCGCACAAAAGATTCAGGCGGATAGTAGACGTTCTGCTAACCCCCGGTTTGTCGTCGGGGATTTGGTCTGGTTGTCGTCCAGGAACTTGCGCCTTAAGGTCCCGTCCAGGAAGTTTGCTCCCCGATTTATTGGACCTTATAAGATCATTGAAGTCCTCAACCCTGTATCCTTCCGTCTGGAGCTCCCCCCATCCTTTCGCATACATGACGTCTTCCATGCCTCCCTCCTTAAACGCTGCTCCCCGTCCTGGTCCCCCTCGAGGATACCTCCTGTTCCCGTTCTCACCCCTGAGGGGGTGGAATTCGAGGTGGCCAAGATTATGGACAGTAGGATGGTCCAGGGCTCCCTCCAGTACCTGGTCCATTGGAGAGGATACGGGCCGGAGGAGAGGACTTGGGTACCTGCCCGTGATGTTCACGCTGGGGTATTGATCAGGAGGTTCCACCTCCTCTTCCCCACTAAACCGGGTCCCCTTAGTAAGGGTCCGGTGGCCCCTCATAAAAGGGGGAGTACTGTTAGGGATCTGCCAGGTACTTCATCTAGCTATACTCCTGGGATTAATCAATCCACACCTGAGGCCAGACCTGCTCGACTGACACCATCTCCCACCAACCAGGGTGGCAGGCTCAGGAGTGGGAGAGCCTATCGCGGCCTGGTCTCTCGGAGTTAGCTCCGCCCCCTGCCCTTTATTACCTGCCCTGTGCTCTCCCTCAGTGCTTGTAATTCTTTTGGATTCCTGGCCCCACTGCTGCTTGCTCCAGCCTGCTTCTGCCGTGCTTCTGCCTTGCTGCAGTTCTGCTTGACCTGCTTGCTTGCCCTGGCTTGCTTCTGTCTCCGTGCCTGCTCGGGTGTACTCACTTCGTCCTGGTCCTGACTGTTCGTTCGCCGCCCCGTTTCCTCGTGGCGTTCCGTGGCTACTGCCCCTTCCCTTGCGTGTTCCCTGTTTGTCTTCCTGTGCACTTAGCCAGCGTAGGGACCGCCGCCCAGTTGTACCTCGTCGCCTAGGGCGGGTCGTTGCAAGTAGGCAGGGACAGGGCGGTGGGTAGATTAGGGCTCACTTTCCCTTCACCTCCTTCCTGCCATTACAGAGACGCTGCCCCCACACCGGGCTTATGACTGCCCTATTGAAGTGGTTTCTAATGCGTCCACTCCTTGTGAAAAGGTATACCCTCTCTCCTTGCCAGAGACTCGGTCTATGTCAGCCTATATCCAGGAGAATCTGGAGAGGGGTTTCATCCAAAAATCCTCCTCCCCGGCCGGGGCCGGGTTCTTCTTGAGGCCTTAATCCGAGATGATGTAGCCCAGGAAGGGTAGATTTGGAGGAAAAAAATCAAAGATGTTATTGACAAACTCTTGGAAAACGGATCTCTTCAGTCTTGCATCAACGACCGGGGTCTCAATCAAATCATGATCAAATATCCGTTGACACTAATTTCCGAACTATTTGACCGCATACGAGGAGCCAAGATTTTCTCTAAACTAGACCTGCGTGAGGCTTACAACTTGATCCGGGTCCGGAAGACGGCATTCAACAGACGAGACGGGCACTATGAATACCTGGTAATGCCCTTTGGTCTGTGTAACGCTCCCGCGGTTTTCCAAGAGTTTGTCAATGACATCTTCCGAGATCTCCTCTATGTCTGTGTTGTGGGCTATCTCGATGGCATTTTGGTTTTTTTCTCCAAATCCGATGACTCATCGAGACATGTCCGTCAAGTTCTGCTGCGATTAAGGGTGAATCGCCTGTATGCCAAGCTGGAGAAGTGTGTGTTTGCAGGTAAGTCGATGTAGCTACTTACCTGCAAACGCTGATGCTGCTGCAGAATCATCTGTAGCCTCTGGTGCCGACACGATGCAGGACCTGTGAGTGACGTCACAGATCTGCACTGCCAGAAGCTGGGCGTTCTGAAGAGAAGTGGATGATACTTCTCTTCAGAAAGCCCAGCTAGTAAAAGTAGTAAACACGCCCCGATGTACACACATAATACACGCCCAGTTGTACTTTTACTTTTCAACACGCCCAGTTGTACTTTTGCAAGCCTCATTTGCATAAATACGAAAATGGTCATAACTTGGCCAAAAATGCTAGTTTTTTTAAAAATAAAAACGTTACTGTAATCTACATTGCAGCGCCTATCTGCTGCAATAGCAGATAGGGGTTGCAAAATCTGGTGACAGAGCCTCTTTAAGAGTGCCTACACGTCAGCCTCAGCCTTTCATCATCCTGATGTATCTCGACAGTTTTCGTTGGAGGTGGACGCCTCCTCTGTTGGTACAGGTGCATTTCTGTTCCAGAGAGGCTCCAAAGAGAAGACAGATCAGGTGGTCTCCGCTGTGCAAGGATTCCGTCATTTTGACGGAAGCAATACCGTAGTCAACTATGGTATAGCTTCCGTCAAAATGACAGACTCCTTTCACAACGAGGACAAACTAAAACCATTTGCATCGGATCAGTTACCATTGATGATAATTATAAATTAAAGAGACAGATGAAAATAAAATGTACTACTCCAGAGAGTTGTGGTATATCTGGAAGCACTCCTTTATACACATTCCGGGGTGGGAGGGACAGGTATTACACTGGTATGTCGTGTCTCTTCATATGCCTCTTCTGGCACAGATGTGACACCTTTTCTGGGGGCAGCTTTTTTTCTCTGTGGGCAGCACTTCACCTCGAATGTGCTGCCCTGGAACTAACCTGGAGACATCACCACTTGCAGAGATAGAACTTTCTCCTACCACTGCCACATCTACCTCTACCAAAGAGAAGGGATTTTATTACTTTCTTCTGGTATTCTAGGTATGTGCCGTCATGACCAATGCTCCTGTAGATAACAAAGGAGATGTACAATACCATTTGGATAGCATGGAACTATACCGCCAGTTTTTTGTACCAAATTTTTGATTTCCGCATGGCATTGTACAGCTTAAGCATCTGGTCAGATAGATCCACTCCCCCCATAAATGTATTATACACCTGGAAGCACACAGGCCGTGACGTGGTGGTGGATGTCGCACCACGCACAGGGACAAGGGAGCAGGTGGTGTCATGGATTGATGTCAGCATTAGGACATCCTTCTTGTCCCTGAATGTTAAAAAAAAAAAGGACCCCTTTGCTATGGAGAACCCTGCACTCCCCCAGCTGCAGGGTTTGGCTCAGAAGGGTCTTTGGGATGTGCCACATGCCACCGCTTTTTGCTCCGCCAGGCACTTGAACAGGGGTACACTCGTGTAACAGTTGTCAAGGTATATGTGGTACCCCTGATCAAACAGTGGGTGCAGGAGGTCCCACACAATTTTCACAGTTGTGGTCAGGATGGGGGGACAGTTTGGGACTCAATGTGACTGTCCAGTCTCTCATAAATTTTAAAAGTATGCATTTAAATGTACGCCTGACTTTGATTCACACAACTTGTACATTTTAATGCCATACCTGGCATGCTTGTTGGGCAAATTCAGCCTGAATTTCACCCTCCCCTTGAAATGCACCAAGGACTCGTCAATGGCAATTTCTCTTCTAGGAGTATATGAAGAGGACATTTTTGGGCAACAATAAGGTCTAATTTTAAAGAGTCCGGCAAAATTGGGGTGATCCTGAAGGGGGGGGGGGCACTTGGAATTATCATTATAGCGGATACATTTTTGAATTGCCTCAAGACGAGCCCGGGGCATTGTGGTGCGGCATAAGGGGCAGTGGTAGAGCACATCAGTGGACCAATAGGCCCTCACTGATGGCTTCTTAGTTAGGCCCATATTCAGGACCAATCCCCAGTATTGAAGCATTTCTGCTGTGTTGGTTGGATTCCACCTGTGTGGCCTGGCATACAAAGTACCGGGGTTCACAGCAATAAATTGTTGAGAACAAAGATTTGTTTGCTCAACAATTTGGTGTAACCTCAACGCTAACCCTCCCGTGACTGCGAGGAGGTTCCTCTGCGTCAGTTGAAGAGGACAGAGCAAAAGCGGATCCAACAACACTCGCATTCTCTGTGTCCGATGCAAGCATCTCATGCGCCTCTTCTGCTATATATGTTCTGCAGGCCATTTTTATTTTTTATGTACAGTAAATGTATATTATACAGAGCAGTATACAAAATAATATAGAACTTTTTTTGTCTTTTTTTTGTTTTTTTTTACATAAAACAATAACTCTAACATACAGTAATATTTATTTTCTTTTTTAATTTTATGACACTAAAACTGACTAGCTTAGGGCTTATTCACACGAACGTGTTTTACGTCCATGCTACGTGCGTGATTTTCACGCGCGACGCTCGGACCTACAGTATAGAACCGATAAAAACAAGGGGACATATACAAAAACACCGAAAAAGGCCATACTTGCAAATGGACACAGCCAGGTCAGAAACGCTGATGAAGGAGTGTGAGCAGGTGCTTTAAATAATAATAGCCACTCCCACTAGTCTTGAGGGGAGTGGTGTGTGTGTGGTGCATGGGATGTGTAGTAAGAAATAATAAATGAATAGTGTGTGTGCAAGTGTAATACTATAAGTGAAATATAGGGGGCAGTAATGAGTGAAGTGCCTCAAAATAAATAAATGGATAATGGGGTGCAAGTGAGTGAAACATGGAGGGATAGTGTGTACGTCATGAGGCACAACGTGTATAGCCAGGTAGAAGCCTATTTGTGACGCCTTGATAGTTCATAGAGCGGGCTACCCTGCTTGCTATGCCAAACAACAACACACCATGCTCTCCCAGCATCAAAGACCCGGCTGTGTCCAAGAGAAGCGAATATACATAATAATGAAAAATACCTGGGGTATTAGTAATCATTTTGGCCAAAAGGACGCAAGCTCGCAATCCACGACAAGGATCCCCAGACTTGCGAGTCCCTAACTCCTTAACTGGAACAGAATGTTCCTGATGCACAAACAGAACCGATAAAAACAAGGGGACATATACAAAAACACAGAAAAAGGCCATACTTGCAAATGGACACAGCCAGGTCAGAAACGCTGATGAAGGAGTGTGAGCAGGTGCTTTAAATAATAATAGCCACTCCCACTAGTCTTGAGGGGAGTGGTGTGTGGTGCATGGGATGTGTAGTAGGAAATAATAAATTAATAGTGTGTGTGCAAGTGTAATACTATAAGTGAAATATAGGGGGCAGTAATGAGTGAAGTGCCTCAATAGAAATAATTGGATAATGGGGTGCAAGTGATTGAAACATGGAGGGATAGTGTGTACGTCATGAGGCACAACGTGTATAGCCAGGTAGAAGCCTATTTGTGACGCCTTGATAGTTCATAGAGCGGGCTACCCTGCTTGCTATGCCAAACAACAACACACCATGCTCAGTACACCTACAGTATGTTAATGAATGGGGCCGTTCAGACTGTCAGTGAATTTCACGCTGCGTATGTGCGCTGCGTGAGGCGCACGACATGTCCTATATTTGGCCGTGTTTGAAGTCAATGGGTGCATGCAAATCGCGCTCGGCACACGGAACCACTTCCGGGTGCCACGCGTGATTCGCGCAACAGCAGTAAAATAAATGAATGAAAACAGAAAAGCACCTCGTGCTTTTCTGTTTACAAACATAAAAACAGAGTGTCATAATGATGCCGGCTGCGTGAAAATCATGCAGCGACGCATCATCTGCTGATGACACACGGACCTTTTGCACACGCTCGTGTGTATCCGGCCTTACACTGACTAAACTACACTGACAAAAAGATGATGACTAACTGACGCTGACTGATTGACAATCACACACTGACTGACGCACATTTTCTCCAGATCACCAGTCTTGACGTTTATGATCCCAGGTTGCGCACGGATCCTCGAGGTGGCACTCGGTTAAAACATAGTGAAGGTAAAAGACATTTCGATCCAGCGCTAATATTAAAAGGAAAAAGCTTCCACTTTATTGAAAAGACGTTTAAAACTTACACGAGCACAGAGGGGTGGACGCACAGATTACGCATTTCAACTGATTAACTGGGTCTTAATCATGACATGCCAAAATCACCCCCCATTGATTTCAATGTGAGGCGTAGGCGTTTTTTCCCCGCGAGCGGTAAAAAACACTCACAGGTAAAAGAAGCCACATGCACTTTCTATGGGCGTTTCCGTCTCTGACCTTCTATTGGCATCAATGGGATGCAGATATCGCGTTTTTCACAGCGATATTTGCCTGCGGCGATCAATGGCCGCAAGCAAAAAAAGCAGCGAAAAATTAGGTACATTTTCTGACGGCAGGTCTAATTCTGCCTCAAAATTCCAGGAGGAATTTTGAGGCAGATTTTTCCGCCTGCAAAAAAACTCAGTGTGAACAGGGCCTTATGTGCCACTAGGGCGTTTTTTACTTTTGACCATTTACAGTGGTACCTCATGTTACAATGGCCTCACAATATCAACTTAGGTTCTGTACACATCAGTGTTGCCCTTCTGTTGAGGGGTTCCTTCAGAGGTTTCTGTCAGGTTAACTCCTCAGCGCAAACCTTAGCTTCCGTTTCCCTCACCATTGATCTCAACGTTGATGAAAACGTTGTTAATAGTTTCCGCTCGTCGCCGTTGTGCCAGGGTTCCATTGTTTTGATGGAGCCAAAAGTGCAGTTATTAAAAGTGACAACCCTTCTGGGCAGCACAAAGCTTTGCTCAGGGTGTTGTGACTTTTTTATTTAAGGTACAGTAGCGCTAGTAAAATGCACCATCTGAACTATTGCACCTTGGGGTGTAAATCATGCAGGTGAATTTGAAAACTGGGTGGATTTGCCTCCTAAAGAAAAACTGGGAAAATAATGAAAATTCAGTCATGTGGAGCTTTACATCTCCCCAAAGGTTTAACAACCTGAATGCTACAATTTTAGAGATACCCCCTGTACTCTGCCAGGCCGCAGCTGAAGCCTGTGCTGACCATGACAACTTGAACACTGAGCAGCACTGGCACGAGCCACTTGGCAGACAGCACAGGAAATACTATGACTGCCGACTGCAGTGGTTGGTTGTGTTTTCTATGCATCATGCCAGGTGGCTCATGCCCGTGCTGCTCAGTAGTAAAGTTGTCATGGATAGCATAGGCTTTAAACTGCAGCCTAGTAGAGAACAGTAGGGTTTCTCCAGAATGGCAGCACTTAGGTAAATAACACTTTTTGATTTGGTAAGCATTCTACCTTTTATTATGATTTGTCATAAATTTATTGTTGGAGAACTGTGAGATTGGACTCCACCCTATCCTGAAAATGAAAGGGCCAAAGTGCTAGTAACACACGTGAAATCCTGGTAGGCTGGTTAGAGATTTTCATTATTTCAAATCTATGACAAAGAACTTATTCATTGTTGCCCTTCACAGGCTTTTAGATTCCGGAATTCGGGAACTACGCAAACAGCGTAGCTCGCTGTTACGCTATTTCCGTAATTTCTATTCACTTCTATGGGAGTTCTAGAAACAGAACAGCAAAATGCCGTCGGCTGTTTCCGGAAAGCCCGGCCACCTCGTAAGTCAGTGGGTGGAGGCCAGTGACATCGACAGAAGGTTGGACAGAAGTAAGGGGGCACTGTTAAAAAGATAGGCTCGGGTCCCAGAGATGGAAACTGCAACTATCGGACATTTATGCTATATTCTGTGGATATGCCATAAGTATCCGAAATGGGATCACCCATGTCCTGCAAAGTACATTGAAGGGGTTGGACAATTTGCTGTAGATTTTTGATCTGATAATCTGTGGAGTCGACAGCTGAAGTACTCCTACAACGTGACGATAACTGTAACAACTTAATAGAGCAGCTGCTGATCCACAGAGTCTGTGAGAGTCAGTAATGATAAAGTACCTGGAAGGTCAGAATTGGGTATATGCTAGACAGTCATGGGGAAGCAGGCCTGTGCAGGATAATGAAGTTTGGCTAGGAAACCGGACTGGAGTAGTGCAGTGTCTCGGACACTGAACTTTGTTAGGACACCGGACTGGAGTAATGCAGTCATCTCGAACACTGGACTTGGCTAGGACACCGTACTGTAGTAGTTCAGTCCTCTCGTACACTAGACTTGGCTAGGTCACCGGACTGGAGTAGTGCAGTTGTTTCGGACACTGGTCTTGGTTAGGACACCGGACTGGAGTAGTGCAGTCATCTCGGACACTAGACTTGGCTAGGGTACCAGACACAGATGGAGAAGTTGCCTCGGACACTCGGCTTGGCACAGGCGCTTGACAAAGATGGTGAAGTCGTCTCGGACACTAGGTTTGGCACGGGCACCGCACACTGATGGTGAACTCATCTTGGCCACTCGACTTAGGCACTAGAACTAGACAAAGATACTGGATACGGGGAACGGGATACAGGAAACAGGATACAGCTAAAGAACCATTTGCAAGACAAACATATTAAAGACACAACATTGCTCAGGCACAGGAGAAGAGGGCAGGCCAGATAATATATCCCAGGGTGTACAGGTATAGGCTAGGGAAACTTTTAGTGGTGTGCGCGCTGGCCCTTCAAGAGACCACCATAGCGCGCACACCCTACGGGAGCGGGGACCAGGAGGCAACACATAGGCCAGCGTCCCCAGGGAGGAGGAGGGAGAATCTAATCTGCAGCGTATTCTAATGCGGATTCGCCGCATATTTCACCCTTTACAATGCAAAGATTAATATCTGTGGTGCAAATCGGCATCAATTCAGCAACATAATAGGTATGTTGCTAAATGGGAAATCCGCAGCATGCCCTGAATACTGCTCTGATATTTTTCACTGCATGTGAACAAGATACTGTAATTTGTCGTGTTTTTCAGTTAGTGTTCCCTTAAGATACAATAATTGGATTATAGACAGCTAGTTATGAAAGAGTTACCATTCTAACCCTAGGCAATATATCTGCAAACACAATTGGATTGTCTCTGACCCATAATCCCTTTATATCCCCCCACAGGCCTCTTGTCAGCGGTATTGATATACAATATTCTAGACACATGAGTGCTTTAGGGCACAGATTACAGCCAGCTGACATTGTTGGAATTCTGTGTATTGCTTTTGGCAAATGACTGGCCTGAACATGATGCAAAAATTTACTTCATATTACTCCTCCACTGATATCAATGTAATGATTTCCCTGGTTTAACACACATTTCTAATGTTCCTTGACTTCTATAATTTCTATGCCTATTAATATTTCCTCAATATTTTTTATTACCAGGTTATTTCTACTTCAGGATTGACAACTCTGGAGAGCCCTGGAAGAAGGGGAGATCTCCCGGAAGAGAAGACAAATTCCAGAGCACTGCAAATACCGCGTCTGGTACAAGCTCTGTATAGGGGATAGTAGTCTGGTCTGGGTCTGTATCGGGGATAGTAGTCTGGTCTGAGTTCTGTATAGGGAATAGTAATCTGATCTGGGGTCTGTGTTGCAGAAAGTAGTCTATCTGGGGTCTATATTAAGGGGATAGTAGTCTGGTCTGGGGTCTGTATAGGGATATTAGTCTGGTCTGAGTTCTGTATAGGGCATAGTAGTCTGGCCTGAGTTCTGCATAGGGCATAGTAGTCTGGACTGGCATCTGTATAGCAGAAAGTAGTCAGGTCTGGGGTCTATATTAGGGGAATAGTAGTCTGATCTGGGGTCTGTATAGAGGATAGTAATCTGGTCTGCGGTCTGTATAGGGGATAGTAGTTCGGTCTGGGGTCTGTATTGGAGATAGTAGTCTGAGCTGGAGTCTGTATAGGGGATAGTAATCTGGTCTGGGGTCTGTATAGGGGATAGCCGTCTGCTCCGGGGTCTGTATAGGGTATAGTAGTCTAGTCTGTGGCCTGTATAGTGGATAGAATTCTGGTGTGCGGTCTGTATTAAGGAAATAGTAGTCTGATGTGGGGGTCTGTATAGAGGATAGAAGTCTGGTCTGGAATCTGTAATGGGGGATAGAAGTCTGGTTTGGGGTCTGCATAAGGGGATAGTAGTCTGGTCTGGGATATGTATAGGGGATAGTAGCCTGATCTGTGGTCTATACAGGGATAGTAGTCTGGTCTGGGGTCTGTATAGGGTATAGTAGTCTGGTCTGGGGTCTGTATAGGGGATAGTAGTTTGATATGGGGTCTGTACAAGGGATAGTAGTCTGATCTGGGGTCTGTATAGGGGATAGTAGTCTGATCTTGGATCTGTACGGGGGGTAGTAGTCTGGTCTAGAGTCTGTATTTAGAGGGAGTCGGATCTGGGGTATTTAACTGGAGTCTATTCTGCAGTGTTTATTTAGAGGGGCTGGTCTGGGGCCTGTATTTATTTAGTGACTTTGTTATCTGTACTTGTTGTTGTCTGGTGTCTGTTACATAGGTTGAAAAAAGACACGGGTCCATCAAGTTCAACCTTTCTCAATAAATTACCCGTCATTTATTGCTTGATTATTTATAACCCTCAATGCCATTTGTCAATAAATAATCATCTAGACTTTTTTTAAATGCTGACATAGTATCTGCCATCACTACCTCTTGGGGCATGGCATTCCATAGTTTGACTACTATAACTATAAAGAACCCTTTCCTATATTGATGTCTGAAACGTCTTTCTTCCACACGCAATGGATGTCCCCTGGTCCTTTGTAGAGTCCTTGAAATGAACAGATCATGTGCTAGTTCTTTGTATTGACCACACATATACTTACACATGTTAATAAGATCACCTCTAAGGCGTCTTTTTTCCAAGCTGAACAAGCCCAATTTTTCTAGCCTTTCATTGTATGCGACACCTCCCATCCCGTTTAATAATCTAGTTGTCACAGCGGGGGTGTGGACCCACTGGGCCGTACCGCCGTAGCGGGATAGCAGCTGGCCAAACAGGGTACAAAGTCAATATCTATAGTTCGGAAAAAAGGTACCTGTGGCAATTCAGACAGTAGCGGATGGAACTCTGGCAGCAGGCAGACAACAGGTACGGTGAAACACAGCGGGTGTAGTAGGCGACACAACACGACTCCAACACTGTACAGCACAGGAACACGGTAGCATGGGAAACAGTATACAGGTAGCAGGAACGGGAACACTGGGAACTGGAAAACACTCAAGGGACCATTTGCAAAGACTAACACGGGTATACAACAACATCGCTCAGGCAATGAAGGAAGGGGCAGAGCCCTTCTTATAGTCCAGGGTGATTTAGGCTAATTGGAACATTACTCCAGGTGCATGCGCTGGCACTTTAAGCCAGGCACGAGCGTGCGTGCGCACCCTACAGGATGATGCGGAACGGGACGTAAGTGAGCGGTGGTGTCTCCTGAGGAGGAGAAGAGGGCCAGCGCTCACAGATCCATGGCTGCGGCCATCGGGGTGTGAGTAATCTTGATGGTCCGCGGCCATGGGTGTTACACTTTGAACCCTCTCCAGTTCTCCTATATCCTTTTTACAATGTGGAGCCCAAAACTGATTTCCATATTCAAGACGTGGCCTTACAAGGGATTTATAGAGGGGTAATATTACATTTGAATCACAGGTTTTTCTCTCTCTTTTTATAAACCCTAAAATCCTATTTGCTTTTGCAGCAACTGCTTGACATTGAGTGCTGCTGCTTAGCTTATTTGTTACCAGAATATCCAGGTCTTTCTCTTGTTCTGTTGTCCCCAGTTTTATTCCATTTAATATATATGAATTAATGCTATTATTGCGTCCTAGGTGCATTACTTTACATTTATCAACATTAAATTTCATCTGCCATTTTTTGCCCATGCTGCCAGCTTATCCAGGTCTTTCTGTAATATTTTATAGTCAAGTTCAATTTTAAGTATCCTACAAAGTTTTGTATCGTCACAAAAACTGACACCTTGCTATCAATCCCATCCACAAGGTCATTAATAAAGAAATTAAAAAGAATTGGGCCTAACAACGATCCTTTTGTAACCCTGCTGCTAATTTCAGCCCATTTTGAATAAGTTCCATTTATAACGACTCTTTGTTTTCTGTCCCTTAACCAATTCTTTACCCACTTGCATATATGGTCCCACAGTCCCTGTGTCTGTAGCTTCAGAACAAGACTGTTGTGTGGAACAGTAGCAAATGCTTTTGCAAAATCAAAATAAATCACATCAGCCGCATGACCAACATCCAGATTTGCACTTACCTCCTCATAGAAACAGAGCATGTTACTTAGGCACAACCTGTTTTTCATGAATCCATGCTGGTTATCAGTTATTAGACTCTTCTCCACTATATAGATTTGCAGTTCATCGCTTAGAATACCCTCAAATATTTTGCATACCAAAGATGTCAAGCTTACTCCGTGCTGGATTCAGTGAGAGTATGTCCCGCTGTCAATTGTATCGGCATCCTCAGGACGCAAATACAGTTGAACCCATTACTGAGGCAGGGAACCATCAGCTCCTTACGTTAGAATTAGTTGAGAGCGGAGGAGCAGAGGGAGCTCCTCCACTCGCCGAGGACTCCCCGGGCACATCGCTACTTTAAGCGCTGTGCTCGGGGGAAGCCCTTGACATCACTGCCCATATATGGACAGTGACGTCAGTGGCTACTGATTGAGCGGAATCCCCGTTGCCGATGATCTGGCTGGGGATTCCGCTCCTAGAGGAAACCCCTGAGGTCATTGTCCATATATGGACATTGACGTCAGCGGCTCCTGCTGGAGTGGAATCCCTGGCCAGAGTCGGCAACGAGGATTCAGCTCAAGAAGTAGCCACTGACGTCACTGTCCATATATGGACAGTGACGTCAGGGCTTACCTCTAGGAGTGGAATCCCCGGCCTATGCTCTGGCTGAGGATTCCACTCCTAGAGGGAGTCCCATTGGCGCTATCTATGGGGGGAGCACTATCTTCAAGGGGGTGTGGCACTATCAACATGGACACTGTGGCACTATTTACAAAGGCACTTGCACTTTATTTTGGCACTGGCACTAGAGGCAGCTTTGGGGGCATTATACTGTATAAGGGCAGCTAGTGGGGCATTATGCTGTATGGGGTATTAAGCTGTATGGGGGCAGCTATGGGGCCTTATACTTTATGGGGCAGCTATGTGGCATTATACTGTATGAGGGCATCTATGTGGGCGTTATACTGTATGGGGGAATTATACTGTATGGGGCAGCTATGGGGGCATTATGCTGCATGGAGGCAGCTATGGGGCATTATGCTGTATGGGGGAATTTGTTTGGGCATTATACTGCATGGGGGCATCTGTGTTGGCTTTATACTGTATGGGTGCATCTATGGGGGCATACTGTGTGGGAGGCACTATGGAGGCATAATACTGTGTGGGCTGAACCATGTGTATGGGCGAGGATTGGGTGGGTTTAGAGCCATGGCTTAAAATCAAAAAAATTGCCGTGGCACACTATACGCGCCACATCGGTTGTCCCTCTTTCTGATGCCTGAAAGTTGGGAGATATGGATCCACCTTTTTAGCCTTCTTAAATATTGGTACAACATCATCCATCCTCCAATCCTGTGTCACTGATCCTGTTACAAGGGAGTCAAACAACTTTTGCACACGACTGAGGCTGGGCCAAGGAAAACATCATAGACATCTATGATGCTAGGAGTCTCTGCCTCCCCCAGGAACTGTTGTTCAGTATTTTATCATTATGTTCAGTACGAAACAGCAGTTCCATGAGGAGGCAGAGACTCCTAGCATCATAAATGTCTATGATGCCAGGAGTCCCGTTCATCTGTACCAATCCGTCCAACACACAGATTTTTCTCGGCCCGAACTCGGTCGTGTGCAAGAGGTGTAAGAAGATGAAATACAATGGTCTGTCCAATACTGAGCTCAATTCCCTTAATACCGGTGGATGAATGCCGTCTGGGCCAAGGGATTTATCAATATTTAATTTGCTCAGATGCAGCTGTACTTCCTCCAGTGTTAAACAGGTAATATTGGGTGGGGAACCTTTATTACTGTCCCCTTGAATATCTGGCACTAGCAGCTCATCAGTAAACACCGAGCAAAAGTACATGTTTAATATCTCGGCCCTCTCTTTGCACGCAACAATTATATTCCCATGCTCATCTTTAAGATGGCCAATATTAGCAGAATTTATATTTTTGGCATTAATATGTTTATAAAAAATTTTGGGATTCATTTTAATGTTGTTAGCAATTTGTTTTTCTGCAGATAACATTGCCAACTTGATTTCATTTTTATATTTCCTATTGAGATCTTTGTAAGGCCCCATGCACCTGATCATAGAATTAGTTCGTAATTGAGGACCGTAATTACGGTCTGCATTTACTGACCAATTCACTCCTATTGACCACAGACACCTTCCTGTATATTTGCGGGAAGGTGTCCGGGCCGTAGAAAGCATCCGCAAAAGATAGGACATGTCCTGTCTTTTTCTTTTTACAGACAGTGCTCCCATACTTGGTGTCCGCGGCCGCAGTGCTCGTAATCGCTGACAGTGATTATGGGCACAGCCGTGTGCATGAGGCCTCAGTCTAGAATGCTTTTGCTGAGCCCTCAGCCTTCAATGTTTTGAACGCCTTTTTTTTTTTGTCCAGTATTTCCCTATTCACCCACATTGGCCTCCATTTATTCCTAGACGTTTTGTTACCAGTGGGTATAAACTTACTATACGATTCATGTAATACATCTTTAAAAACTCTGAATTTATTTTCAGTATCCCTATTTACCATTACATGATCCCAGTCAACAACACTAAGAGCTTCCTTCAGTCGATTTTGCTTTCCTAAAATTCCATTTTTTTTTTGCTCCCCTTCGTATTGTTTTATTGAAAATTATATTAAAACTTACCATATTGTGGTCACTATTACCCAAGTGCTCCCGGACCTCCACATCTGATATTGTGTCTGGTCTATTAGATAAGACCAGATCCAGCACATTATCCCCTCTGGTTGGTTTATTAACCAACTGAGTGAAATAATTGTCTTGAATTGTGTATAAAAACTTACAGCTTTTAGCACATCCAGAAGCCTCTATGTCCCAATTAATGTCAGGATAGTTAAAGGGGTTGTCCGAGATTTTTTTTTTAAGTACCGTTAGAAATACATTACACATATTAAAAATTGCATAATATACTTACCTGTGCAATCTTGCTTCTGTTCTCCGCTCTGGCTGCTTCTTCCTTCTGGTCACTTGAGCTCTGACGTCACCTTTTCAGCCGCCTCCACTGTCGTGTCTTATCCCGATCACATGGTCTCGCACCAGCGAGACCTCGGATGGTACACGACACGTCACTTGTCACGTGGTGTAGATCGGCTTCTTCTGCTTCACATGCAGTAACGCGCATGCGCTGTCACTGCTGTTCTCGCAGTCCCTGCTGTTCTCGAGATAACAGCAGGGGCCGCGCATGCGCGTTACAACAGAACAAGCCGATACACACCACGTCACAAGTGACGTGTCGTGTACCCGGCAAGAATTCAAGATCAACAAAGCAGCAGAGCCGGAGCAGAGAGAGACGTCAACAATCAAGTTCCCGACGGCAGGATCTGGAAACTGGGCCACTTTGGAAAACGTAAGTATATTACAAATGTATTTATTTTTTTAACTTAAATGATTTAATGGTGTTATTAAAAATATTCTGTTATCTCGGACAACCCCTTTAAAATCCCCCATTATAAGTACCCCATTATTATTTGCTGCCTTTTCTATTTAGTGCAGCATTTCATCCTCAGTCCATTCCGCTATGTTCAGTGGCTTATAACAAACTCCAATTAGTAGATTACCGTTATTAACCGCTCCATGAGTAATTACCCATAAAGAATCCACACTGTCACAGTCTCCCCCAATGTCTTTATTCAGAACTGGTCTTATGTTGGACTATACAAACAGACAAACCCCTCCACCTTTTTTATCTTTTCTATCCCTTCTAAATATGGCATAGACAAATTAAAAAATGTTGTATACATAATACACAACAATGTGTCACGATCCGTGGGTATGTGGACCCACTAGGCCACACCACCGTAGCGGAGTAGCAGCTGACCAAACAACAGTCCTAGTACAAGGGTACCTTTGATAGTCCAGACAGTAGCGGAGGCTAGGCACAGATGAACTTGCAGGCAGATGACACCAGACGTGGTGTATAACAGCAGGAGTGTCAGATGGCCCAACACGACTCCAACACTCTAAGGCACAGGAACAAATATAATACTGGAGACAGGATACAGGTAGCAGGGCACGGGAACAACGGGAACAGGAAAACACTAAGGGAGCATTTGCTAAGACTAACATGGATAAACACAACAACGCTCAGGCAATAAGTGAAAGGGCAGAGCCCAATGGCGTAACTACCGCTGAAGCAGCCGTAGCGGCTGCTATCGGGCCCACGGCTTAAGGAGGCCCGTGCCGCCCGCTGACATGCCCCCCACATTGGCTAGTGGCGCCTCTAGCAGCCGTTATTGCTGCTACAGCGGTAGCGACGCTACTGCAGGGAACGCGCCGCCGAGCCTCTAACATTTATGGGCAGGGCGGCACGGGCCCTCATATGCCCGGGGGCGTTGCTAGCACTGGAGGGCGCCCCGGTGCTAGCGACAGCCACCCCCTCTTGCAGTAATTGTGCCTGCGTCTATAGCATGCAGGTACAAATACATGCATTAGCGATGAATGGCCAGGCATATTCCGTGCTCAACCATTCAGCGCCTTACAATGACGCTGATTGGCAGGGCAAAATGACTTGCCCCGCCAATCAGCACCTTTCAAAGATGCTAGCAGCGTGATGATGTCACCACGCCGCTTCCGTGGTTGAAAGGTGCTGATTGACTGGGCAAGTCATTCTGCCCTGCCAATCAGTGCCTTTCAACGATGCGCCGCTTGCGTCGTTCAGCTCCAGCAGACCTGCTCACAAGAGGGCAGATCTGCATTACCACCGGATGGCGCGGGAACGGGATCAGGGTGAGTATGTTAGTATGTTTCTACTAAAACTGTGAGTGGCATTATCTACAATGGGGGCTCTACAGGGGGGTCTATATGTGGGGATGTTGGGCACTATATACAGGGGGAGCCATATGTAGGGCACTATCTACAGGGGTGGGCTATATGTGGGACACTATATACAGGGGTGGGCTATATGTGGAGCACTATCTATAAGGGGAGCTATTTGTAGGGCACTATCTATAGGGGTGGGCTATATGTGGGGCACTATATACAGGGGTGGGTTACCTGTGGTGCACTATCTACAGAGGGGCTATATGTAGGGCACTGTCTACAGGGATGGGCTATATGTGGGACACTATATAGAGGGAGAGCTATATGTGAGGTACTATCTACAGAGGTGGGCTATATGTGGAGCACTATCTATTTGGGGGAGCTATTTGTAGGGCACTATCTACAGGGGTGGGCTATATGTGGAACACTATATACAAGGGTGGGTTACCTGTGGGGCACTATCTACAGGGGGGCTATATGTAGGGCACTGTCTACAGGGGTGGGCTATATGTGAGGCACTATCTGCAGAGGTAGGCTATATGTAGAGCACAAATTATAGAGGAAGCTATATGTAGGGCAGCACGCTGGCTCAGAGGTTAGGACTATTGCCTTGCAGCTCTGGAGTCCATATGTGGGCACTATCTACAGAGGGCTGTATGTGGGGCACTATCTACAGGGGCTTCTATGTAGGGCACTATCTACAGAGGCTCTATGGGGGTCACTATCTGCAGGGGACTATGGGGGCACTATCTACAGGGGCATGATGTGTGTGTGTGTGTGTGTGTGTGTGTGTGTGTGTGTGTGTGGGACACAGTGTATGGTACTATTATAATCAGGGACACAGTGTATGGTGCTATTATAATTAAAGGTGCAGTGTATGGCGCTATTATGTTTAGAGGTGTTGAGAATTTTATCTTCGTTTATAGGTGCAGAAATGTTTTAAAAGTGAGAAGCTGAAGACCTCTGAGCGGAAAACTGCAGAAATGGGTCGTGGCCGGGACAAATCCATCATAGAGGTCTGTACCGGAGGGAGAAGAAAAGAACTAGAATCTGAGACTTCACCGGTGAGTCACTTAATGTAAATGTTTATTCTGCCTCTAATCAGTACTGTAGTCACTATATGATCTGCAACGAGATGATGGGTGGTATGATTTTTTTTTGTGAAACAGCATCTCCTAGCATATCCTTACAATTGTTCGGGCCATGCTGCGAGCTGTAGTTTTATGCCATACAAACCTATACGGCAGGGGTTGCACTAAATTGAACTATATTTGTTCTGGTGCTGTATATATGTACTGATCTTGGTTATGATGCTGTATTTAAGTACTGAGCTTTGTTCTGGTGCTGTATATATGTATGAGCTTGGTTCTAGTACTGTGTATATGTACTGAGCTTTGTTCAGGTGCTGTATTTATGTACTGAAGTTGATTCTGGTGCTGTATATATGTACTGAGTTTTGTTCTGGTGCTGTATATATGTACTGAGCTTGGTTCTAGTGCTGTATTTATGTACTGACGTTGGTTCTGGTGCTGTATATATGTATTGAGCTTGGCTCTCATGCTGTATATATGTATGAGCTTGGCTGTGGTACTGTATATATGTCAGAGCTTGGTTCTAGTGCTGTATTTATGTACTGAGGTTGGTTATGGTGCATGGTATATGTATTGAGCTTGACTCTTGTGCCGTATATATGTATGAGCTTGGTTCTAGTGCTGAATTTATGTATTGGGCTTTGTTCTGGTACTGTATATATGTATTGAGCTTGGCTCTGGAGCAGTATATATGTATGAGCTTTGTTCTGGTACTGTATATATGTACTGAGCTTGGTTCTGGGGCTGTATTTATGTATTGAGTTTTGTTCTGGTTCTGTATATATGTACTGAGCTTGGTTCTGGGGATGTATATATGTATTGGGCTTGGTTCTAGTGCTGTATTTATGTACTGAGCTTTGTTGTGGTACTGTATATATGTATGAGCTTGGTTCTGGAGCTGTAATTATATAGGATATATTTATAATAACAAAACTGCAGGGCAGATGGAATTGCTATCAATTCATTATTTATTTAATGGGAACCTGTCTGGTAGTTTTAACCCCTTGAACCGCCACCATGCGGTATTACATGACCTGACAATATTTCCAAATGTATGTTTTTATTCAGATGCAGCAAAATCTTTAAAATCAACTTTTAAAATGGCGCACACTATATGTTAACTACTCATTAAAGGGTCATGGGACGGTGCCGCTATCCTGAAGAGTCACATAGTCCTGCCTCCAAAACCACCTTTCCATGTTTAATTGCCACCCCCCTGGCTGATACAACATTTGCGGATGCGCCATTGCCTTGTACTACTTGGGGGGCTGTGTGGCACTATATATAAAGGGGGGCTGTGTGGCACTATACACAAGGGGGGCTGTGTGGCACTGTACACATGTGGGAACTGTGTGGCAGTATACACATGGGGGAGCTGTGTGGCACTATATACAAGGGGCTGTGTGGCACTACTAAGGGGGGCTGAGTGGCACTATCTACTAGGGGGGCTGTATGGCACTATTTACAAGGGGGAGGGCTGTAGCACAATCTACAGGGGGCTATGTGTGGCACAATCTACTAAGGGGGGGCTGTGTGGCACTATTTACTAAGGGGGCTGTGTGGCACTATCTACTAAGGGGGGCTGTGTAGCACTATATACATGGGAGGGGGGCTGTGTGGCACTATATACAGTGGGAGCTGTATAGCGCTATATACAGGGGGGCTTTATGGCGATATCTACAGGGGGGCTTTATGGCAATATCTACAGGGGGCTGTATGGCACAATCTACACGGGGGATGTGGGGGGCGCTATCTATAAGTGGGATGTGACACTGTCTACTGGCGGGGCTGTAAGGCACTGTCTACAGGGGGCTGTATGGCACAATCTACAGGGGGCACTATTTATAAGGGGGGCTGTGTATGACCCAGTCAAGAGTTTGCTATGGGGCCCAGTCTTTCCTAGTTATGCCCCTGGCAGAGCCCTTTTTATAGTCCAGGGTGATCATGGGCTAATAACAGATTTTACACATGTGCGCATACTGGCCTTTTAAGGCCGGGCGCGAGCGCGTGCGCGCACCCTACGGGAACCAGCACAGTGATGCAGAAATCAATGCCAGCGTCTCTCACTCGTCCATGGCCGTGGGGTAAGTTAGAACGACGGTCCATGGCTGTGGGCGTTACACAATGCACAAAGAAAATGTATCAAACTTTATTTTCCTATGGCCCTATAACTATACACGTAGGGCCTGTTCACATCACCGTTCGCTTTCCGTTCCGGGGTTCAGTCGACTCCGCCATTGATTCCGTTGTTAAAACGGAAACCTGCCGAAATGGTGAGGAATGGAAACCATTAGCAATGTTTCTGTCACCATTGATATCAATGGTGACGGAAACAGAAGCTGTGGTTTCAGTTTAACTTTCTGTTGCGGGGTTTAACCGACGGAAATCTCCGACGTAACCCCGGAACGGAAAGCGAGCGGTGATGTGAACAGGCCCTTATCTGCAAAATTGCACTTTACTGCACACTCGCTCCACTCAGAAAAACCTCGCTTGTAGTCTCTCAGCTTGCAGCTCAGGCTGCAATCAAGGCCCAGGTGCAGCCAATTAACTGATTATTTTTTTTACCCTTTGCAAATAAAATAAATAAATAAATAGTAATAGCAAGAAGTGCAACAGTTGCCTATCGTTTCAATCAGATTTCACCTATTACAGCCATAAAAAAGTACAGCTGTGATCTGATTGGTTGCCTATGTTTTTTTTCCACTAATTCTTATAAATAACGAAATACAATGGTATGTCAGCCTGAAAACACAGGATAGCATGCCTTGTAAAGGGGTGTGTCCTGGAAAGGGTGACATCTCCAAAAATGGTCGTGGCTTAATTTCCCAGGGTCTCCCCCAGAAAGTTATTGGGCAAGTATCATCTAATTACATAAAAATATGAATATTGATCTTCTCAATTAGGGTAAGGCCACACGGAGCTGCCCTGACACGGTTGCAATGCGGCCAATAACCGCGCCGGCACCACGTAGGAGCGGCTGACAAATACTTCCTCGATAAGAGGTATTCCGGTGACATGCGCATGTGCACTGTCGCTTCATTCATTCTCTTAGGGAGCGCCGGAGATAGCTGAGTGCAGTGTTCGGCTTTTTCCGGCACTGCCATGGAGAATGAATAGTAGATAAGTTGTTGTAATTTGCAAATTCGTGCGGCCATAAAGGGTGTATTAATTAATGGCTGCACGATTTTGCAGACAAAGGGATGGTTTACCCGCGTTAACATGCGGCAACTAACAGGCTGTTTGACAGCTGCATCGAACATGATGCCGGCGCGATTGTTGGCCGCGTTGCGATCGTGTCAGGGCCGCTCCGTGTGGCCGTATCCTTAAAGTGGCCCCCAGCACTTACTCAAGCACTAGTGCCCCTTTAGCAAAGGTCATGGATCTGGACCAATTTGCAGTAACATTTCTGAATGCAAATTAATTAATAATTGTGCATTAGTTATGTATTGGAACATTACTGTTTGCATTATTCCTATTCTATAAAATCACTCATTAGATTATACTTCAACTGTGACATCACTGTGCATGTTTTGTGTTGGCAACATGTGACATATGTGACGTCACAATGTGCATTATTCCTGCACTGAGACATTACTGTGTAGATAATACCTATAGTGTGACATCACAGTGTCGGTTATGCACTGAGTGGATTATTCCTGTACTGCGACATTACCCTATGCATTATCACTATACTGTGCCATGCTTGTGAGCATTTTATCTCTATTGGGATTCTGTGAATTATCTCTATACATCAGTGTGTGCATTTTCCCTATGCTGTGAAATCACTTTGCACAATATCTTTGACATCAGATGTACATTATTCCTGTGTTGAGAAGTTACTCAGTGTCATATTTTTTTGATGTGATACCATATGTGTTATGTTGGTACTCTGACCCTAGTTTATGCATTATTGCTGTATGGTGACATCGCTGTGTACATTATGCCTGTGCTGTGACATAATTGTGTTTATTTTCCCTGTAGTGTGGCATCACTGAGAACATAATCTCTGGACCAGTATATAGCTGTGTGTATTAGCTCTGTACTTCATAAAGTTTGCATATTCTCCCCATGCTTGTGTGGGTTTTCTCCGGGTACTTTCGTTTCCTTCCACACCCCAAAAACTTACTGACAATTAATTAATTAAAGGCTATGTAAATGTTTAAAAATTGTGTTGTTTCTATATATATATATATATATATATATATATATATATATATATATATATATATATATATATATATATATATATATATATATATGTATGTATATATATGAAAGAAAATCCCACAGCACTCAGTGTTAGTGAAAAAAATTGGTGGTTTATTAACCCCTTAAGGACGCAGGCTTGTTTTGGCCTTAAAGAGGCTCTGTCACCAGATTTTGCAACCCCTATCTGCTATTGCAGCAGATAGGCGCTGCAATGTAGATTACAGTAACGTTTTTATTTTTAAAAAACGAGCATTTTTGGCCAAGTTATGACCATTTTTGTAATTATGCAAATGAGGCTTGCAAAAGTCCAAGTGGGTGTGTTTAAAAGTAAAAGTCCAAGTGGGCGTGTATTAGGTGCGTACATCGGGGCGTTTTTAATACTTTTACTAGCTGGGCGCTGTGAAGAGAAGTAACATCCTCTTCTCTTCAGAACGCCCAGCTTCTGACAGTGCAGATCTGTGACGTCACTCACAGGTCCTGCATCGTGACGGCCACATCGGCAGCAGAGGCTACAGTTGATTCTGCAGCAGCATCAGCGTTTGCCCAATTTCTCCTGAGTGCAGCAATACCCCATTTGTGGCGATAAACTGCTGTTTGGGCCCATGGGAGGGCTCAGAAGGAAAGGAGCGCTATTTGTTCTTTGGAGTCCAGATTTTGCTGGATTGGTTTTCGGGTGCCATGTCGCATTTGCAGAGCCCCAGAGGTATCAAAGCAATGGAAACCCGCCAGAAGTGACCCCATTTTGGAAACTACACCCCTCAAGGAATTCATTTATGGGTGTTGTGACCATTTTGACCCCATAGTTTTTTCACAGAACTTATTTGAATTGGGCTGGGAATTAAAACAAAATAAATTTTTTCCAATAATATGTAGTTTTGGCTGAAAATTTCTTCTTTTCACAAGAAATAAAATACCCCATTCTGTTGCGCAATTTGTCCAGAGTGCAGCAATGCCCCATTTGTGGTGATAAACTGCCGTTTGGGCCCATGGCAGGGCTCAGAAGGAATGCACCACCATTTGGCCTACTGGGGATTTTCTGGTGTGAAGTCAAGTATGCAGAAGCCCCTGAGGTACCAGTACAGTTGAAACCCGCAAGAAGTGACCCCGTTTTAAAAACTACACCCCTTAAGGCATTCATATAGAGGTGTAGTGAGCATTTTGACCGGAGACATACACCCCATAAACTGTAATGTGGGTTCTCCTGGGTACGGCAATACCCTTCATGTGGCTGTTATCAGCTGCCTGGGCACACAGCAGGGCTCAGAAGGGAAAGATGAGGGGGATAAGCTGTGCGGAGTACATCAGGGTAAGTAAAACTGGGGTAAATTATAAACCAAGGGATGTATGATAAATTTTAAAACACTCTTTCATACAGAGCTCTGGTTTTCCGGGACACACGTCACATTGATATATTTTGTCCCCTCTTATAGCAGACTTTGCACCTCTTTTGACTTTTTCCCTTCTTGCCAGTTTGGGGAACTTCTCCTGGAAAGTGTTGCCCTGGTACGATGTGTGTGGCCTCGCTTCCAGAAGTACTGGGTGCCCCCCCCCCTTCCTGGTCCCTAAAGATTAGTTTCTTGATAACCACCTCTTGAAATTCCAGGAAAGTTCCCCTCTGGCCTGTACATCGACGTAGCACGTACACATTGTACAATGCAATCTGTATGATGATGATGTGCACGGCCAGCTTCTTATACCACACCGCATGGCACTGTAAGGCTTCAGGACTTGATCTGACAAGTACACCCCTCCCATGTACCTATTGTAGTCCAGGATGCAGTCTGGTTTGGGGGTCTCTGTACTGGTACCTCGTACAGGTACATGGGTACTGGTGGGACATCTCTCTTGTCCTTGTACTTGACACACAATATGTTGCTGCTAGATTGTGCCCTGCTCTCACCCCTTCTTGTTTGCCCAAGCAGAGTCTTAGGGAGGCCTCTCAGGTTTCTTCGATCAGTGCCGCATGCCACAGGACTGGAAGCGAGGCAGTTGAAGAGTGGGACGCTGGTATAAAAATTATCCAGGTAGAGGTGGTAACCCTGGTCCAGCAGTGGGTGCACCAAATCCCACACAATTTTTGCATTAACTCCCAGTAAGGGGGGGGCATTATGGGGGTTGACTACTGGTGTCCTTCCCTTTATATATCCTAAATCTGTAGGTATACCCTGATGCACTCTCGCACAGCGTATACATCTTCACGCCATACCTTCCCTTCTTACCCGGCAGGTACTTGTGGAATTGAACCCTCCCTTTAACCCCTTAAGGAAGCAGCCTAGTTTTGACCTTAAGGCTCAGAGCCCATTTTTCAAATCTGACATATTTCACTTTATGTGGTAATAACGTCGGAATGCTTAAACCTACCCAAGCGATTCTGAGATTGTTTTCTCGTGACACATTGGGCTTCATGTTCGTGGTAAAATTTGGTCGATATATTCAGTGTTTATTGGTGAAAAATGGCAACATTTAGAGAAAATTTTGAAAAAATGGCATTTTTCAGAATTGAAATGCATCTGCTTGTAAAACAGACGGTTATACCACCCAAAATAGTTACTAGTTCACATTTCCCATATGTCTACTTTAGATTGGCATCGTTTTTTGAACATTATTTAATTTTTCTTGGACGTTACAAGGCTTAGAACATAAACAGCAATTTCTCATATTTTTAAGAAAATTTCAAAAGCCTTTTTTTTAAGGTACCTCTTGAGTTCTGAAGTGGCTTTGTGGGGCCTATGTATTAGAAACCCTGATAAAACACCCCATTTTAAAAACTAGACCCCTCAAAGTATTCAAAACAGCATTTAAAAAGTTTTTTTAACCCTTCAGGCATTTCACAGGAATTAAAGCAAAGTGGAGGTGAAATTTGCAAATTTCATTTTTCTTGCTGAATTTCAATTTTATTCATTTTTTTTCTGTAACACAGAAGGTTTTACCAGAGAAACACTACTAAATATGTATTGTCCAGATTCTGCAGTTTTTAGAAATGTCCCACATGTGGCCCTAGTGCGCTCGTGGACTAAAACACAAGCCCTAGAAGCAAAGAAGCACCTATTGCATTTTAAGTCCTCTTTTTTTATTAGAATATATTTTAGGCAGCATGCCAGGTTTGAAGAGGTGTTGAGGTGCCAAAACAGTAGGAATCCCCCAATAGTGACCCCATTTTGGAAACTACACCCCTCAAGGAATTCATTTATGGTTGTTGTTACCATTTTGACCGCACAGTTTTTTCACAGCACATATTTGAATTGGGCTGTGAAATGAAAAAAATGTCATTTTTTCCAATAAAATGTCATTTGTGATCAAAATTTCTTATTTTCACAGGGAACAAAATAGCCAATTTTGTTGCCCAATTTGTCCTTAGTGTGGCAATACCCCATTTGTGGTGATAAACTGCCATTTGGGCCCATGGGAGGGCTCAGAAGGAAAGGAGCGCTATGTGTTTGTTGGAGTCCAGATTTTGCTGGATTGGCTTTCGGTTGCCATGTCGCATTTGCAGAGCCCCAGAGGTATCAAAGCAATGGAAACCCACCAAAAGTGACCCCATTTTGGAAACTACACCCCTCAAGGAATTCATTTATGGTTGTTGTTAGCATTTTGACCACACAGTTTTTTCACAGCACCTATTTCAATTGGGCTGTGACATTAAAAAAATGTCATTTTTTCCAATAAGATGTAATTTTTTACCAAAATTTCTTATTTTCACAGGGAACAAAATGCTCAATTTTGTTGCCCAATTTCTCCTGAGTGCATCAATACCCCATTTGTGGCAATAAACTGCCGTTTGGGCCCATGGGAGGCCTCAGAAGGGAAGGAGCGCTGTGTGTTCTTTGGAGTACAGATTTTGCTGGTTTGGTTTTCGGGTGCCATGTCGCATTTGCAGAGCCCCAGAGGTATTAAAGCAATGGAAACCCACCAGAAGTGACCCCATTTTGGAAACTACACCTCTCAAGGAATTCATTTATGGTTGTTGTTACCATTTTGACCACACAGTTTTTTCACAGCACGTATTTGAATTGGGCTGTGAAATGAAAAAAATGTCATTTTTTCCAATAAAATGTCATTTGTGATCAAAATTTCTTATTTTCACAGGGAACAAAATACCCCATTTTGTTGCCTAATTTGTCCTTAGTGTGGCAATACCCCATTTGTGGTGATAAACTGCCGTTTGGGCCCATGGGAGGGCTCAGAAGGAAAGGAGCGCTATGTGTTTGTTGGAGTCCAGATTTTGCTGGATTGGCTTTCGGTTGCCATGTCGCATTTGCAGAGCCCCAGAGGTATCAAATCAATGGAAACCCACCAAAAGTGACCCCGTTTTGGAAACTACACCCCTCAAGGAATTCATTTATGGTTGTTGTTAGCATTTTGACCACACAGTTTTTTCACAGCACCTATTTCAATTGGGCTGTGACATTAAAAAAATGACATTTTTTCCAATAAGATGTAATTTTTTACCAAAATTTCTTATTTTCACAGGGAACAAAATGCTCAATTTTGTTGCCCAATTTCTCCTGAGTGCATCAATACCCCATTTGTGGCAATAAACTGCCGTTTGGGCCCATGGGAGGCCTCAGAAGGGAAGGAGCGCTGTGTGTTCTTTGGAGTACAGATTTTGCTGGTTTGGTTTTCGGGTGCCATGTCGCATTTGCAGAGCCCCAGAGGTATTAAAGCAATGGAAACCCACCAGAAGTGACCCCATTTTGGAAACTACACCCCTCAAGGAATTCATTTATGGGTAATGTGACCATTTAGACTCCATAGTTTCTTCACAGAACTTATTTGAATTGGGCTGGGAATTAAAAAAATATATATTTTTTCCAATAATATGTCATTTTAGCTCAAAAATTCTTATTTTCACAAGAAATAAAATACTCCATTTTGTTGCCCAATTTGTCCTGAGTGCGGCAATACCCCATTTGTGGTGATAAACTGCCGTTTGGGCCCATGGGAGGGCTCAGAAGGAAATGAGCGCTGTGTGTTCTTTGGAGTACAGATTTTGCTGGATTGGTTTTCGGGTGCCATGTCGCATTTGCAGAGCCCCAGAGGTATCAAAGCAATAGAAACCAACCACAAATTACCCCATTTTGGAAACTACACCCCTCAAGGAATTCATTTATGGGTGTTGTGACCATTTTGACCCCATAGTTTTTTCACAGAACTTATTTGAATTGGGCTGGGAATGAAAACAAAATTATTTTTTTCAAATAATATGTAGTTTTGGCTGAAAATTTCTTCTTTTCACAAGAAA
Source organism: Rhinoderma darwinii (assembly GCF_050947455.1). Lineage (NCBI taxonomy): Eukaryota > Metazoa > Chordata > Amphibia > Anura > Rhinodermatidae > Rhinoderma > Rhinoderma darwinii. The sequence goes on from NC_134690.1 coordinate 86,129,146, forward strand.
CAAAATACCCCATTCTGTTGCGCAATTTGTTCTGAGTGCCGCAATACCCCATTTGTTGTGATAAACTGCCGTTTGGGCCCATGGGACGGCTCAGAAGGAAAGGACCACCATTTGGCCTACTGGGGATTTTCTAGTGCGAAGTCATGTATGCAGAAGCCCCTGAGGTACCAGTACAGTTGAAACTCGCAAGAAGTGACCCCGTTTTAAAAACTACACCCTTAAGGCATTCATCTAGAGGTGTAGTGAGCATTTTGACCGGAGACCTACACCCCATAAACTGTAATGTGGGTTCTCCCGGGTATGGCAATACCCTACATGTGGCTGTTATCAGCTGCCTGGACACACAGCAGGGCTCAGAGGGGAAAGACGAGGGGGGATAAGGTGTGTGGAGTGCATCAGGGTAAGTAAAATTGGGGTAAATTATAAACCAAGGGATGTATGATAAATTTTAAAACACTCTTTCATACAGAGCTCTGGTTATTCGGGACACGTGTCACATTGATATATTGTGTCATCCATTATCGCCCTCTTATAGCAGACTTTGCACCTCTTTTGACTTTTTCCCTTCTTGCCAGTTTGGGGAACTTCTCCTGGAAAGTGTTGCCCTGGTACGATGTGTGTGGACTCGCTTCCAGAAGTACTGGGTGCCCCCCCTTCTTGGTCCCTAAAGATTAGTTTCTTGATAATCACCTCTTGAAATTCCAGGAAAGTTCCCGTCTGGCCTGCACATCGACGTAGCACGTACGCATTGTACAAAGCCATCTGTATGATGTGCACGGCCAGCTTCTTATACCACACCGCATAGCGCTGTAGGGCTTCAGGGCTTGATCTTACAAGTCCATCCCTCCCATGTACCTATTGTAGTCGAGGTTGCAGTCTGGTTTGGGGGTGGCCTTTCCTTCATATATCCTAAACCTGTAGGTATACCCTGATGCACTCTCACAGCTTATACATCTTCACGCCATACCTTGCCCTCTTACCCGGCAGGTACTCGCGGAATTGAACCCTCCCTTTAAAATGTACCAGGGACTCATCAATAGAAATACACTTCTCGGGGGTGTATGCTTGGGAAAACCGGGCACTGGAACGGTCTAATAGGGGTCTCCGTTTATACAAACGGTCAAAACTGGGGTCATCTCGGTGTGGGCACGGCTCATTATCAGTATAATGTAAGAAGCAAAGTATTGCCTCATTTAATTATTTTTTTAGGTTCCAGTTCAGTTCTGAAGTTGCTTTGAGGGGCCCATATATTAGAAACCCCTATGAAACACCCCATTTTAGAAACTAGACCCCTCAAAGTATTCACAACAGCATTTAGAAAGTTCATGAACCCTTTAGGTGTTTCACGGGAATTTAGAGCAAAGTAGAGGTGACATTTACATATTTTTTTTCGTCAGAAAATCCTCTTTATACCATTTTTTTTATAACACAAAAGGTTTTGCAAGAGAAACGCAACTCAATATTTATTGCCCAGATTCTGTAGTTTTGAGAAATATCCCACATGTGGCCCTAGTGCGGTAATGGACTGAAGCACCGGCCTCCGAAGCAAAGGAGCACCTAGAGGATTTTGAGGCCTCCTTTTTATTAGGCACCATGTCCGGTTTGAAGAGGTCTTGTGGTGCCAAAACAGTGGAAAACCCCCAAAAGTGACCCCATTTTGGAAACTAGACCCCTTGAGGAATTCATTGCCGTTTTCTTGGGGTGCATGCGGCGTTTTGATCAGTTTTTATTCTATTTTTAAGTGGCGTGGTGACTAAAAAAACAGCAATTCTACTATTGTTTTTTTATTTTATTTTTTTTACAGCGTTCACCGTGCGCTATAAATGACATATTCACTTTATTCTGCGGGGCGATACGATTACGGCGATACCAGATGTTTATAGTTTTTTTTATGTCTTATGGCGTTTACACAATAAAATACGTTTTGTAAAAAATCATTTACTTTTTGTCTTGCCTTATTCTAAGCGCCAGAACTTTTTTATTTTTCCATCAATAAAGCCGTGCGAGGACTTATTTTTGGCGTAACAAACTGTAGTTTCGATCAAAACCATTTTTCGGTACATGCGACTTTTTGATCTCTTTTTATTCCATTTTTTGGGAGGTGAAGTGACCAAACAATTGTGATTGTGGTACGGTTTATTATTATTTTCTTTTACGACGTTCACTGCGCGGAATAAATAATGAAATAATTTTGTAGTTCAGGCCGTTACGGACGCGGCGATACCAATTATGTATAATTTATTTGTTTGTTTATTTATTTTTATTAATAATAAAGGACTGATAAGGGAAAAGGGGGGATTTTGACTTTTATTACTTTTAAAACTTTTATTTTCTTATTTTTACACATCTTTTTTTAACTTTTTTTTAACTTTATTACTTTGTCCCACTAGGGGACTTGAGGGCAGGAGGCCCTGATCGCTATTCTAATACACTGCACTACTTACGTAGTGCAGTGTATTAGAACTGTCAGCTACTCACTGACAGCAAGCATAGTGGGTCCTGACTTCGTCAGGACCCACTAGGCTTCCGTGGATGGCATAGCTGGACGCCATTGTTTGGTGTCCGGTTGCCTTAGCCACCATCGGCAGCCGCTATCGTGTAGCAGGCTGGCGATTGTAGCTTAACCCTAAAAAGCCGTGATCACTATTGAACACGGCTTTTAAGGGGTTAATCAGCGGGGACACAGCGATCGGTCCCCGCTGTAGGAGCTGTGACAGCTGCTGTACGAGACAGCAGCTGTCACAGCTCCTGTATGTTTCGGGAGGACGGCCGAAATGGCCGTTACTTCCGCGACGTAATAGTCCGTCGCTGAGCGCTAACGATACAGTTAGCACGACGGATTATTACACCGCTGAGTGTTAAGGGGTTAAGCAAGCACAAACTGCAACCTTGATTTTCTTCCATATCTACCTATATCCCCTGGATCGGGATTACCTGCTTGCACCCGACATCATCTTGGAATTGCATTTTGAGTGCTGTTGCTTTTCTATTTGTGGATAGATAGATAGATAGATAGATAGATAGATAGATAGATAGATAGATAGATAGATAGATAGATAGATAGATAGATAGATAGATAGATAGATAGATAGATAAAAAAAATGTGTATTAGTGTGTGTTAATAAACTGTAAATACGTTTTATTAAAAAATATTTAACATTTTTAAGATAAAGCTGCTCTGTATTCTCTATACAGAGCAGCTGTATCTAGCACTATTCACTGGGTTCAGAGTGTCAGAATTCACCTGTAAACTATCACATCTAGGTTCATAACTAGATGTGATAGATTACAGGTGGATCTTGCATGTCAGAGACACGCAGGACTCGCTGTCACTGAACCCGTCAGGTCCGCGGGACTGACGGATTCAGTGTATAGTGCTAGATACAGCTGCTCTGTATAGAGAATACAGAGCAGCTGTATCTTAAAAAGTAACAATTATTTTTATTAAAATGTATTTACAAAGTTTATTAACACACACTAATACACATTTTTTTTATTTATTTTTTAAAACACTTTCAAACATTTACATAGCCTTTTATTTCTATGGCTGTCTTCACACAAATAGCGTTTGATGCAGGTTTTTTTTCCAAACCCAGGATTGAATAAAAGAGAGAAGTATAAAGCCATGTTTACATGATGAGGATTTGATGCCGATTTATCTGCATGAATTCCACCCGCAATCCTTTAATTTTTATTCAGATGCTCTGGAAAAAAGCAGCACAGATTTTTTGTGCACGCTGCAGATTTTTTTCATTTCCTATTAGGGCATATGGAGGTCATAGAGAAGGTCCCCTGTATGGGATCCCAATCTATGTACCAGAACTCTGGGGGCCCTGGCTTGTCCATCGATTACATGGCCCACCATTCATTTGAATCGCTGCCATATAATGCCACATTTCTGCATTAGGGCCTGTTTGTGTCTTTCTCTGTCTCTATCTCTTTGCAGCATCTCCCTCCTCTCCCTCTATAGACATTTATGAGCTTCAGCTGTAACCTAATCTCTAAGGCCCTATTCACACGGCAGGGATAGTCGGCCATGTGACGGCCGTTTACTTCACGGCCGTCACACGGCCGCAGTAAAAGGCAATAGACCCTAAATTGGGCTATTCACAGAGCCGATTTTTCAAAAAAATGGAACATACCCTATTTTGGGCCGTTCTCATGGCCGTACGGCTCCCATAGAAATCTATGGAGCCATGTAAAACACGACCGTCACTTGGATGTGATCCGAGCGACGGCCGTGCTTTCTGCCACTCGCTCTCTCCTCCTCACAGTGCGAAGTGCATGTGAGGAGGAGATTTTTTTGCTGTCGGTAGTGCCACAGCCCCCTTGTAGATAGCACCCCCCATAGATGCCACCCCCCTGTAGAAAGCGCCACTGTAGCTCCCTGTAGGAGCAGAATCCCTCTGGCTGGGGATTCCACTCCTAGATGGAGCCCCTGACGTCACTATCCATATATGGACAGTAACATCAGGTGCAACTCCTGAAGCGGAATCCCCGGCCAGAGGGATTCCGCTCCTACAGGGAGCTACATTGTCGCTATCTATGGGGTTACATCTATGGAGGGTGCTATCTACAAGGAGGCAGTGGCACTACCTACAAGAGGGCTGTGTGGCACAACCTACAGGGGGCTGTGTGGCACTACCTACAAGGGGGCTGTGTGGCAGTATCTACAGGGGCACTGTGGCACTATCTACAGGGGGCACTGTGGCACTATCTACAGGGGGCACTGGGGCACTATCTTCAGGGGGCACTGGGGCACTATCTTTAGGGGGCACTGTGGCACTTTCTACAGGGCGCCGAGTGTCACTATCTACAGGGGGCTGTGTGTCAGTATCTACGATTGGCAATGTGTGGCATTAACTACAGAGGGCAATGTGTGGCATTATCTACAGAGGGCAGTGTGTAGCATTATCTACATAGGGAAGTGTGTGGCATTATCTACAGAGGGCAGTGCGTGGTATTGAATTCATCCGTTTTTAAAACGGACAGGGAAAAAACAGATTCAAAATGGGCCGTAAAAACGAAAACACGGCCCGGAACGGAAACGGAACGGATGCAAAATGACCGAGATGGCTCAAGTCCAAATCAGTACAGTGAGTTGCATGCAATTTTGTGGAGCGCAGCTGCCACTCAATAGTTAAAATTAATCAGTAGCACCACAAAAAGTCTCAGTGTAGTCCTGGCCTTAGGGTCCATTCAAACATTGCAGTTCAGGTGCGGTTAAAAACTAATTTAAAAATCGTATCCAAAAAATGCTTTAATTTTTAAAGTGATTTGGTGAGTTTTTTGATGTGGCTGTGTTTTTTTATCGCAACCACATCGAAAAACGCACCAAATTGCGATTCTGCCGCAATAGTCATAACACTTGGCTATTTGTTGCGAGTTTTACATCCCCAATAAATTCAATGGGGAAAACCCGCAACAGAAAAGCAACGAAAGTGTAGCATAAATTGACATGCTGCGGATTCAAAATTCGCACCGCAGGTCAACTTATGAACGTTGATGCTGCATTTTTTTTCCGCAGCATAGGCATGAGGTTTTCTAAATCTGATACACTTTGCTGCTACTGTAAATGAAGCGGAATTTCCGCACAGAATTCAGTTGTGGAGATTCCGCAGCATTTGCACTATGTGGGAACCTGGCCTAAGTTAGGCTGATTAGCATCATCACTGAAGACAGATTTTACTGATGAATTGAGAGTCACTGATCAGTTACAGACAGTGTATGAGGCAGGTGAGGGGGGGAGGAGGCTTCTGATAATTGGAGAAAGAGGCATTTTTGTGTAACAAGATATATTACAAAGTTTCTTATCCAAGCTTGTACTATTGATTTATGGAGAAAGAAAATTAAATGACTGGTATTTTTATTTTATTTTTTCATCCGTGTATATAACCCTCCAGTATCCTTGTTTATACCAGCCATAATCCCTGTGTATAACTGCCATCATCCCTGTATAGAACCACCATGATTAACGAAACACAATTTTTAATATCACCTAAAACATCGATTTAATAAGCTTTCAAAGGTGTACATCGCCTTCAAATAAAATGTCTTGTGACACAACGATTAGCAGTGAACTGTTGAGTGCCGTGAAATTTTTGGAACTATTTTTGGGCCTTCTTTCACCTTCCATTAACTAGCGAAGTGACGAAATCTTGAATTTGTTGAAGTATACTATAGACTATATGTTGTTAAAGATTCATGAAGGTGAGCTCGCTGAGTGAGAGAAGAATAGAAATGGACAACATGTTGGTCGAAAACATAGTCATTCAATACATCCATGGAGATTTCCCCCAAAAAATTTTTTGGGAGGGACCAAATAGCTAAAAAAAAAAACATTTCTGGAATAGATTTGCTTTTTGTAGCAATACTACTTTATGTTTCCAGCTTGGTCACATCATTTGTTTAGTCGCGTGGTTTTCTGTGAATCACAGTTTAGGAATGTCCCTGAATAACTCAGAATGTCGTTGACAATTTTAGTATGTCACGCATTCTTGTTTATTTCAAACATGCAGAATTTTGACTGCTCCGACCCACCTGGGACATCATATTAGTTTATTACCTATTATCATTCATTATATTAGCATTTGTGGGTGTTGGGGGAATATTGGAATAGAGCAATAACTGGAGCTGTCACTTTTTCAAAGGATAAATACTTTTCTCTTAGTCATTTTTATTTGGGTGACCCATAGCTCTATTTGTACTGCACAGAAGTTAGCAGGAGACAATACTGGGTTTTTGTTCTCCTTCTATAACCAGTGTTGTCATCCACCAGTCATACAGGTGGTGTATATGCATGACCCGCATGGCTTATTTAAGGAAAATGGTCACCAGTGAGAAGCTTAAGAGAGTATACATCTTTATTTTATGCAGTATTTTAATTCATTAGCAGTTTAGGCCATGTTCACTCTTATGTCATGGCTTCTATTTATAACAGAAGTCATGACGCAAAGTCGGATCCCTTGCACAATGGATTCCACCAGGTCCTGTCGGGCCCCATGACTTACAATTCCGTGTGGTTGCTGTCATTTTGATGGGAAGAATAGCACCGCATGCAGCGCTATTCTTCTTGTCAAATCTGCCGGGCCTGTTGAGTGTGAACATAGCCTAAAGTTGCACTTACACCTTAGATAGCTGTTGGCCGAACGCTATTCCTCCGACTCTCCAAACACATACATGCTTGGCTGAGCAAACGTGTACTCAATGGGGAGAGGGGAATAAGCTGCTGCTGGAGACCTTTGGTAATGTGTGTTGTTTCCCGTGAGTACACAGGATCCAACATGCCCGATCCTTATTTTCCCCAACATCTGCCCTGCAAACACATTTGATGATTGGCCGATTTCAGATGAGGTTTTTCTAATGTGTATAGTCACTATTAAATGCATAGAAAAAATGATGGATCTGCCAGAAGACATTTTTTTTTTACTGGCAGCGTTTATCTGTAAAGTGATTACTAACTTAATGATATTCACCTCAGATATCAAACCATAGCTATGTGTGGGCCTCACCATCGACGAGTACTGTCAGTACCAGCCTCAGTGCTATCAGTATCAGCCACAGTGCCGTCAGTACTAACCGCAGAGTCTCCAGTCACCTTCTTCATACTTCAGCCTTTTTTCTCACAAGAGACAATTTAACTTCCTGTACGTGTGCCAATCTGCATTAAAGAATGTCTTCCTGGATATAGCAATCTGTGGTAGATCACTTCTGCCAGGACAGAAGAAATGTTTGTTGGGAGAGTGGGTCTGTCCTGATGGCTCCAGGACTCTTGGGAGGCATGTCGCGCCTCATCAAGAACTAGGGGTGTCTCATTAGTGAGGTCTGCCGCACCGCTCTATACTGCCTACGTCTCAGCGTCACCCTTTACCAAGTTGGAAAACTCTACCTCTTCCACTACTGCATCTGTACAGCTCATCGTGCACAAATCAATCATGGCAGAGTCATACCCTAATAAGGGACATATGGAGTCCGGTCAATTGGATTTATAACTACTACTCCACAATGTCTTTACTACTATATATAAATATAATAGTGTGATTCAAAAACTGTATATACTACTAGTCACTAAGGATCAAATATAACATAAACTATAAAGCATCATGGAATGGCTATTATATCTACCACAAAGATATGGATAAGAGACTGATTACTGAACACATACAATGCTGTGCAAAAGTATTTGCAGAAGTCCCCTATTAATACACATCTGTCATATCTACTACTCTACAATGTATTTATTATGGTACATAGTACTGTGTATTAACCCCTTAAGGACACGGCCAATTTTGGCCTTGAGGACAGAGCAATTCTTTTAGATTTCCCTCTTTGCATCCCGACGCTCATAACTCTTTTATTTTTTGTGCGACGGAGTTGTATGAGACTTTGTTTTTTGCGGGACGAGTTGTACTTTATGTAGGTACCATTTTTTGGTACAAATACATTATCGTTTAATTTCTATAAATTTAAATTTTGGCGAAATTGCAGAAAAAAAGCAGTTCCGCTGCAGTTTTAATATTTTTTTTTTTGCACCGATCATCATAAATAATGATATACATTTATTGTACAGGTTGTTACGGTCATGGAGATACCAAATATGTCTATATTATTTCATGTTTTGGGACTTATATTTTAAAAAGTTTATTTATTATAAAAAAAAGTGTGTTTCTGTGTATTTTTTTACCTTTTATTTATTTATCATTAAAAAATGTTTACATTCATTTAACTTTTTTTTTTAATCCCATAAAGGGATTAATCATTTTGATTTTTATTTTGTAACTGCAATGTACTGGCATAGATCTATATGCCAGTACATTAGCCTGTTACTGATCATACACAGGCAGTTGTTAGGGCACACCTCAGTATGCCCTAACAACAGGAAATATGTTCAGACAGCCCTGGGGTCCTTCAATGGACCCTGGGCTGTCTGGCCATATCAGTTGTGGGCTTTGATCGCGTCACAGTTAACTTCTGTGACTCGATCAATGTGCATTCCCCTCTCCTTGAATGCCGCGATCAGCTTTCATTGCGGCGTTCAAAGGGTTAACGGCAGAGAGAAGCGGTTTCTCTCCTCTCCGCTGTCAGAGCGGGGCCGTGGCTGTGTATTACAGCCGTTGCCCCCCTCTCAATCGCCCGCAGAGACGGCTGTCACACACGACGAGAATGCTCGACCTAATGCGCGAAGTCCTCGCCGCTCAGGACGAGCATTCTCGTCCTGTGTCGGCAACCAGTTAAACACCGTATATACCATTGGCCAGGGTCGGCATAAGCTCCAGACAAAACTGATCAGATCCCAGGTTCCATTGGGCTTGGGGGCCCATGGTGATCTGGGCAAACATGCGCTCTGCTTGTCAAACCAAGGTTGACTGTTGTCCTAGGGCCTACACACCTCTGGAGCCTGCCCTGCCATTGACCACCATGAACTATAATGACCAGTGCATGTGATTTATGGTTTCTTTAGTACAATAATAGAGGTGAAGATACATTTCTGAGCAATGTATATATGCAGATGCTATTGGATCCAACAGTGATGAAAATAAAGGTTTCTACCTGTTTTGGATCTAGTTTTTGTTTTGTCAAAAAACAATGTCGCCAATCACGCCACACTGCAACTGCTGGTTTATGACCCCAGACCTGGGCCAGTTGAAAATAGGTACACCTGCCCCCATAACTGAACACTCATCCTACTTCTAATCTCTTAGAACAAACAGCATCAAAGTCATTAATGTTTGACAGAATATTGATATTCAGTGGGACTGATCTAATCCTTCAGCAAACAGTTTCTGTCATGGTTTATGTTATCATGGGGTCACATGACTCATATTGCCTGGAGATTGACCAAAGGTTCAGCCAAAGGATTAATTTTTTCCCTTATCGAGCAGCAGAGACAATGACACACCGAAACTGCGCCTCCCCTAATATGTCTACTAAACAAATGTGTCATCCCTCCTCCTGTCCACTCTGTATCACTGCCACGTAAACTGCTGAAAGTTACTTATATTACCTTATTGTATTATATATAAACTGCAATCCGGCATATGTACGTGTGTGGTCACAAAAGGTAGATTTCAGTGTATTCATATATTTATTACACATACTGTATGGTATGGCCTTCACTACACAACATATAATACTCAGCATTTATTATCAGTAGTAAAGGGCGGACTAAGAAATAGTCTCTGTTATGTATGGAAATGTTCTATAGGAAGATCGCAGCCTATGTGTCACTCCTGATTCTTCCTCATATTATCCTCAATCTGTAATTGTATAATAGGTGCTGCAATAATATGAATCATAAACTTTGCTTTAACCCTAGATCAACAGTTGTCAGACCTACAGTGCTAGGAGTACAGACACACCAGCGGTATATAGCCTATATATTATCAATTCAGTGGCCTGAATCTGTCTGCGGAATATTATGGACTCCGTGCACTCGGCGCGTCGCTCTATGAATCCATTCACACATCTTGTGTATAAGGCCTTAAGCACATAAACCAAAGGACCGAGTGGGTTAAAAGCAATATATAAGGTATGTCTATATTATTTTGTGGCTAGTCTAATAATCCCTTGTGGGCAGTGGCGTAACTATAGGGGTCGAAGCCGTCGCAATTGCGACCGGGCGTCGAAGCCAGGGGGGCCAACAACCTCCCGCACCACATCAATGCAAAGTTACTATAGTAACTGGGGCCTATGTAATAAACTACAGGGGCCCCCGTTACTATAGTAACAGACAGTACTTACATTCCTCCTTCCGGAGCGCAGCAATGGTCCTGACGTCACAGCGCTGTGCGCAGCGCATGACGTCACAACGCTATGCGCTGCGCACAACATCCCGACCCTGGATGGAGTCAGGACCTCTGCTGTGGCCGAAGAGGAGGGTAAGTTTAATATTACTGTCTGCTGGAGCTGATGGGTCGGGGTCCGACTCCCGGAACCCCCGGAAACCTTAAGCAACGTTTCTGTCACCATGGAGATCAATGGTGAGGGAAACGGAAGCTGAGGTTTCAGTTTCCCTTTCCGTTGAGGGGTTACCCAATGGAAACCTCAGACGGAAGGGCAGAGGTGATGTGAACAGGCCCTTACGAATGTTTTTTTTTTGTGTTTGTGTTTTTTTTAAAGTTTGGTCGTTGGACTACATCGGATTCGAGGACTACTCCAATGACGGCTTTTTCTTATTATCAATAAAATGGTTAATGAGGGTTGTGTGGTTTTTTTTTTTTTCAATAAACCTGTTTTTTCTATGTCTTTGTATTTTTTTTTAACTGTCTTACTACTGCCTTATTAATAGCTGCTGGCTGATTGACAGCATCGAATGCTAAGGTGGGGCTTAGAATTAGCTGGTGCAGAGGCTAACACTAACCCCCATTATTATCCCGGTACCCGCCACCACCAGGGGTGGCGGGAAGAGCCGGGTACGATCCAGTACCCAACCATCTGTAGTGATGGCCGGGCATTGGGGTGGCCGCAGGCTGGTATTATTAGGCTGGGAAAGGCCAAACACAGTGGCCCTTCCCATCCTGGTATTGCTAGCCTGCTGCTGCTGTATTGTATCTGGCTGGTTATGAAAAATGGGGGGAACCCCACTTCATTTTTAAAAAACAAATAAATGGAAAAAATGATGTGGGGTTCCCCCATTTTTATTACCAGCCAGATACAACATAGCAGCATCCTACCATTACCAGGGTGGGAAGGCCCACTGTTTTTGGGCTTTCCCAACCTAATAATACCAGCCTGCGGCCGCGTCAGTGCCCTAACATCACTACAGATGGTCGGGATTGTCTCTGGCTAACACGGTACTACACTATTTTTTACTGAACATTCCAAGGTGAAATTTGTCTCTGGACATCGATAGCATCATTGCATCAAATGGTAGCCTCACATTGAAAAACTGTCAAAAGGATAGAAAACACTATTTATATTCAACATATACGGTAGTCTATGCTGCATACTCATAACAATTTTATAGTATACACTTTTGGTTATATAGATGTACAATGCCTTAGAGGGTTTTTGTTTTATCACCATCTAGTGGTCATCAATAATAGTACAACTCTTTTTCTTTTGTGTTTGGATAATATAGTGTTTTTGAGTACATTATCATATCATGATCAAGAGCTATATGGCAATGCAGTTGCACCTCCGATAGAAAATGTATTGCGCCCCACCTTCCCCTTTGCTACAGGCAAAATAACATGAAAAAGTGTGGATTATGTATCAATGCATCAATGCAATTATACCAGGTTTGCCATAATTGATTTTAAAATATGGTTCAATGCAAAACATAGAGATGAAAATGGCTTTGCTGAGGTCGCTGTATCCCGGTCGGTCAGCAGGGGCAGTGGCACATTGGTCAAGAGTGCTGAAGCAGCAGAGGAAACCTGAAGGGGAAGTGGTGTGCACCGTTAGTTGCAGTGAGAAGGCATGAGTATGGTTTGAGAGCTGTGCAGGAAAGCCTGGCAGCAAGGAGAGCGGGGTCATGCTGCTGAAAGTCAAAAGAGAGAGATACATAAGAGTTCATAAGAGGTCTGTCGGTCAGAGGGATTACAGTGTTAAGAAGCTACTAACTTTGGGCAGATGCAGCTACACAGGAAAGGAAGACGGCCGGCTCCAATGGAGGAATATTCGGAGTAAGAACTGGAATGCTGTTCGGAAAGAGTATCAAAGTAAAAGCCCATAAAGAGCATATAAGGGAAGGGACCCTGGAGTGTGGGACAATTGAGGAGTCACAAGGGGATAAAATATCACTAGAATCAGAGTGACATACTGTGGTGCGTCATCAACACTTTTAGGCTGGGTTCAGACGACCTATTTTCAGGCGTAAACGAGGCGTTTTACGCCTCGAATTACGCCTGAAAACACGGCTCCAATACGTCGGCAAACATCTACGCATTCATTTCGATGGGTTTGCCGACGTACAGTGCCGACGACCTGTAATTTTACGCGTCGCTGTCAAAAGATGGCGCGTAAAATAACAGCGTCGTCAAAGAAGTGCAGGACACTTCTTGGGACGTAATTGGAGCCATTTTTAATTGACTTCAATGAAGAGCAGCTCCAAATTACGGCCGTAATTGACGCCTCGCAAAACGCGAGTACGAGCAATTACGTCTGAAATGCAGGAGCTGTTATCTCCTGAAAACAGCTCTGTAATTTCAGCCGTAACTGACGTTATCGTGTGCACATACCCTTAGGCTGAGTTCACACGGGGCGGATGGTGCAGTTTTTCACCAGGAATGTCCACTGGGAAAACTGCAGCATTATCCGGCCTACTAGAGGGCCGCCCTCCTGGGATGGCGTTTCATCCCAGGAGACCGCTGCAGCCTGTGATTAGCTGCAGCGGCAGTCACATGGGATGAAGCGTCATCCAGGTCGGCCTCCTGGGATGATGTTTCATCCCATGCGACCGTCGCTATAGCCTGTGATTGGCTGCAGCGGTCACATGGGATGAATCGTCATCTCAGGAGGCTGGCCTGCAGGAAGAAACACAGACTCCTAGGTAAGTATACGGTTTTTGTTTTCTTTCTGAGTTGTGTTTTTTGCAGCGGAATTGCTCCGAACCCGCTGCAAAAAACGCAACAACTGCTATTTGTTGCAGTTTTTACCTCCCATTGAATTAAAAGGGGAAAACTCGCAACAACTAGGCAGCGATTGCGCAAATACCATTGACATGCTGCGGAATAAAATTCTGCACCGCAGGTCAATTTCTGAAAGTTTTTTCCGCTCAGCATTTACGCAGCGGTGGTTATCAAACTTCTCAACTGAATCATTCCTGATGATAAAAATATTGTCTATATACCTCGCCCATAATAAAATGGGTGAGGTAAGCAAAGTAAGACTATCGAGAACACCATCTGGTCCTCCCACCAGCCAAGATAGAGGTTGGCATAACTGGGGGCACAGGGACTGCCCATTGCAGCTCCTCTCAGTTGATGAAAAAGTTTCCCCCGAACAGAAAGATGTTTTTAGTCAAGATGAAATTAAGCAAGTTGAGAATCAGCTCATTGTGGGCCTTATATTGGGTGCCCCGTGTTTCGAGGAAGCATCGTACTGCCTCACATTCCTGTTCGTGGGGGATGGAGCTATAGAGGGCCTCAACGTCTAGGCTTGATACTAATGTTTTGTAGGAGACCTTCAATGCCTGACACAATTGGTCTACCTTTCAGAGGGTTTGTACCTTTGTGTATTTTTGGTACACTGTAAAAGTTTGGAATTTGTGGATTGTTTGGACTCATAAAATCAAATTCCTGTTTGCTGATCAATTTGTCTCTCATTGCCTTTTGTAGGATATTATGAAGTTCCCTCACATCGTTGTTAATTGGATTGTTTACCAATTTTCGATAGTTGTCTTGTTCAAGCAGTATGCGTTGGCACATCATTTTATATACTTGTACATCCATGACTACTAATTTCCCCCTTTATCTGTGGGTTTAATTACGATTGATTAATCCTCCTCTAGTTTTCGTAGTGTGGTGATCTCCTCTGATGTCAAATTGTTATAGTATTCGTGTAGTTCTTTGTTCCTCCCCAGTTGTTCTATTTCTTTTGTTACAAGCTCCACAAACAAATCAATGTTGTTTGTTTCACTTCCTTTAATAGATCCATTAGATTTAGAAAATCAGGATAGTCAGCTTCTTCTATATCCAATTCCCTACATTTTTGCGAGTCATGATGTTTAAAATTTTACCCATTTCAATTTAAGTGCAAATAGGTTGAGGTCTTTGATCCATTCAAAAGTGTCAAAACGAGTTGTTGGAACATATGATAGCCCCTTTCTTAATAGTGTTATATCTTCTGATGTTAAGTTTTTTTATAATTTGCATTTTATCTGTGCTCTTTTCATGTTCGCTATGATTCTCTAGATCAAAGTGTCTAGGATTGTCATATGATGCCCTTATAAATCCCTGTCTTGTTGGGTGGACCTGGGTCGTAGTGCATAACTCGTTGTTGGATAATTGGGCCCTAAAAAATCACTACTACCAAAAAAGCCCCTTCTAGGGTGTCTACCTCTCCCTCGCTGTGATGTTCCACATCCCTGACCCTTTCTAGGATTGTTGTAACTAGGGCCTGGGTGTTGTTTTGTCGTACCTTCCGAGTCAGATTGATCAACATCTGAGGAGGATTTTTCTGAATTTGAGTCAGTTTCTTGAGAGGGACCTTCAAAATTATATGCTCAATGTTCCTTAAAGGCTTGCAGGTCCCTCGTGAACTGTAGATGTTTCCTCTCCTTAATAGCTGTTTGGAGTTTTTCTATTGTCTGCTGTAATTGGGCCTTCTGTTGTTCAAAGGCCCCAACGTTTTTATATGTTTTTATTCTCTCAATCTGCTCTTTCAAGGCTAGTGAAGATTTTTCTAGGGTTTTATTTTCTTGTTCTAATAAAATTTGCATAAACGTATCGAACTCGCTGTCGCTTCCATGACCCATTTTTCCAATAGCTCTGGTGTCCTTGTTCTCCCTAGCTGGAATTATGTTTATTCTCAGACCTTTAGGGACTATATTTTGTTGAATGTAGTTTTCTAAGCTTTTGACCTCCCACCATGATCTTATATTCTCTTTATAAGTATTTGCCAATGTACTGAATGCTGATTTCAGCGTTGGTGTACTTGTGGTAGTCAGATTCAGTGTATCCGAGAACACCTCCTTTGCATCGGTTAACCACTGTTGTGTGTTTATCTTTTGATAAAAAAACCTGCCATCTTTGATCAATGCACACAGCAATTATTTATTAAGTTCAACTAGAATTCACTGCTTTTATTCTAAATATCCTTGTTCGTTTTCCCCAGAGTATGTACTTATTTTCTCACTGATTTAAATCTTTAGGGATATAGGTATAATTTCAGATAACGATGTTACTGTGTTTGGTTAATAAATTATGTCTGCATATATTGATAGATAATGCAGATATGGTAGTATTTGCTACTAGTGCTTATGCACTTACATTGACACTATCAACTCAGTATATTGGTTAATAAACGATATATATGCTCAAGGTATGACTATTCTTTCTCTAGTCTCTATGTAGTTGTTATAAAATGATGTGGTATTATTTTATATTGTTTTTATTATTTTTATGAATTATATTTTTGTATATATTGTTTTTAATTTGTTATTTTATTATTATTTTTATTATCCACACCAGGTACAAATCTATATAGGCACTTGTGTTTACGATGATTGTCACCCCGTTCATATGTACGTTTTCAATTCAACAGTGCAGTCAGGAAGTATACCCTGTTTACTGCCTTTGAACTTGAAAACTAAGCAACTGTGTTTGTTCAACAGTCCTAGATAGCTGTGCTACGTTCTTTGCAGCCTGATCAGTATTTTCTATAGCACAATCGATGGTGCTGTTCCTAGATAGCTGTGCTGAATTTATATCTGCCTGATCGGTATTTCCTAACGCACACTTGGTAGTACAGCTACCATTGGTAGCCCTTATAAGGTCTATTACCTCGTACCAATTACCAAGTCTAAAGCCCAGTTACCAAGTCTAAAGCCCTACGCGTTTCATTACTTTAAGTAGTTTCTGCCGTAATTCATCAGGGGCCTGCAGTTCTAAACTTTCTAATAGTCAAAGCGTACAATGTCTAAAAGGCATCTATTCATGCCCAACGTGGGTCCAGATTGCTAGCCGCAGTTGGTGGCAGAACACTCCGTCTTATAAGGTGGAGTGTCCACCCCTCTCGTTATGTATCCGCCTATATTAAAGCTCAGCGTATTAGGCATGCCTCTCCCCCTTTCGGGGGGCTCGTCTGTATTGGTCAATCATTGAAGTCGGCTTTCCGGATTCCCCAGTGTGACATGTAAGGAAATGATTGGCCAGACGAGTTGCACTGTATAACCAGTGCCATGGTCCCTCCTCCTCCCTCCATGTAGGGCCGTAGGAGGGGCCATAACGAGACTTGCTCTGCCGTTTACAGTATGAATAAACCGTGCCTGACCTAGAGGCTTATCTGCACACATTAAAAGGGATGCAATAAATTTTTAAATTAGTGTTGACATGGGACCATGGCACTGGTTATATACTGAGTTGATAGTGTCAATGTAAGTGCATAAGCACTAGTAGCAAATACTACCATATCTGCATTATCTATCAATATATGCAGACATAATTTACAAATGTTAGGAGTGGCCAAATCAACAGTTTGGTACATTCTTGACAAAAAAAAAAGAGCGCACTGGTGATCTCATGAACTCCAAAAGGCCTGGATGTCCATGGAAAACAACAGTGGTAGATGAACGTATAATCCTTTCAATGGTGAAGAAAAATGCCTTCACAACATCTACCCAAGTGAAGAACACTCTCCTGGAAGTAGGTGTATCAGTATCTAAGTCCACCATAAAGAGAAGACTTCATGAGAGCAAATACAGAGGGTTCACCACAAGGTGCAAACCATTAATCAGTCTCAAAAATAGAAAGGCCAGATTAGACTTTGCCAAACAACATGTAAAGAAGTGAGACCAGTTCTGGAACAGCAAGAAAGGAAGATCAACCTGTACCAGAATGATGGGAGGAAGAAAGTATGGAGAAGGCTTGGAACAGCTCATGATCCAAAGCGCACTACATCCTCTGTAAAACATGGTGGAGGCAGTGTGATGGCATGGGCACGCATGGCTGCCAAAGGCACCGGGTGACTAGTCTTTATTGATGATGTGACTGAAGACAGAAGCAGCCGGATGAATTCTGAAGTGTTCAGGGATATACTTTCTGTTCAGATTCAACCAAATGCAGCAAGGTTGATTGGACGTCGCTTCACAGGACAGATGGACAATGACCCAAAACATAATGCGAAAGCAACCCAGGAGTTTTTTTAAGGCAAAGAAGTGGAATATTCTGCAATGGCCAAGTCAATCACCAGATCTCAACCCGATTGAGCTTCATTTCCCTTGCATAAGACAAAACGTAAGGCAGAAAGACCCACAAACAAGCAACAACTGAAGACAGCTGCAGTAAAGGCCTGGCAAAGCATCACAAAGGAGGAAACCCAGCGTTTGGTGATGTCCATGGGTTCCAGACTTCAGGCAGTCATTGCCTGCAAAGGATTCTCTACAAAGTATATATATATAAAAAAAACATTTTATTTATGGTAATGTTAATTTGTCCAATTACTTTTGAGCCCCTGAAATGAAGAGACTGTGTAGAAAAATGGTTGCAATTCCTAAACATTTCACAGGATATTTTTGTTCAACCCCTTGAATTAAACCTGAAAGTCTACACTTCAATTGCATCTCAGTTGTTTCATTTCAAATCTAATGTGGTGGCATGCAGAGCCCAAATCATGAAGATTGTGTCACTGTCCAAATAATTCTGGACTTAACTGTATTTAAACAGTAAAATGGATTTTAAAAGTGAACATGCACTTTGTCAAGGAATGTTTTTGATATGTATTTGTCTTCATTTTTAGTGAAAGGTGAATACGCTTTAAACCTTGGGAGCAATATATCATTAGAAAGCTCTTCCCAAAAGCTGATATTTTGTGTGCGTCTTTTTAACCCATTAAACTACCAGGACTTAACTGTACATTATGAATTGGCTTACATTAAAACACCATGACGTACAGTTACATCATGGTGATCGCGCATGCACAAAAGCTGTGCCCAAGCAATCACCACAAGAACTCGGTGTTAACTGACAGCCGGACTCCCGCTGCAACTGCTAGGATCGGAGATAACTCTGTTCTGGGCCGTTTAACCCCTTAAATGCCAAAGTCAATAGCGGCGTTTGGGGGGTTTGATAGAGGGTGGGGGCTTCGTCTGTCACCCTTCGGCAGTTTGCGCACGTGATCACGGCCACCAATGGGTTGCCATGGCAACTGGGGGCCTAACAAAGGCCCCCATGCCTGCCATAGCTGTATGCCTATTAGGCCATGCCAGAGGCACAGCCTAATAGACTGTCCTTTCAGTTTTACACTGACAGTCAGTAATACTTTGGTATACTAAGTATACCAAACCACTGCATAAGCAATTAGAGGATCACTTTGGGAAGTCTCCAAGCGGGACAAAAAAAAAATAATGAAGGTGAACTAAAGTTGAAAAACATACAAAAAAACAAACATTAATGGTATCTAAAAAACAAACAAAAAACAACAGCGTAATAAAATAATAAGTTAATAAATAAGCCCCATGTACTTCAAAAGGGTACCAATAAAAATTACATCTAGTCCTGCAAAAAACAAGCCCACATATGGCTACATCGATGGAAAAATAAAAAAAATTATGGCTCTTGGAATGCGGCAATACAAAAACACGTTTTTTGAAGAAAAAAGTGTTTTTATTCTGAAATAGTAGTAAAACAAATAAAACCTATACACATTTAGTATAACCGAAATCGTACCGACCCATAGAATAAAGGTAACATGTTATTTACACCGCATGGCGAATGGCATAAATTTAAACTGCAAAAAACAATGGAGAAATAGCTTGGATTTTTTCATTCCCCCAAAGAAATAGTTAATAAAAAATAATCAGTAAATTGTATGTACCCCAAGAAGGTGCCATTGAGAAATACAGCTCGTCCCACGAATAAAACTTCTCATACTGCTTTGTCGAGGCGAAAATAAAAAAGTTATGGTTCTCAAAATGCGGCAACGCAAAAACAAAAAAATCCTGCAAGTCTTAACGCCAAAATAGGCTTGGTGTTTAAGGGATTAAACTGGTTTGCAACATTGGGAATACATACATACCTACCCGCCCTCACTTCATTAAACTCATCCTTTACTTATGGACCTATTTGTACACATTCAGGATTATTGAATTGTGGAGTCTAAACAGTCAGTTTGGGCACCACGGAGGCATAGTTGTGCGGCATGTACAGCAAATCTCCCAGCTTTCTACCACACCCCACCAAATACAAAAGATTACAGATACAGTATCAGAATCAAGCCTAGGCTATGTTCACATGTTTTTTTGCAATATTTGATGTATATGGTGTCATGTATATGTTAAACGTAGGCTGTGATGGATGCCTTTACAGTGGAATCCATCACCATAGACTTTAATAGTATCCGTTAAATGGATACTTTGTGTACTGGGGTCATAAGAGTTCAAGACATATCAATTAAACGGACATCATGGGGTCGTGAGAGTTAATGACGTAACGGTTAAACGGATACCATTACCAGGGTTGGCTCCAGGTTTATGTGGGCCCTTGGGCTACACAGGCTTAGTGGGCCTCTTTGTGGAGGAACTCACGGCAGCAGTAAAATGGCAGAAAACGTCACTTTGTGCCCCTATATAGAAGTTAGGTCCTGTTTATGCCCCCATATATAAGTTAGGCCCCCAGTTTGTACATCCATAAATTTAGTGCCCTCTGTAGATAGTCCCACAGTGCCCTCTGTAGATTGTGCCACACAGCCCCCCTCGTAGGTGGTGCCACACATCCCCCTCGTAAGTAGTGCCACATAGCCCCCCTCCTAGGCAGTGCCACACAGCCCCCCTCCTATTTAGTGCCACACAGCCCCCCTTTGAGGTACTGCCACACAGCCCCCTTGTAGGTACTGCCACACAGCCCCCCTCCCAAGAAGTGCCACACAGACCCTCTCCCTTGTAGTGTCACACAGCTCTCCTCCCTGTAGGTAGCGCATTTGGGGCTCCCTCTAGTAGTGGAATCCCCAGCCAGAGTGTCGGCAACACTCTGGCTAGGGATTCCAGTCCTGAAGAAGCCATGATGGTGGGGGGGATTCCATTTTTGAACAGGGGCTCCCTCTGGGAGCGGAATCCCCGGAAAGAGCGTCGGCAATGCTCTGGCCAGGAAGTCTACTCCTGGAGAAGCCATGATGGCAGCGTCAGCACCCGTCCGGCCGAGTGGGCCCCCACAAGGGTAGTGGGCCCCCAGGCACTTGCATGGTTTCACCGGGTGCGGACGCCGGCCCTGACCATTATATTCTATGGGTGTCTATTAGCCATCCGTTTAATGTTTCTGTTGCCCATGGACTATAATGACTATAGACTATAAGGGTATCTGTTTAGCGTGTACATCATGAAAGGCTATTGAAAAGCCCAAGACGTATACGTTAAACATTTACCTGTGACGTATTCCATACAGTGGCATACGTCACCCAAAAAAAATGCACAGTGTACTTTTTTTGTGGGATCTGGTCTGATGAAATAGCTAAGTCTACTATGCTACTCCATCTTTCAAAAAGAGTAGACTGACAAATGCTAGCCTGACGGAGGCCAAAAGGATTCACTTTTTGCCTCCGTTTGACTAATGTAGCCCTATGGACCCTTTCAGCATGTATGTCGGGAAAAACATGATGTGAACAATGCCTTAATGCATAGATACAATGCCAGAACTAAGCTCATAGCATAAATATAGTACCAAATCGAAGCTCATGGCTCAAGCTTAGTACATAAGTACAGCATCAGAACCAAGCTCAGTACATAAATACATCACCAGAACTAAGCTCAGTACATAAATGCAGCATCAGAACAAAGCTCAGTACATAAATACAGCACCAGAACAAAGATCACTACATATATACATTACCTGAAGAAAGGTCAGTACATAAATACAGCATCAGAACCAAGCTCAGTACATATATACAGCATCAGAACTAAGCTATGTACATAAATACAGCATCAGAACCAAGATCAGTACATATATACAGCATCAGAACTAAGCTATGTACATAAATACAGCACCAGAACAAAGCTCTGTACATATTTACAACACCAGAACCAAGCTATGTACATAAATACAGCATCAGAACCAAGATCAGTTTAACGTCCGTGGTCGCTGACCACAAACTCCTTCCATCCGGACGACGCCCTTCTATCCAGAGATGTCTGCACATGCGGCCGTCCTGTTCCACAGTGACCACCAGGGTGCGCTCATGAGCTCACTCCAGCCTTGGAGCGCACACAGGTGTGAGTTTGAGCTGATTGCTCCCAGAGCACCCTGGACTATAAGAAGGGCTCTGCCCCTTACTGCCTTGCCTGAGCCTTGTTGTTGTTATCCTTATTTTCCAGTTCCCAGTGCTCCCCGTTCCTGCTACATGTAATCTGAATCCCGTGCTATCCTGGTCAAGTGCCGTGTTGAGCTGAAGTCGTGCTGTGCTGTGTACCACGCCTGTCCTGCTACGCCATGCGTGGCAACTGCCTGCTGCCTAGTCCCAGCTGAGCCTGTCTTGCTACTGTCTGAGCTACCACAGGTACACTACACAAACTATAGACTGTGACCTGTTTCCTGCCGGCCAGCTGCCATACCGTCAAGGCGGTACAGCCCAGTGGGTCCACATACCCAACGTGACAATCAGTACATAAATACAGCACCAGAACTAAGCTATGTACATAAATACAGCACTAGAACCAAGCTCAGTACATATATACAACACCATAACAAAGCTATGTTCATAAATACAGCATCAGAACCAAGCAGTAAATAGATCAATTGCAAAGTCAGCATTATACCTGCTATATAAGTTTGTACTGTGCGAAATTACACTATGATCTTAACATTGGTAAAGGTATGACTCATATCTGCAGTGTTTGCCACCCAGATGTCTTTGCTCCTCACTTTTGCAGCAGAACCCTCACTATTCCCCGTGAATATAATAGTGCTACACACTGTGCTCCCTAAATATAATACCTGCACACAATATGCCCTGTGAAAATAATACTACACAAAGTGTGTATGCTAAATAAAATAACTCAACATACACTGTGCCCCCTGAATATAAATACACGGCACCTTCTGTTACCTAAATATAATACAGCTGTGTCCCCTGAATATAACAACGCCTCACACTGTGCCCCTGAAAATAATACCGCCACATTGTGCCTCCTAAAAATAATACTGCCACACTCTATGTCCCTGAATATAATAGTGCCACACAAAATGATGCCACACAAGTGTCCACTGAATAAAATAATGCCCCACATGGACGCACAGTATAAATAGGTGTGCCCCCAGTAAAGAATACTCATTTTCCCCCATTCACGCGTTGTCATTCAACCTTGCAAGCAAAGCATGATCTCTTCTGGCCAGGCCCCTGCTGAAAGACACAGGCAGCGTGAGGACGTCATTGTACTGCGTGCATCACAGAGAAGGAACCAAATGGCAGAGCTTGGAGCCAAACAGGCCTCCCACCCTCTATCACCGATAATATATTTAATTTTGCCATATCTTAAAACACCCAGATTCAATTGAATTCAGAAGAAGGAGAGGGAGGACGGAGTCGGCATCCTGCTTCTCCTCGGTTCTGTGAACTGGTTGTTATTTTAACAACCGGTTCAAGAGAACCACGGAGGACTTGCTTCCCACCCCTGGGTCTAGGAATGCTTTGTGCCACTTTGTCTCGTGTCAGCTCTTTTTTACTTTTTCCAGAGGCCTCATGGTTGACCCATTATAGTCAATAGCTGACCATGCACCCTTGACAAAGTGACAAGACGCCTTCCTTGTTCCACTGCCACTTCATTCTTGCAATCTGCAGGGTTCACAATGATCAACTCCCCACAAATCGGACATTGATGGCATATCTTAGCAATATGCCATCAATGTCTGTTGTCACATATTAAGTTTGTTAGTTGTTGTTTGATAAGTTTTGTTTCTGTTTGTTGCTCAATTTACACAGTAATTTACGGAAACTACATTTAGTTTTTTTCTCCTCAACAATCTCTTCTTGCATTTTTAATACCATTAATGCAAATTCATTGCATGTCTTCCTTACACACTCCTATGTCTAATCTCTTCCCCCTAATGGTTTATATTCTCCTTCCCATGCTCATCTCACTGTTTAAAAACCATTTCTATTCATCAGAGGAGAAAATGTGTAATGCAAACTTGTTATTTGTAGATTTTTTTTCTACGTATTCCAAACCCTCCAAGATACATGTAGTAGAAAGAGACAATAAATCTGAAATATTAAATGAACTTCCACTTCCTGTGTTTGACTCTGCCGTCTTTAAGATGTGTGAAATTTATTCATAGCTTTTGATAAATATTTTAGGCGTGTTAATAAAACATCTGCTTATAAATATTTCACCTTTATTAGGTGTAAAATTCTAAACAGAACATTACTGATTCCACAGTGAGATTAAAACATTCACAGTTTTAGAAACTTTACACCTCTGAAAACGTTTTTATATATACAGTGAAGGAAATAAGTATTTGATCCCTTGCTGATTTTGTAAGTTTGCCCACTGTCAAAGACATGAACAGTCTAGAATTTTTAGGCTAGGTTAATTTTACCAGTGAGAGATAGATTATATATAAAAAAAAAAAGAAAATCACATTGTCAAAATTATATATATTTATTTGCATTGTGCACAGAGAAATAAGTATTTGATCCCCTACCAACCATTAAGAGTTCAGCCTCCTCCAGACCAGTTACACGCTCCAAATCAACTTGGTGCCTGCATTAAAGACAGCTGTCTTACATGGTCACCTGTATAAAAGACTCCTGTCCACAGACTCAATTAATCAGTCTGACTCTAACCTTTACAACATGGGCAAGACCAAAGAGCTTTCTAAGGATGTCAGGGACAAGATCATAGACCTGCACAAGGCTGGAATGGGCAACAAAACCATAAGTAAGACGCTGGGTGACAAGGAGACAACTGTTGGTGCAATAGTAAGAAAATGGAAGACATACAAAATGACTGTCAATCGACATCAATCTGGGGCTCCATTCAAAATCTCACCTCGTGGGGTATCCTTGATCCTGAGGAAGGTGAGAGCTCAGCCGAAAACTACACGGGGGGAACTTGTTAATGATCTCAAGGCAGCTGGGACCACAGTCACCAAGAAAACCATTAGTAACACATTACTCCGTAATGGATTAAAATCCTGCAGTGCCCGCAAGGTCCCCCTGCTCAAGAAGGCACATGTACAGGCCCATCTGAAGTTTGCAAATGAACATCTGGATGATTCTGAGAGTGATTGGGAGAAGGTGCTGTGGTCAGATGAGACTAAAATTGAGCTCTTTGGCATTAACTCAACTCGCCGTGTTTGGAGGAAGATAAATGCTGCCTATGACCCAAAGAACACCGTCCCCACTGTCAAGCATGGAGGTGGAAACATTATGTTTTGGGGGTGTTTCTCTGCTAAGGGCACAGGACTACTTCACCGCATCAATGGGAGAATGGATGGAGCCATGTACCGTCAAATCCTGAGTGACAACCTCCTTCCCTCCACCAGAACATTAAAAATGGCTTGTGGCTGGGTCTTCCAGCACGACAATGACCCGAAACATACAGCCAAGGCAACAAAGGAGTGGCTCAAAAAGAAGCACATTAAGGTCATGGAGTGGCCTAGCCAGTCTCCAGACCTTAATCCCATCGAAAACTTATGGAGGGAGCTGAAGATCCGAGTTGCCAAGCGACAGCCTCGAAATCTTAATGATTTACAGATGATCTGCAAAGAGTAGTGGGCCAAAATTCCATCTAACATGTGTGCAAACCTCATCATCAACTACAAAAAACGTTGTGCTTGCAAACAAGGGTTTTGTCACCAAGTATTAAGTCTTGTTTGCCAAAGGGATCAAATACTTATTTCTCTGTGCACAATGCAAATAAATATATATAATTTTGACAATGTTACATTTATTTTTTTTTAATATAATCTATCTCTCACTGGTAAAATTAACCTAGCCTAAAAATTCTAGACTGTTCATGTCTTTGACAGTGGTCAAACTTACAAAATCAGCAAGGGATCAAATACTTATTTCCTTCACTGTATATATATATATATATATATATATATATATATATATAAAAAAATAAATGTATATCAGTGTGTTTGGTGTAACGTTCAAATAACTTTTTATTAAAAATGATTTTTACTTTTTGAGATACAGCTGCTTTATATTCTGTATATAGAGCAGCTGTATCTAGCGCTGAAACCTGTATCCGTCAGGTCAGCGGCACTGACGGGTTGTGTCAGCGGGTCCTGCGTGTCTCTGATCCGCAGGATCGAGCTGTTACCAATCACATCTAAGTTCATAAAAGTATTTAGAAAGTTGCACCAAACACACTGATAAACATTTTTATAAAAAAAAATAAAAAATGTTTTTAAAGGTGTACATAGCCTTTAAAGGGGTAATCTACTATTATAAAGGTGGTTGAATTGTAACTAAAGAGTAGAAAATTAATATATTTGTCATTTATATCAATCATTTTATGTAGTATTATTTAACCTTTTAAAATGGGAGTGGAGGAAAAGAGAGGTAGGGAGAAAGAGAGAAAAGGTGAAGGGGAGAGGGAAGAAGAGAGTTGATGGGGAGCGAGAGGACAGAATGAGAAGGTAAGAGAACGAGAATG
This sequence comes from Rhinoderma darwinii, assembly GCF_050947455.1. Classification (NCBI taxonomy): domain Eukaryota; kingdom Metazoa; phylum Chordata; class Amphibia; order Anura; family Rhinodermatidae; genus Rhinoderma; species Rhinoderma darwinii. The sequence continues at coordinate 86,155,400 of NC_134690.1, forward strand.
AGAGGGTGAAAGACAGAGGTAGGAATGTGTGAGGGAGAGAGTAAAAAAGTGGCCTTTTCTAACCTTTTATAAAAAGTCTAAAAGTACATTTCCAACTAAAAAAGGAGAAGGGAACCACAATTAGGTATAACAGAGTGCAAGTCAATGTGTCACAAATACTGCTATACTAAACACCACAACACCGGACTGCACCTCAAATAAGTTCATGGCCTTAATTAGATTTACATATAACACAGCTGACATAAAACGGACCCATGGAAACGGTGTAATACAACAGACCATACTACACACTGTGAATGTATAAAATAAAACCTATGCAAAACAATTAATAACCTATGTAAGAAAATTTTTTCATGATGTAAAAAGTAAGTAAAGTGCACAGATGCAATTAGACTCTAAGGCTGGCTTCACACGACCTATTTTCAGACGTAAACGAGGCGTTTTATGCCTCGTTTTACGTCTGAAAATAGGGCTACAATACGTCGGCAAACATCTGCCCATTCATTTGAATGGGTTTGCCAACGTAATGTGCTGACGACCTGTCATTTACGCGTCGTCGTTTGACAGCTGTCAAACGACGATGCGTAAAAATACAGCCTCGTCAAAAGAAGTGCAGGACACTTCTTTCAGACGTAATTTGAGCCGTACTTCATTGAACTCAATGAAGCACAGCTCAAAATTTACGGCTGTCAGAGAAGCCTCGCAAAATGCGAGGAGGAGGAATTACGGCTGAAACGAGGCAGCTGTTTTCTCCTGGAAACAGTCTGTCATTTCAGCCGTAAAAGCCTCTCATCGTGTGCACATACCCTTATATTGCAGTATCAAAAATAAATACATGGAAACCAGTCACAAAGTATCCACGGATAAAATAGTATCCATATGTATGTGCCTATGTTTGCATTGTATTTTTTTGGAGTGAGAATTTGGTGCACTTTTGGTACAATTTTAGATGTGACTTTTTAGCATGTGCAATTTCCGCCAAAATCAGACATAAATTTAATAATTAATTTTAGCGTGATTTTAATGTGTATATAATAAGAGAGAGAGGGGTAAGGGAAAGGAGGAATAAGAAAAGAGAGAGATAGAAGAAGGAGAATGAGGGAGAGGATAAAAGGGGTGAGGGAGGGGAGAAAAAGAAAGAGGGAAAGTTAGAGAGGGAGGAAAAAAAGGTGGTGGAAGAGGAGAGAATCAAAGCAGAGAAAAGGATAAAAGAGAGGGGGAGGTGGCAGAGAAAGTGTGTGTGAGAGAGAGAGAGAGAGAGAGAGAGAGAGAGAGAGTGGAAGAAAGTGACAAAAATAGGTGTGGAGACTGTGGAACTAACAAAGAAATATAGAAAAAATGTATCCACCAATAGTATCTGACTTGAAATGTCGCGTGCAACAAACAATAAAAAAAATGTCTGATTTCTTTATAAAAGGAGAATAATAGGATCTCAGTGGACCCACCTGAACACAGTACAAATTAGTATGGTGCCACCCCAGATGAACAGAATATATATATATGGATGAAGAGAAAGGGGGACAAGGGAAACCCTGGGAAGAGATAGGCACAGGGGTTGTAAAAATATCAAAATTGTATTAGCAATAAATACATAAATCCAATTAGAAGCGTATATGTAATAACCTAAGCACATAGAAAATGTCCTACTATGTAGCAATCCATTCCAATGCAGACCAGATATGTACCAAGGAAATATTACAGACATGTCATGCAAAAGGCATGTAAATACATAAATTGGCAGCATTAAGCCGAGAATAAGGTAATTAACTTCAAAATGAGGAGTTACCGCGTAAGCTAGATAGCAAGATGTAAGGATGGCATAAGCCCACAATATATAAAAATGGTAGCTGATGATACCAGTGGCTGCAAGGAACTAGCTACTGACAGAGAGTGGGTAGAAGTATATGGCAATCAATATCGGGCCCAGATAATTATGTATATCCTGCATAGACCGTGGAGTCAGTCCAAAAGTATCCGGAACAATCGAGCAGATAATTAATAGTTCTGCAGTTTAGAAAAGCAGAGATGTCACAAAGTCAATTAGACCAAATACTCATCCACCATAAGGAAACTTCATCCGAAATTGTAATAGGATGGATCTCAAACAATGATCTGATGGTATACTCCAACAACCAGCCAGCGGACTGATCAGCAGTAATTGGTCCCTACAAGCGCTGTAGTATGCTGCAGTATTTGTCCCAGGAATCAGGCTATAGATTAGCTAAGTCCAGTACATGCGGCGTAGACACCATCTAGTTCGGGATCCCGGCAGTTGATGTCAAGATGTGAGCTACATGTCCTGACGCGTTTCGTCGCCACGTGACTTCTACAGATGAACGCTCTGGTTTTTGTTTTGCATATATTTTATATCTATTGCTAATAAAATGTTGATATTTTTACAACTCCTGAGCCGAGTGCCTATCTTTTCCCAGGGTCTGATTTCTTCATATTAGAAATCTTTACAGTACTTGTTGTGCACAACCTGTGAGACTAGGCACATAGCCACCTCTGGGACCTTTACCTTTTAAGTGAAGTGGATCCTGTGACCCCATTTGCCAAATCACGGTGGCCACAGTCCTCAAAGAATTCAATGGAGAGGTAGTCGCACTTGCGAAAGAGTTGTGTAAGTATACATTGAGCCAGCAAAGTGTTCTAGTCTGTAGTGTGAAGTAAAATTACCATAACTGAGTCGTTCTAACCAATGCATCAACACTCACTTTATTACCTTAGGTGAAATAGTAATAGTAGACAAAACAGCGAAAAGCACTTACGTGGCAGACTGAAGAGAGACGAGAACTTCTTACATTGCACAGAGCCCACCGAGGTGCCTACACAATGCATCCACAACCCTTCAAATATGGATGTTGAGGTAATGATAGTGCCACTGCTACTGGACGTCCTCCATTTAAGGGACACAGTGGACACGAGGATACAAGTCATTCCCCCTACAGCAAGTAACATAGCACCGACTTGGTAAGGAGTCCTACTCATGATGTAGTTGTCAAATTCCCGGGATCCTAAACAAACACATGCCATAAACCAATTAACCCTTAGAATTCTAAATATACTTTTATGCAGAAAGCTTATTACATAAACCTTCCTGACATTAGAGAAACACATTGGCCGCAATTTTCTAATATACTGTATACATCTGTAAATACTGTTATCAGAATCACTCCTGGTATGATTGGGAGCAACCTGATAATAAAGCAGGGAAGCCAATAAGGCTCTGTTCATATTACTGTTTATGGGTTTCCCTCTGGGATTCTGGTAATCTTGCCATCAAAAATACCAGAACATTAGTTGAACATTATGGACCCATTATAAGTCAATAGGATCTGCCAGGGTTCTTGGGAGTCCGTACGTTATTAAAGGAAGCCATGACACTAGTGTGAATAGTGCCTAATACACATCTGTCTATCTATCTATCTATCTATCTATCTATCTATCTATCTATCTATCTATCTATCTATCTATCTATCTATCTATCATCTATCTATCTATCTATCTATCTATCTATCTATCTATCTATCTATCTATCTATCTATCTATCTATCTATCTATCTATCTATCTATCTATCTGTCTGTCTGTCTGTCTGTCTGTCTATCCACATGAACATGCTTCTCGTTCATGTGCTCTCCGTTGTTAAATTCAATGGGACTATTCACACATCAGGTTTTTTTTAACAGAGCATGTGTCCATTGCGAGAAACTCACAGCATGTTCTATACTTGTCCGTTTTGGGGAACAGAGTCTCCTATAGGAATCTATGGGTGCGTGATAAAAACGTACAGCACATGGAAGTCATCAGTATTCTGTCAGTTTTTCTGGATCAGTTGCTAAAGAAGTGCAGAAAAAAAAGTGAAACCAGGACGTGCCTGAAGAGGAGAAAAACGCACTAGAAAAATGGTGGTGGACACAACACGGACATCCAACACGGCTGACAAAACGGTCCATTTTTTGCAGATGCTAATTTGACTCACAAGTGTTAATATGGCCTAAGGCAGGGTTCACAATGTGCGTTTTTGTAAAAATGCAACAGGTTTTTTTAAATACCCAACTTAATACACGAAGTGTACGTTTAATCAAATCCAAAACTTCACATTAAACAATTTTAAACCTGTAAATTATATTCTATAAAAAAACTTCTAAATCTTTACACAAAAACCTATACTAATGACAAAATGTTACAATTAAAGTCATAGTAAATCATAAGTAAATAACATGTAACATTTTAAGTTCATGTTATGCGGAACTAAGACTAAAAATATGTTCAGCAAAAGATTTCAGCTATAAGTGAGAACTGACCTCGCTTGAGATGCCGGTGGTTTGGAGGCCTCTCAGAACTAATGTTGAGAGCGGATTCACTACTGAGGTTATTTAAAGTTTACAACCATTAGAGGGTTTCCCCTTAATAATTAAGTTGTTTTTTACTGTAATAATCGATAGACTCACCTTTAAAATTCTTGTTTGTTTTTTTCAGTATCTTCTACTATGGTCACAAGGACTTCTCTACTCTCCGACTGCTACAAAAAATCTGCTGTGGCCACAATTTATTTTACATCACAAAGCAGCTCGGGGTTAAACATCAGAGACCTCAATGTTAGTTTACTTTACAGTTAGACTCCACATACTATCAAAGTAGCATAGATCAAAACCGATGTTGCAATGCCAGTAAATGCAATGTCAGGATAGATGCGCATGTACTGTACATATACACTTAGCACTGGCCATGTTTAGATATTTGACCAACTTCACCACCTTTGGACAATGTACAAGTATTTCATGACTAAGTGTAGAATGTACAAAACATGACATTTCTGTGACCAGTGTAAAGGTAGATGGTAATGCCATCAGGGTGGATTAGATAGGTATACACACAGGGCCATCATTAGGACAGTACAGAGGGTACTGTAGTCTGTGGCCCAAACAATGTGGGAAAAAGGGTCCCAAACTCTGGTCAACTAGCACCCACCTCCTACTACATGGGGCTCACACAATTACACCAATAATAAATGCATGGACTCCCTTGGCAAAACTGTAAACATGGGGCCTGTTAATAAGGTATATATCTAATCCTACCAGAGGGGCCCACAGACAACTAATTTATGGACCACTATGCATGGGAAGGGGGATATGATCTTTATGCTGATTCCTTAGATGCCCACTAAATGCTTATTATGGGATACAATATGGCATATAGGAGATCTATGATAGAGCTCAGAGAACCATCACCATTTTTCTGCATGGGGCCCATATATTTTAAATGGCGGGCCTGAACAGATACATATACATGTACAAGTGTACACACATACATACTGTATTTTTTACATACACACATACATCTAGATATATACTAATGAACAAGCATCCACACATACACAAATACACAAACATATACATATATTCATACAAAAACATATGGAGATACATATTGGCACATGCATACATACACATGACTAAGGGACAGCCAGCTCTGCTGTGACATACTAACCTCGACACTCCTTCCCCAATAAAACACTGACAACAACTTTTTGTAAAGAAAGGCCACAGCAGCCCATTTATTTAAACAAATACCAACTAAATGCAAATGTTATAAACATCTCAGTATAAATAACCTTTATAAATGCAACATTGCAGCAAAATATTTTTTTTAACAGTTGTTGATATACAATAAACCATGAGGAGGGGTCCTTGTAGGCATTCCAATCTTCCTGAAAAATTCCTATTTTTTTTCGACCTTCAACTTTTAAATAGGTCACTAGACTTAACCCCTAGCCATATTGCACCTGACCTTTGGAGATCTAGAACCCTTCCAGGGAACCCTGCCTACAGGAATTCACAAATTCAGCTGGGTAACCACCTCTAAATTACTGCTACCAAAAATAGGGTAATTGAATGCTCCATTTTATTGGCAAATGTTATTTGTCCACAAGTGCTCTCAAACTCCTGCCACTGGGACAGCAAAATCAAATAAAAAATGAGCTCAATAGGGTGGGTGGGAAAATTATTCTTATCTTCTCCTCCAAGAAGTGTTATTCCCTGCTTTGATCCCCTTTTTATATATATATATATATATATATATATATATATATATATATATATATATATATATATATATATCTTAAATCTCCTTCTCCCCACTTGTACCAAACACCACATGTCCTTAAACTTCCATAAACCCCTTCCATACGTACCAACAACATTTTCAAAAACGTCTCGTTCTACCTTTGTCATGCGCTCCCTGCATTAGCCTTTGGCTCACTCCGATGCTTCCTTGTTTCCTGCAAGTCTTGGAGGTCTGGTAGATCTCATCGTATAGGTGTATGGATGACAGTGAGAAGATGATCAGAAAATCTGATTGACTGAGCAGCAGTTCATGAGCGCAGGGTGGAAAGTAATCTGCTCCAAGGTCAGCCTCAGGAGGCAGGTCCACTGTATGTATATATAGGCATAGTGGTACATTTCCCATTCTAGTAACTCATGGTCAGTGGTAAAGTCACTGTCAGATCCGTGGTGTTCAGTCGTACAGTCAATATCTAAGTATCTGTCAGCATCTAAACACAGTCATAGTACAGTACCAGTATCTGATTGTAAGTGGTGCATTCATCATCTGACGCTTAATGGACAATGCTACAGACAGCATTTGGTACCTTATGTTCAATTGTAAATTTAGAATCTCAGAACCTCAATGGAGATGTTTGATGTCATTCAGTGGCCTAAAGAAACCTATAGTGTCCCACTGGTATAACCCAGCTTCTGGCACCTTCACTGCACATTCACCTATATAGAGACATCTTTAAAAAACAGCAATGTAATCTGACCTTGGCATTAAGTGTAAGGCAATACTTGGTGTAAATTTAAGTACGTCACCTTTTATGCCAAGTGCCAGTAAAGTTCCTGGTGCCAGTTGTAAGTTGTATTATGTTGATGCTTTTGTATGTCTGGATAACGTTATCTTAATTGTTATAAGTGCCCATGGTACGATTCAATTCCTAGCAACATTAATTTTATTATAACCCTGGCGCCCATGCCAATCATTTTACTAGATCCTGCCCTTTTACCCATTATAAGGAGAAGAGAGAGAGAGAGAGAGAGTTTATGCTTGTGGATACTTCTAACAAAGACCTAAGGCCTCTTGTCTCTCTGTCTTGACATCTGCAGCCATCAACAGGATAGGAGCCACATGTATAGCAATTGAGCGCCACATTTTGGAGATGACTTCACAAGCAGATTGATTACCAGGACCATCAACCTACAGCTGCACTTATGAATGGCTGCTGAAAATGCTTTAGTTTAGGAATATTACAAGTTACTTGAGTATTGTTAGGATCCGCTCAGTGCAATGTAGGACGACTACCTGATTGTAGTTAAAGTACGGCCAACATACCATTGTTTGATTGTAAAGACTTAATCCTCACTTATTACACTATTACACTATGTATGGATAAAAAAACAGAATACATAAACAAAGGATTAGTCCACCGACCTTTAGGTTTACATTGAGGATTATTAGTTCTTTTCATTAAGATCCAATAATGCTGACCTTTGAGTTCATTGATGTTTCTATACTACCAGTACTTACATCAGCTTAGATTTAATACCCCTTATAGTATTTCTTGTCAATAGACCATGCTCAGATCAATACTGAACAATTTTAATTATGCAGGTTATCCTCTACGTGATTACCCATAATAGATCCCATATATAGGGAATGAGACAGTTATCTGTAATAGAATAAATGTAATCATAAACAGGATTCATCTTTATGGAGGCGCAAACTTGTAGAAAAATGGCCAGAATGGACCTAACCAGGGACGTCTTACATTGAAGGGCGTGAATGGATCATGTAATGCACGGCTATGGAATGGTGGTGATCAAGGGAAGTGCATACCCTAACACGGGTAAACACAACAACTCTCAGACAATGAGTGAAAGGGCAGAGCCCCTTTTATAGTCCAGGGTGATCATGGGCTAATTAGAGATTATTTTCATGTGCGAGCACTGGCCGTTTAAGGCCGGGCGCGAGCATGCACGTGCAACCTTTGGGACCCAGTGAAGCAAGGCGGAAGTGAGTGCTACCGTCTCCTAGGAAGGAGATGCCAGCCAGCACTCACAGAGTCATGGCCGCGGGCTTTCGAGGGATGAATAGGAACGACGGTTCGTGGCCATGGCCGTTACATTTGCAGTGTGCTGTCGCCATTTTCTTGTGTGCTGTATAAATTTGCAGTCACAAGCATTCTTGCACCTGTATACACGTTTTGTATAATTTTGTTGTAATGTGCTGTTCAAACTTTTGTGTTGTTTATGTGATTCATATATGTGTGGTTAGTGACTGCCTCCATATTTGATCTTGCACTCCTCCCATTTTGCCCTGGGTGATTTTAATTATATTAATGCTGATTCCTACCATCCCCAAGTATATGTAGGCTTAGTCCCATTTCTGGGTGTATGTGCAGCGTAGGTTCCCACCTCATAGAGGTTACCTTGTCATGGCAGGTGGGCTCACACAATTTGATCAAAATGTCCCCTAAGAACCTCCCTATTGTAAGTAGATTTAGCAGTAATGCATATTTATTTATTTATATTTAGCGGCTTAGGTGACATTAGTGTTCACAGTGTGCTGTCGCCATTTTCTTGTGTGCTGTATAAATTTGCAGTCACAGACGTTCTTGCACCTGTATACGTGTTTTGTTTCATTTTGTTGGAATATGCTGTTCAAACTTTTGTGTTGTTTATGTGATTCATATATATACAGGACATACAAGTTTATATATGGTTATTTACAAATGGTTGTAATTTAATAAAGAGGCTGTTGTGGCCATAAATTTCCACTGTCACTCAGCGAGTCTATTATTTTATAAAAGGTTGGGGCTTACAGGGGAAGGGGTAGAGGCGGAGATATGTAGAATTCACATTCGGTATGACTCGGCAATACCCTTAGTCATGTCAGCAACATTGCTCTCTAAATGTCAGCCACATTTCCCCATGAGTGCTAGCCATAGGGCCCAGCCACATTCCCCCTATAAATGCCAGTTACATTGCCCCTATAAGTGCCAGCATTAATACCCACGTAAGTGCCAACCACATTTCCCCCGTGAGTGCCAGCCATTCTCCCATAAGTGGCAGCTATAATGCCCCTGTAAATGTAAACCACATTTCCCTGATAATTGCCAGCTGCATTGCCCAATGAGTGCCAGTCATAACCCCCCCTGTAAATGCCAACCACATTGCCCCATGAGTGCTAGCCATGATGACCCTGTAAATGCCAAGCACATTGCCCTTATAAGTTCCAGCTCCATTGCCCAATAAGTGCCAATGTCCTTTTATATGCCAGGCAGTTTAACTTTAGAGATGCTTTCATGATCACTGTCTTGAAGTCCTACTTTGCTGCCCCCTTATACTCAGCTGCCAGTGCAGTGTTGGTGAGCCTTTAGTTTCAGTACACCTCAGCTAGGCGCACATTGGAGCAGCTGCTTACTGACTTAAATGGGTTTTCCCATCAGAGATATTTATGACATATCCACAGGATATGTCATAAGTGTCAGATAGATACGGGTCCCACCTCTGGGACCCGCACCTATTTCTAGAACAGGGCCCTCTAAACCCCATTTAGCCGCTCTGTGTTTTAGCTGAAAAGTGGGATTTCCGACCATGAATTACAGAAACAGTGTAACTCGCTAAGCTACGCTGTTTCCGTAAGTCCCATAGTAGTGAATGGCAGTTACGGAAGCATGCGAGCTACGCTGTTTCCGTAACTACCATTCACTGCGGTCAAGTAGTGAGGAGGAACAAGGTGTCTGGGACGCCGTTCTCACACTTGGTGGGGGTCCCATCCGAGGGGCAACCAGCGATCAGAAAATGGTCAACTATTCTGTGAATGGGTGATCATTTTTGATTCTGGTACAACCCCTATAAAGCTCATCACCCACATAATAAAACATGTTGAAAAAAGATCTATAATGTTCCTCCTATATTAGTTTGCACTGTTCTTAATTAGTTAAAACTCTTCCTACAGTAGTTGAAGACAGAAAGTTGCATCCAAGGGTTTCCATCCTTCTGCGCCACCGCCTGCATACAGAGGCTCTTCCATGCTATCTCCATGTCTGTGGTCTCAATTATGTTATTCCCAAAGTCACACACACTATGCCATGCAGGGGCGTAACTAGGAAAGACTGGGCCCCATAGCAAACTTTTGACTGGGGCCCCCCTCCCCTGGGTGTCACACAACCCCCCATTGTAGATAGTGCCTATTTTACAGCCCCCCCCCTTGTAGATAACGCCATACAGCCCCCTGTAGATAACGCCATACAGCCCCCCTGTAGATAACGCCATACAGCCCCCCTGTAGATAACGCCATACAGCCCCCTTTAGATAGCGCCATGCAGCCCCCACTGTAGAGAACGCCATACAGCCCCTCCTGTAGAGAACGCCATACAGCCCCTCCTGTAGAGAACGCCATACAGCCCCCCCTGTAGGTATCGCTAATGAGCCCCCCCTGTAGGTAACGCTATACAGCCCCCCCTGTAGGTAACGCTATACAGGTCCCCTTTAGGTAACGTCATGCAGCCCCAACCCCCCCAAAAAAATACGACCTACAGTGTGTCCTACAAAAGACATGTATCCCCTATCCACAGGATAGGGGATACATGAGTGATCGCTGGCAGCGATAGGGAGAACGGGGGACCGAAAGTCCCCCGAAGTTCTCCATGACTAACCTCTGACTTCCGGCATCTGCGCAGCTCAATAAAAATGAAAGGAGCGCTGGTCACGCATGCACACAAGCGCGACTGGCGCTCCATTCATTTCTACGGAGCTGCCGAAACTGACCCCGGAAGTCCGAGGTTTGTGATGGAGAACTTCAGGGGACTTTCGGTCCCCCGTTCTCCCTATCAATGCCAGCGATCACACATGTATCCCCTGTCCTGTGGATAGGGGATACATGTCTTTTGTTTAATAGCAGAGCGTGGAGATACCTCCCTGCTCTGCCGTAGTGTTCAGTGGCGTCGCGCTGTAGCAGCCATAGCGGCTGCTAGCGGAGCCTCCGGCCATGGTGGGGGCCCGTGCCGGCCGGCGGGCCCCGTAGCAGCCGCTATGGCTGCTACGGCGGTAGTTATGCCACTGATGCCATGCTAAGGGCACAGTGCTGATTTGGTTGGTATTTTGTCCTCCTCTTTTTTGCAGCCTTCCAATTTGCAACATGGTACATCGGACTACAGTTGTCAAAATTGGTTTGGGGGGGGGGGGGGCTCCCATAGGTCAAATCCCCAAACATTTAGACATTTATGACATGTATCATGGGTAGAGATGAGCGAACTTATGAAAAGTTCGGTTAGGCTAGTTCGCCGAATTTCACGAATAAGTTCGATTCGGACCGAACTAGTTCTGACCGAACCTGTAATTTCCGTGCGCCGAGCATGGTACTGTCCAGGGTGCTGATAGAGTTAATGGGCTGCACTAACTCTTTCAGCAACCTTGACAGTACATGCTCGGCGCGCGGAAAATACAATTTTAATGTAATAAAAAAATAAAAAAATAAGTTCATACTTACATTCCTCCTGTCCGGCCTCCAGCGATGACGTTTCATCCATGTCACTGCTGCAGCCAATCACAGGCTGTAGTGGCGGTCACGCAGGTCAGGATGACGTCAGAAGGCCGGCCTCCAGGGATGACACTTCATCCCACGTGACCGCCTCTGCAGCCAATTACAGGCTGCAGCGGCCTCTGCAGCCAATCACAGGCTGCAGCGGCCTCTGCAGCCGATCACACGCTCCTCTCCTGAAATACTCTGTGCTGCCTTAAACTCTGCGTACAGACACGTAATGGTAAGAGCAGAGTTCACAGCAGCACAGAGTATTTCAGGAGATGAGCGTGCGGATCTTGTGCGGGGTGGTGACTTGCCAATCATGTGAAGGTGTTATTGAGGACAGGAGTGGAGGAGAGGTAACAGACTGAGCTACGTAATGGTAAGAGCAGAGTTCACAGCAGCACAGAGTATTTCAGGAGAGGAGCGTGCAGATTCTGTGCTGCTGTGAACTCTGCTCTTACCATTACGTAGCTCTCAGTCTGTTACCTCTCCTCCACTCCTGTCCTCAATAACACCTTCACATGATTGGCAAGTCACTACCCCGCACAAGATCCGCACGCTCATCTCCTGAAATACTCTGTGCTACTGTGAACTCTGCTCTTACCATTGCCAATCATGTGAAAGTGTTATTGAGGACAGGAGTGGAGGAGAGGTAACAGACTGAGAGCTACGTAATGGTAAGAGCAGAGTTCACAGCAGCACTGAATCTGCACGCTCATTTCCAGGAATTCTCTGTGCTGCCTTAAACTCTGTGGACAGGTCAGGATCCTGTTTCTTTTAAATGCTGCACTGTAGCGCAGCCTTATATAGTGGATCGAGCGGATTCCCCAGCAGCATTTAAAAGAAACAGGATCCTGACCTGTCCACAGAGTTTAATGCAGCACAGACTATTTCAGGAGATGAGCACGGCCGGCCACGGGCAGCCGGTCGTTTTTCCGAGCCATGCTCCCATTATAAAGTATAGGAGCACGGCCCGTAAAATAAAAAAATAGAACATGTTCTATCTTTTTAACGGCACGGGCACCTTCCCGTGAGAAAACGGGAAGGTACCCGTGGCTAACAGAAGTCTATGGGCCCGCTATTTTGGGTCGTAATTACGACCCGTAATAACGGGTGTTTTTACGGTCGTGTGCATGAGGCCCCGTAATGACGGGTGGCTACATGTGTGCACCCGTCATTACGGCAGCGTTGCTAGGCAACGTCAGTAAATAGTCACTGTCCAGGGTGCTGAAAGAGTTAACTGATCGGCAGTAACTGTTTCAGCACCCTGGACAGTGAATTCCGATCAGAATATAGAGTAACCTGTAAAAAAAAAAAAGACGTTCATACTTACCGAGAACTTTCTGCTTCCTCCAGTCCGGTCTCCTGGCCGTTGCCTTGGTGACGCATCCCTCTCGACATCCGGCCCAACATTCCTGGATGACGATACAGCCCATGTGACCGCTGCAGCCAATCACAGGCTGCCGCGGCCTCTGCAGCCAATCACAGGCTGCCGCGTCAGAAAAGAAGGTCGGACTGGAGGAAGAAGAGGGACTCGTCACCAAGACAACGACCGGAAAAGTATGAAATGCTTTTTATTTTATTTTTAATCAGCAGCCTCTTTTCTCTATCAGTGATTGATAGAGACAAGTGGCTGCCGATTTGTATAATATTTTTGACCGGGTTCGGTCAAAACGGGTTCGGCCGAACCCGGTGAAGTTCGGATTCGCTGCGATCCGAACTTTTCCCGATGTTCGGACCGAAACCGGGTTCGGTTGTCCCGGTTCGCTCATCTCTAATCATGGGTTTGCCATAAATGTAATATAAATACCCTTTTAAAGAACCGTATTTTGCAATAACCCAGGTTGCATTTGTGTAATATTACATTTTGTTTTAATGTCAGAAGAAACTATTTAATTTGACAGATATAGAATAATAGGGAACTACTTTTGTTATATCACAGGAAAACTTTTCTCTAATCTTTTCATAAGGTTTTATACCAGTGCGTGCTTGGTATTATGTACTTGTGTCTGCCATCTTGTGGTAAGTTTTAGATTAATGCAAGTAAACCACGTATTACATAATTTTATACAAAACCCCTATAGAACATCAGACAAAACAGGGCTTGAAAAATGTTGAGTGGAAGTGAATAAATTCCATATTTTTGTTTATTTTATAAGGGCACATAGTGCATCATTTGCAGTTTTGTTACGTTTGAAAACCGCATGCGGTCAACTGCATCCATTTTTTGTCTCTAATGCTGCAGTTCTGTTGCGTTTTTTTACGCACATAGTTTATGGACACAGTTTTCCCCCGTGTTGAAGTTTGTTAGGCGCTTCCTGAATATAGGTCATTACAATGCATTGCAGAACTGTCAGCAAAAACGCAAGCAGTTCAGCAACAACATTGGCAGCGCGGTCATTAACTGCATGCGGTCAGACATTATGAAGACGCGGTCAACTACACAGAAAACACATTGTAATATAATAGCAGCCGTCTGTCCATAACACAAATTTCACCATTGACTTCTATTGAAAAATGACTTGCTGCAGCTTAAAAACGCAACATAAACGCACCGTGACTGCACCGTGTGGCCTTGCCCTAAGGGTATGTTCACACGGCTTTGCAAAATACGTCTGAAAATACAAAGCTGTTTTCAGGCGAAAACAGCTTCTGATTTTCAGACGTTTTTGTAGCAACTCGTGTTATTTTACGGACGTTATTGGAGCTGTTTTTCAATGGAGTCATTGAAAAACGGCTCCAAAAACGTCCCAAGAAGTGACATGCACTTCTTTTTTGCGGGCGTCTATTTACGCGCCGTATTTTGACAGCAACGCGTAAAATTAAGCCTCATGGGAACAGACCACCGTAAAACCCATTGAAAGCAAAGGGCAGATGTTTGTAGGCGTAATGGAGCCATTTTTTAAGGCGTAATTCGAGGCATAAAACACCCGAATTACGTCTGAAAACACTGCGTGTGAACATACCCTAAATGTTCAACAAACTTCTGACATGTCATAGTGACATGTCAGAAGTTTTGATCGCTGGGGTCTGAGCACTGAGACCCCCCGATCACTAAAACGAAGCGGAAGAAGCACTTGTGTGAGTGCTGAGCCACGTGGTTTCTGTGGGGCTTTTCTCAGGCTCCATGCACACGGCCATAAAATCGACTGTGATTACGGTCCGTAATTACGGGCCCATTAATTTCTATGGCCGACGGACACCTTCCCGTATGCCCACGGGAGGGTGTCCGTGTCGTAGTAACCGGCCGAAAAAAATAGGACATGTCCTATTTTCTTATTTTACGGACCGTGGTCCTATATTTTATAATGAAAGCACGGCCCGTAAAAACGGCCGGCTGCCTGAATCCGCCTGCTGCTGCCCGTGCCCGTAATTACGGGTCGTAATTACGGGCACGGTCGTGTGCATGGAGCCTCGGAAAGCCGGGCAGTTGGTATACGGACTTAATAGAAAGTCTATGAGCCGGAACACTGCTACATCAGCTTTCCGAGAATAGCCATACAGAAAGCAAGCGGCTCAGCGCACACACGAGCACTTCTGCCGCTTCTTTTGACATGTCAGAAGTTTGTTGAACGTTTAGTTACCCTTTAAAACAAAAAATAAAAAAATATACATTTTACTGCCTGTATGATCTTATGGTGTTTTCAAGACTTGTATTCCCTAGGACTTGATTGATAGCTCAAATAGCAAGATTTTTGTTGAACTTCTCTTATTGGTTTGTTCATTAACGCCTCTGCAGGTGATATGAGGAAAATGACTTTTAATTACAATGTTTCCTAAATAGCCAAATGTATATATTATTTGAATAGAGAGAAATAAGGGGCTGCCAGACACTTCTAATGCCAAACTGATGGATCTTTCCTCCCCTTGGCAACACACATTGGAATATCATCAGGTAGTCACAATAAACATTATATGGTCTTATGTCTATAGGCAGCTTAAAATCGAATGTCCAACCTTTTTTTCTATGTGTTTCTATTTCTAAATATGTCCAATATCCTATGGTGGTCAATTTCATAATATATCTTTACATGGGTCGGAGCTTGATTTTTCTTATACAAGCTCCAAATCCTGCATTCCCTTAACACAGTCATAGGTTTCATGCACACGTCAGTATTCTGATCAGTATTTTGCTTCAGTATTTGGAAGCCAAAACCAGGAGTGCAACATAAACAGAGAAAACCTATAATGGAAAGATTTGCAACTCTTCTGTGTTTTGGACCAACTCCAGGCTTTGGCTTCCAAATACTGAAGCAAAATACTGACCAGAATACTGATGTGTGCATGAGGCCATAGAGTTAAAGTTCTGTCTGCTAGCAGCCGCCAGTAGGGAGAGTATAGGAACTTACCGCATTCTTATTTATACATTGAACTCAATAATAAATACACATGCAAAATCAATATGCCATAATTGTTAACAATGGGAAACCCCCTTTAAAGGGAATCTGTCAGCAGTATTAAGTCCTGAAAAACTGCTGACAGTGATATAGGGGAGGGCATTTTAAACATACCTTTTTTCAAAGGGTTGATTCCTGGGGTGCGGTGGTCGCAAGTGCCAATCTCTGCTCTAAGTGGCAAATCTAGCAGCCAATAAGCACAACGCTAGAGCTGTCACTCAGAGAAGAGGGGCGGGGCTGGCAGCATGAAGTGCAGGAGCACTTGCACTTCAAGTCCCGCCTTGGTGGCACTTGTGATCGGCGCGCCACAGGAATTAAACATAATTTTCTTGGTCTCAAGACAAAGGGTATGTTTACAATGCCCTCCACCTCCACTATATCGCTCTGTCAGCAGTTTTTAACTATCAAATATTCAGAATTATTGAATAATCATAGAAAAGTATGAAAATGTATTTAATCAGATTAGTCTCTTAATTTGCTATCCTTTGCTCAGTCTTGGGCATGTGAGATGACAGAATATCATGCAGTTATGTGCTGGAAAAAACTGAGATTTTATTGTATTACAGTGACGGAAAAAAAAAATCTGTATTAAAGCATGATTCGTTTTGTTCCCAGAATTTGCAAACATAGTTGTTTAATGATGAATTTAGAGTATTTCTACATTTTATATATAAAAATTTTAATCAAAGATATCTCAGAAGAAGTATGTAATGAATGGAATTTATTTGATGTAATATTGAAATATGGAGCAAAGCGGGAAAAACAGAATATGTGATTATATTTTCACAAGACATGACTCCGCCAGTCTCCTAAATCTCTAGTTTAGATTAATCTGTTTTACTAGCCTGCAGGCTTATATTTTTACTAATGTCTATATATGAAGCACAATGATTTTTTTTTACTTGTAAATAACCAGAATTACAGTTACAAAAACACTTAACATGAACAGTTTAGGGCATCAAGAGCGATTTCTTTTTTGCTGTTTAGTGGCCTGTACTCAGTAAAATGCATATTTATGTAAATTGAGGATATTAAAACAGCCCCTGTGAGAACTTTATTCACAGAATACAGGCTGTTGTAACGGCACCTGCATTCTGCTGATGCCAATAAAAGCAGAACTACAACAGAGAGTTTGATTTGACTTCTACTGCCCTACTCTTATAGAACTGCTCCTGCTTCTAAGGTATAATGCATTTGCCCCAATATAAGATGTAAAGTGGATCCTGGACTGGGTACATGAAAAGTTCAATGTTTTTCTACTTAAAGAGGCTCTGTCACCAGATTCTCAAATCCCTATCTCCTATTGCATGTGATCGGCGCTGCAATGTAGATAACAGTAAAGTTTTTTTTTTTTTTTAAAACGTTCATTTTTGGCCAAGTTATGAGCTATTTTATATATGCAAATGAGACTTTCTAATGGACAACTGGGCGTGTATTGTGTTTTTAACTGGGCGTGTTTACTTGTTTTACTAACTGGGCGTTGTGAATAGAAGTGTATGATGCTGACGAATCAGTGACCAGTCAGCATCATGCACTCCTCTCCATTCATTTACACAGCAGCACTGCGTTCTTACTGGAACGATGTGCAGCCACATACACAAGTGTCCCGATAATGAATACACATGACCTCCAGCCTGGACGTCATGTGTATTCAGAATCCTGACACTTCTGAATCTTTTCTGTGAGATTTCCAGCAAGGGAAACGAAATCTCGTTTACCTCGTAATCTCGCGAGATTTCGTTTCCCTTGCTGGAAATCTCACAGAAAAGATTCAGAAGTGTCAGGATTCTGAATACACATGACATCCAGGCTGGAGGTCATGTGTATTCATTATCAGGACACTTGTGTATGTGGCTGCACATCGTTCTAGTAAGAACGCGATGCTGAAGTGTAAATGAATGGAGAGGAGTGCATGATGCTGACTGGTCACTGATTCGTCAGCATCATATACTTCTATTCACAACGCCCAGTTAGTAAAACAAGTAAACACGCCCAGTTAAAAACACAATACACGCCCAGTTGGACATACGAAAAAAAACACGCCCAGTTGTCCATTTTAAAGCTCATTTGCATATATATATATATATATATATATATATATATATATATATATATATATATATATATATATAAAATAGCTCATAACTTGGCCAAAAATGAAAGTTTTAAAAAAAAACAAACACATTACTGTTATCTACATTGCAGCGCCGATCACATGCAATAGGCGATAGGGATTTGAGAATCTGGTGACAGAGCCTCTTTAACACTTGAATTCATACCCCAAAGAACTAGAATTCCTGTAGCCTAGAGACTTTGGATGAGGACATGTCCCTATATGCAGCTCTCAGGGGGCACGTTTTGGGCATAGACGTCAATGAATATAGTCCGTCCTCCTAGCTCCATACACAGATGCAGCAGTGTAAATAAACACAGTCACATATTTAGCTACAGTCCCAGAGATCAGGGAGCTGGGTGCAGTCACACGTGGCGTACTTACTTTGTACATATGCTGTGGAAAAATTGACAATGTATGCCTATGGGAAAAATATTTGCGGAATATTTTTCCTATAGGCATACAATGCAGTTTTCCCGCAGATAAACTTTTAACCTCAAGTCTACTAGGGCCTGAGTGCTAAAAGTGTATTCCCCTTTAAACAAGAAGTCACAATAAAAGTTACAAATGTTAAAAAAAAAATCCCTTACCCTTGATTCACATTTTGCTGGCATAAATATAGTTTGTTTTTTTTAAGGCTGACACAACATGGCATTACCTGTACAAACAACTAGATTTGCAAACAATACATTTTAAAATGTAAGCTTTAAGGTGAATATTATTTCTAAAATCCCCAGAAGAGAGACCCAAGAGCCATCCCTGTGGCTGCTCCAGCCAACATTCCCATAGCCAGGTCTCCATTGTTGTCGTAGTATCTCTCTCTGATGATGATGTGATTAGTAGTGCCTGGTCCTGGAGGGATAATAAAGACAAAGTGGGTGAAAGAAATTCTGTGCAAAATATCGGAAATATGGAAGTTAAACTTTTTTCTCACTTCATTACCCTTGCTTTTCTTCTTTGATGGGTCCAGAGGGGGCATTAGATACTATTTGGAATCAGGGTTGCATATAAAACAAAACTGCTGACGATGGATGTCAAAAGAGAATGGAGCAAAAGCATCTTTCACTGGCATCCAGGGTTGGATTGGCCCACCAGAGAACCAGAGGATCTTTAAGGCTCTAACACAATAATGGGCCTTAAAGGTACCCCATTTTAAGCTCTTTGGAGCCAATCACTTATCACTAGGGTCTATTTCTTATGAGATGATTCTCAAATAACCTAGTAGAACTTATTGATGATCTGTCCTGTGTGTAACAACAAGGACTATGATGAAATGAAAAGTGGACATGTACATGTTCTATATAGATGGAGTGTTGGCCTTTAGAATCATCTCCTCTGGTGGCTGCAAGTAAACCCAGTCCGATGCTGCAGTGGCATCCATCTTCATCTGCACACATCCCAACATGAAGACCTCACCATTATAATAGTAATTCTACATTGTAACCTAAAAATGATTATGTCCTTGGTTCATCGCTGATGTATAAAAAGCAGTTCTTTACTATAGTGGCCCATTTATAATTACTAGGGTCGCTAACCTCAGTTTTTGTTTTTTCTAAACGACTTGGCCAACAATCACGGACAGACAAAACCAAATA
The DNA here is from genome assembly GCF_050947455.1 of Rhinoderma darwinii. Classification (NCBI taxonomy): domain Eukaryota; kingdom Metazoa; phylum Chordata; class Amphibia; order Anura; family Rhinodermatidae; genus Rhinoderma; species Rhinoderma darwinii. The sequence continues at coordinate 86,175,092 of NC_134690.1, forward strand.
TAAAATCCATAAATTAATTCTAAAGATTGTAAGTATTAAATATCTATAATTCAAAAACACTAATACGATCACATCAACAGCATTTACTGTGAACTATATAATGATGATCACAATAACAGGACTATTTTTACTTAAAGCAATTGTCCAGTCCAAGTCTATTCTAGTAAATAATTGTATTTCCCATAAAATAACGATTCTATGGCATATTTTCTCAGAACACTGCGTTGTGATGTTCCTTTGTTATTCCTCCTACAAATGTATGACTAAATTGGCAACTGGGTGTTGCCGTTCCCCTAATCAAAGGGGTGTGTCCCTACCCAGGCTCAGACTGTGAGCACTAATTGGACAGTATCGGAATGTGTAGTGCCACACCCCCAGCTGGTTACACCAAGTTGTCAATTTATTCATAAATCTGTAGGAGGAATAACAGAGGAACGGCACAACGCAGAGTTAGCGAAAATATGCCCTAATGTGGCCTAATAGTGACAACAAAAATAAAAAATGTTCATTACAGCAATTCCACCTACCTTGTGGTGGATACGGGTTAGAAGCATATGCCTGTCCATCCCTGGTATAGATGACTTGTGATCCCTGAACTGGATAACCCCCAGGATACTGGTCATATCCATATGGCTGGTAATAATAATACAATATCAATGTAAGAGCTGTAGACCGACCATTAGACACTGATAAGAGTTTTTTTTCTAAATTTTAAAGCACTATTTGTACATTGTGTACATGCGATTTAATGCGACGGAGATTTCACAAACTATTAGCAGTTTTTCCTAATAGGGCTCTATTAAAATCATATGAGATATGATATGATTGCAATTCTATGCATTATCACAAGGCAATTTTTAAGGCTCCTCCTATAAAAATCACAAAAATATTGCATGCAATGTTGCATAGATAAGTCGCGGTAGAGTCCCAGCTTAATAGATTTACGTCTGACTAATGCAAAGCGCTATAGTAGAAGAAATGGGTAGCACTCCTGGATCTGTAGTGTGGTGCTATGGGCTTGGGGAAGATTCCTGTAATATAGTCACAAAATTTAACCCAGCACACACAAAGAGAGAAGGAAAATTATTTTGATGCAATGATTTTTTTTTTTTCGTATTTTCATTAATTCGAATATATATGGATCATAGAAATAAAGGCGACTAAAATTCGAGATATTTCGGCCTATCCCAGGCCCTTGTCACTGTCGCTGTGAAAGGAGGAAGAATAAAATATCAATACAACAAGTAGGTGTATTCAAAAATGTGTTAGTTAACTAGAGATATAATACAGACATTTCAATAAAATGTATTAAACTATATCTGTAATCACAGACATAAAAGCATAATCTGTCTAAAGAGAAAGACGAAGGTGGGGGGAATAGGAAGAAGGCTGGAAATCAAAGTACGAGCAAAATTAGTAGTTGTAATGAATAATAAGATCTAGTTTAATACATTTTTTTGAAATGTCTGTATTATATCTCTAGTTAACTAACACATTTTTGACTACACGTACTTCTTTTATTGATATTTTATTCCTCCTCTTCTCACAGCGACAGTGACAAGGGCCTGGGATAGGCTGAAACATCTCGAATTTTAGTCACCTTTATTTCTATGATCCATATATATTCGAATTAATGAAAATACGACAAATAAAGAATCAATGCATAAAAATAACTCTCCTTCTCTCATTTTGTGACTAATGCAAAGCGCTGGCATGACCAGTCTTAGATAAACAATTGGAATGAGAACTATGTTGGTGGATCCCACAAATTTTGCAGCCATCTGCCCACAATCTAATACTGGTGGGGGCAGGCAGATCCTCCCCAAGATCTACTGATATTGGAAAGATAGGTCAGGCAAGTTGGATTTTTCCAGACATTTTCTATTGTTTCTTCTAAGAGGTGCCAGGTAGCCACAGGCAAGAACATTACAGTGGATCAGAAATACAACACAGCCGGCCATGTACATTAATATAACCACGCTGATATAGCCTGTATCCGTGTGCTTACTGATCCCCTGATGAATCTATTTTACGCTTTGCTCAATTATTTTCACAGTGACTTGATTTTCTTATTTGGTATAAATAGGGTCCACTAGGGTGAGTTTTCCATCGGGATCACCCTTTTTGAGGCAGGTGCCGCCAGGGCCGCTATCAGAAATTTCGGGGCGATATGTCAGGGCCCTTGGGGGTTTACCGTTTTGAGCCTGTAAAGGGAGGGAAGTGAGCAGAACGGTCAGCGGGATGCATAGTAAGCAGCGACCACTAGGGAAGGTTGTCAAAGGGAGATATTAAAATGAGTTGAATAGGACTTTAGTTTGATAATAGATCAAATTGTAATGTACTTATCTTAGTAATTCTGTCCCATTCTCACACCGCAGGTACCCGCCGGTCCCCAGCCATCTCTGTTTACCTTGCTTACACAATGACGTCATGTGTTCATGTCATACGATTGTGACAGCCAATCACTGGCGTACTAAGTAAGGGTACTGGAGGTGTGGGAACGGCACAGTATTTACAGTAAACACATATACAATTACCTTTCCAGCCTTATTGAACCTAATTTTAATCTGTCAACGGGTTTATGCTGCCCTATCCTGGGGCAGCATAAAGTAGTGCCGGAAACCCTGATTTCATTGATGTGTCACATGTCAATATGGTGCAGTTTTCATAAAATCACAGTTCATCAATTTCAGAACAAGCAGAGACAGGAGTCCTTGTAATGATGTGCATGTGCTAATTCTGGAGTCCTCCATATTCATTATATGCGGGATAATCCCACCCACCGCCGCTGATTGACAGCTATCTTCTCTATGCACAGTAATAGCTGTCAATCAGCACCAGGGGGAGTACGCTGCGCTCAGCTTGCGCTGCAACTTGTAAGCGGTAATTTTATGAAAACTGCACCATATTGACAAGTGACAGACCCATGAAATCAGGTTGTCTGTCAATACTTTATGCTGCCTTGAGATAGGGTAGCAAAAATCTGGTGACAGATTCCCTTTTATCACAAAGAACAACATCAACCACCTTTCACCTACCCCTTCTCATATACAGTGTGTGAACGAATATATATATATACACAGTGAAGGAAATAAGTATTTGATCCCTTGCTGATTTTGTAAGTTTGCCCACTGTCAAAGACATGAACAGTCTAGAATTTTTAGGCTAGGTTAATTTTACCAGTGAGAGATAGATTATATTTTTAAAAAAAAACTGAAAATCACATTGTCAAAATTATATATATTTATTTGCATTGTGCACAGAGAAATAAGTATTTGATCCCTTTGGCAAACAAGACTTAATACTTGGTGGCAAAACCCTTGTTGGCAAGCACAGCAGTCAGACGTTTTTTGTAGTTGATGATGAGGTTTGCACACATGTTAGATGGAATTTTGGCCCACTCCTCTTTGCAGATCATCTGTAAATCATTAAGATTTCGAGGCTGTCGCCTGGCAACTCGGATCTTCAGCTCCCTCCATAAGTTTTCGATGGGATTAAGGTCTGGAGACTGGCTAGGCCACTCCATGACCTTAATGTGCTTCTTTTTGAGCCACTCCTTTGTTGCCTTGGTTGTATGTTTTGGGTCATTGTCGTGCTGGAAGACCCAGCCACGAGCCATTTTTAATGTCCTGGTGGAGGGAAGGAGGTTGTCACTCAGGATTTGACGGTACATGGCTCCATCCATTCTCCCATTGATGCGGTGAAGTAGTCCTGTGCCCTTAGCAGAGAAACACCGCCAAAACATAATGTTTCCACCTCCATGCTTGACAGTGGGGACGGTGTTCTTTGGGTCATAGGCAGCATTTCTCTTCCTCCAAACACGGCGATTTGAGTTAATGCCAAAGAGCTAAATTTTACTCTCATCTGACCACAGCACCTTCTCCCAATCACTCTCAGAATCATCCAGATGTTCATTTGCAAACTTCAGATGGGCCTGTACATGTGCCTTCTTGAGCAGGGGGACCTTGCGGGCACTGCAGGATTTTAATCCATTACGGCGTAATGTGTTACCAATGGTTTTCTTGGTGACTGTGGTCCCAGCTGCCTTGAGATCATTAACAAGTTCCCCCCGTGTAGTTTTCAGCTGAGCTCTCACCTTCCTCAGGATCAAGGATACCCCACGAGGTGAAATTTTGCATGGAGCCCCAGATCGATGTCGATTGACAGTCATTTTGTATGTCTTCCATATTCTTACTATTGCACCAATAGTTGTCCCCTTCTCACCCAGCATCTTACTTAGGGTTTTGTAGCCCATTCCAGCCTTGTGCAGGTCTTATGATCTTGTCCCTGACATACTCCGGCGTCCACACTGCCATCTTATGGCGCAGTTCCATCGTCGTGTGTGCGCATGCGCATTCACGCTCCGCGAGCACACATTGGGCGGACATCGGCGGTGTCTGACGTTTGTTCATTACATTTAAGGTAATTACACATCGTGCGTCTATAATAATATGTACACTCAGGACATCACCGGCATTTTATTAGTATTCATTTGCAGCAGTTTTCAACTATTGGCTCTGCCTCAATTAAACTCCTCCCACTCTTTGTATAAACTGAGCGTCTATCACCTCTCCTGTCAGTACCCCTTGATAAAGCTACCGCGAAACGCGCGTCGGGGCTCATGGTGTGGTGTTCACCCTAAGGATTATTATGACTTATACTGGTTGGTACACTCTTTGGGACCGGGTTTGAATCTCGGTTACTCCCTTGCTATACTGTTCACACATATACCAGTGTGTCCTGTATGTTCCTTTCCTTGTATACTTGCTGTTCATCCATTGATTGTGTCATTGCATTGGCATGGCAACTTATATTACAGCAGTGGTTTCTGGATTTTTCCATTAATAGTATGCCTTTCTGAACTACCTTTTATATTTGGTTTTTTTGAGTATATTCTATTGTGTCATAACCGGGTGTTCCCCACTTCTTTGTATTTTAACTGTGTGTCTCATTTTAGGTCTTGATGGCCAATATGTTTTTATGTATTTCAATAAAGTGATGTGATTTTTACAATGTACATATTTGTACTTGTTTCTATTTTTTCCTTTGTGGATGCATGATTCGTCCACATGTACATTTATAGGTATTCATTCTATATATTCTTTTGATATATGTGGACGTTAAATTGAAACGTTACTGTTTGGTCTGTAACTATATAGGTATTCATCCTTATAAAGGTCTTTGGTCTTGCCCATGTTGTAGAGGTTAGAGTGAGACTGATTAATTGAGTCTGTGGCCAGGAGTATTTTATACAGGTGACCATTTAAGACAGCTGTCTTTAATGCAGGTAACAAGTTGATTTGGAGCGTGTAACTGGTCTGGAGGCTGAACTCTTAATAGTTGGTAGGGGATCAAATACTTATTTCTCTGTGCACAATGCAAATAAATATATATAATTTTGACTATGTGATTTTTTTGTTAGTTTTTTTTTTTTTTATATAATCTATCTCTCACTGGTAAAATTAACCTAGCCTAAAAATTCTAGACTGTTCATGTCTTTGACAGTGGGCAAACTTACAAAATCAGCAAGGGATCAAATACTTATTTCCTTCACTGTATATATATATATATATATATATATATATATATATATACACACTACCGTTCAAAAGTTTGGGGTCACCCAGACAATTTTGTGTTTTCCATGAAAACTCACACTTATATTTATCAAATGAGTTGCAAAATGATTAGAAAATATATTCAAGACATTGACAAGGTTAGAAATAATGATTTTTATTTCAAATAATAATTTTCTCCTCCAAACTTTGCTTTCGTCAAAGAATGCTCCAATTGCAGCAATTACAGCATTGCAGACCTTTGGCATTCTAGCTGTTAATTTGCTGAGGTAATCGGGAGAAATTTCACCCAATGCTTCCAGAAGCCCCTCCCACAAGTTGGATTGGCTTGATGGGCACTTCTTGCGTACCATACGGTCAAGCTTCTCCCACAACAGCTCTATGGGGTTGAGATCTGGTGACTGCGCTGGCCACTCCATTACAGATAGAATACCAGCTGCCTGCTTCTTCCCTAAATAGTTCTTGCATAATTTGGAGGTATGCTTTGAGTCATTGTCCTGTTGTAGGATGAAATTGGCTCCAATCAAGCGCTGTCCACAGGGTATGGTATGGCATGGCGTTGCAAAATGGAGTGATAGCCTTCCTTATTCAAAATCCCTTTTACCTTGTACAAATCTCCCACTTTACCAGCACCAAAGCAACCCCAGACCATCACATTACCTCCACCATGCTTGACAGATGGTGTCAGGCACTCTTCCAGCATCTTTTCAGTTGTTCTGCGTCTCACAAATGTTCTTCTGTGTGATCCAAACACCTCAAACTTCGATTTGTCTGTCCATAACACTTTTTTCCAATCTTCCTCTGTCCAATATCTGTGTGCTTTTGCCCATATTAATCTTTTCCTTTTATTAGCCAGTCTCAGATATGGCTTTTTCTTTGCCACTCTGCCCTGAAGGCCAGCATCCCGGAGTCGCCTCTTCACTGTAGACGTTGACACTGGCGTTTTGCGGGTACTATTTAATGAAGCTGCCAGTTGAGGACCTGTGAGGCGTCTATTTCTCAAACTAGAGACTCTAATGTAGTTGTCTTGTTGCTCAGTTGTGCAGCGGGGCCTCCCACTTCTCTTTCTACTCTGGTTAGAGCCTGTGTGTGCTGTCCTCTGAAGGGAGTAGTACACACCGTTGTAGGAAATGTTCAGTTTCTTGGCAATTTCTCGCATGGAATAGAGTTCATTTCTAAGAACAAGAATAGACTGTCGAGTTTCACATGAAAGCTCTCTTTTTCTAGCCATTTTGAGAGTTTAATCGAACCCACAAATGTAATGCTCCAGATTCTCAACTAGATCAAAGGAAGATCAGTTTTATAGCTCCTCTACACAGCAAAACTGTTTACAGCGGTGCTAACATAATTGCACAAGGGTTTTCAAGTGTTTTCTAATCATCCATTAGCCTTCTAACACAGTTAGCAAACACAATGTACCATTAGAACACTGGAGTGATGGTTGCTGGAAATGGGCCTCTATACACCTATGTAGATATTGCATTAAAAACCAGACGTTTGCAGCTAGAATAGTCATTTAGCACATTAACAATGTATAGAGTGTATTTCTGATTAATTTAATGTTATCTTCATTGAAAAAAACTTTGCTTTTCTTGCAAAAATAAGGAAATTTCTGAGTGACCCTAAACTTTTGAACGGTAGTGTGTATATACACACACACACAGACACACACACACACACACACACACAATCTTCTTCCATGGAAGCGAAGCACACAGCAAATTTAGCTTTTTAATAAACTTGTATTACGTAGTGACGCAACATTACATCGCTAGGTCACCATGAAGATGGAGGCAGCGGCTGGAGCCTGGTTCAGCTGGGGCCCCAGCAGACAATGATGTTATACTTACCCTCCTCTTTATCAGCTCCGTGCGCAGGGGAGGTCCTGACGCCATCCAGCGTCACGATGTTGTGCGCGGCGCACAGCGTCGTGACGTCAAAGGGACCTCCGCTGCGCTGGGAATGAAGAGGGTACGTTTACTGTTACTATATTAACAGGGGTCCGTGCAGTTTATTACATACAGTTACTGTAGTAACTTTTAATAGATGCAGTGCAGGTGACCGCGGGCCCATGGACTACGGGGCCCGGTCGCAATTGCGACCCCTATAGCTACGCCTCCAGCGGTCGCGGAGGGCCCCTGATGGGAGTACCACCTGTACTGCACTGATGGCGGCCCTGGGTGCCCCGCCAAGTGAGGGTTTTACAGGGCTTCATAGGGACAGCATATTATATTTACACTATGCCGAAGTTCATTGACCCATATGTACAAAGACTTTCTGGCATGTGGTATTATAAGAAGCTATTGTATTTACCTGCACTTGTTCGTTATTTGCTGCTAGTTATCTATTGTCTTTATTTGTGCTTGTTGGATATAAGGTTGTTTTATTAGTGACTCCTCATTAGATCACTATTATTTTCAGTACATTAATGGCATTGTTACTTTACTGCATATATTTATCTACAATGACAATGACAGGTGACAATGTTTCCTTCTATGGTCTGCTGAGGCAAGCTACACTGAAGACTTTTATTTCAACGTGACTTTTGGCACGCTGTATTTCAAAACAATTGTTGATTTTACCGGAGCAATATTGATAATATTACTATGTCCTAGTGTCCTGCCAAGGAAGTAGTCATAGGTGGGTGCAGAAGTAGCAGGGGCCCAAAGACCCCTCTGCCACTTAAGAAGACACCAGTATAATAAATGGCATATGGTAGGTGAGGACCCTACTACAGATTGTGCGTTGAAGCTTTAAGTTATGCCTCTGTGTCATACTGCTGTGCTGCTGGGATCCTATACTATGTTCTAGATCAGAAACTGGTCAGAAAAGGTAAGTACTCTTTCTGAGTAATGTTCAAAGTTTTGGTGACTTACTGGGGGTGGATCAAACTGACTGTAGGGAGGAACTGGACCAAGTACAGCTTCATCGTAGAGCAGTGGTTGAGGCAGAATGTGCTATTAATAGAAGACAAAGACATTTTGATGAACACATACAGCAGTATATCACTGGTCCATAATGCTATAGAAACAAGACTTACTGTTTTAGTTTTGGCATCCTGGAGAGCGATTTCCCAGGCACTTAAAAAAAACAAAAAACATTAAATAACTATTTCTATTCCTAGAGGTAATGGAGATCGAGGCATAGTTCCATTATTTTATGTGTGGCCTCCTTGGTTCTATAAAGTATCCATCTGGGCAAATTTATTACAGTGAAATGGGAAAAAATTATGGCATAAAATATCTCCATTTAAATAAACAGATACATACAAGCAGTCATCCACACTTTCTGCAATGAGGTTTATGACTTTTCCTTCACGGCAAATAATCTGCAGGCAACAGTCCTTGGCTTTCCCCTCTGGTAGATGCACATCTAGAATATAAAATAAAGGGGTAAAAAGAATTAAAACGAACATGAGATCTCCGGCACACGGCATGCATTGAGGAAAATACACCGTACCTGTTTTAGCACTGAACAAATTAAATTACATAACAATTGGTTTGATATGGAAGAAAGCCCTGACCTCATTCCATCGAACACTTTTGGGATGATTTGGAACATTTGATGACAGGCAGACCTTTTCGTCCAATAACCATGCTTGATGTCATTAATGCTCTTTTAGTACAAGAGTGGAGATGTTCTAGCAGCAGAGGGCGGGCTAACTTTATGTCATTGCCAATGGTTTTATAATGAGATGTTGACCAATTATATATATTTGTACAGCTGTGGTCAACATTATTGGCATCCTTGATTGCTTTGTCTAGAAAGGACAATATTTTGCACCAATGAAATTAGACAGGGTAGTTGGTGAGAATTGTGCTTAAGGAGACTCTGTCACCACATTATAAGTGCCCTGTCTCCTATATAAGGAGATCGGCGCTGTAATGTAGGTGACAGTAATGCTTTTTATTTGAAAAAACGATCTATTTTCACAACGTTAGGAGCGATTTTGGTTTATGCTAATGAGCTTTCTTAATGCCCAAGTGGGCATTACATTACACTCCTCTGTACAATGCCCACTTGGTCGAAAATAAAAATACGACCACTTGGGCATTAAGAAAGCTCATTAGCATAATCCAAAATCGCTCCTAATGTTGTGAAAATAGATCGTTTTTTTAAATAAAAAGCATTACTGTCACCTACATTACAGCGCCGATCTCCTTATGTAGGAGACAGGGCACTTATAATGTGGTGACAGAGTCTCTTTAATTTATTAAAAGGCGCACACATCTTAATAAATCCAGGGCATTTGGAAATGTTTGACTGCTTGAATTAACCCGTTAGTGACCGCCAATACAGCTTTTCACAGCGGTCACTAACAGGCTTTTTTAGGAAAACATTTTAGACACATTATTTGATTTGTGCCAAAAAGAACAGCTGTTTACGTCTCACTAGACACTTTTCAAAAGTGTCTAGAAAATGGGGCATTGCTTAGCAGAAAGGGGCATGGCCTAAATTGTGCCGACGTATGCCAAAACTTTGCTTAAATAAAGTGATGAAAACGAAGCCAACCAGGAGGTGGAATAAGAAAGAGAACAAAATGTCTAACATGTCTAGCAAGATGCACCAAATTCATCATATAGCGTGCGCCACTGTGATAAATTTGACTCATCTTCTGTTTTGTCTAAGTGTACGTTGTCTAAATGTTAGACAACATTAGTAAATCTGCCCCAAGGTGTGACATGGACAGGATTACAGGCACCTTCCCCTAATACTTGGTTGCATAACCTTTGGTAATTATGACAACCTCCAACATTTTTTTAGTAGCCATCAATAGCTTCTTGTCTGCCAGTAGTTTCTCCCACAATACCATTGCAACTCTCTCAAGCTCTTTAATGTTCACAGGTTTTCTTTTCCCAATAGCAGATTTCAGCTCTTCAATCGGATTGACCGTTCTTAACCATTCTTGTGTACTTTATCTATCCATATATCTCATATCTATCTATCTATCTATCTATCTATCTATCTATCTATCTATCTATCTATCTATCTATCTATCTATCTATCTATCTATCTATCTATCTATCTATCTATCTATCTATCTATCTATCTAATCTATCTATCTATCTATCTATCTATCTATCTATCTCAGGGGCGTAGCTAGGGGGGGCAGACCGGGCACAACTAGGTGGTAGGGAGGGGGGGGGGGCGCGCCGCAGAGTGTATACAGTATGTTTCTCTGTGTTTGTATGTGTATATGTTACAGAGTGTGTTTATGTGTGTGTGTGTGTGTGTGTGTGTGTGTGTGTCTGTGTGTATATGTGTGTGTGTGTAGTGTGTATACAGTATGTGTCTCTGTGTATACAGTATGTTTCTCTGTGTTTGTATGTGTATATGTTACAGAGTATGTTTGTGTGTGTGTGTGTGTGTGTGTGTGTGTGTGTGTGTGTGTGTGTGTCTGTGTGTATATGTGTGTGTGTGCAGTGTGTATACAGTATGTGTCTCTGTGTATACAGTATGTTTCTCTGTGTTTGTATGTGTATATGTTACAGTGTGTGTGTGTGTGTGTGTGTGTGTGTGTGTGTGTGTATATATATGTGGATATATGTGGATATATATGTATCTGCATGTGTTTATGTCTCTTTGTAAAAGTGTGTGTTCAATATTAAAGTAGAACAGATAAAATGCAGATATCTGTGCTGCCTCTATATACCCCGTAGCCCCTATATACCCTGCAGCCCCAATATACCCTGCTGCCCCTATATACCCTGATACCCCTATATACACTGCTGCCCCTATATAGCCCCCTATATATCGTACTGCCCCTTATATAACATGCTGCCCTTTATATACCCTGCTGCCCCATACACATGCTGCTGCCCCTATATACCCTGCTAACCCTTATATACCCTGCTGACCCCTATATACCCTGCTGCCCCTTATATACTCTGCTGCCCTTTTATATATATATATATATATATATATATATATGCCTCTGTGTGTGTGTTTATACGTGTCTGTGGTTATAGTTATCAACTACTACATTATTTGTACTCAGAGTTATCACTGTGTTATCTGTAGTGTTACATAGGACTGCAGGTAACACTACTACATTATTTGTAATCAGAGAGTTATTACTATGTGTTATCTGTGGTGTTTCATAGGACTACAGGTAACACTACTACATTATCTGTACTCGGAGAGTTATCACTGTGTTATCAGCGGTGTTACATAGGACTGCAAGTAACATCTACTATATTATCTGTACTCAGAGAGTTTTCACTGTGTTATCTGTGGTGTTACACAGGACTGCAAGTAACACTGCTACATTATCTGTACTTAGAGAGTTATCACTGTGTTATCTGTGGTGTTACATAGGACTGCAGGTAACATCTACTACATTATCTGTACTCAGAGAGTTATCACTGTGTTATCTATGGTGTTACACAGGACTGCGGGTAACATCTACTACATTATCTGTACTCAGTTATCACTGTGTTACCAGCGGTGTTACAAAGGACTGCACGTGATATCTACAACCATATTTGTACTTGGTATATATGGGTCTGTTTGTGAATGTGTCTTTGTGCTTGTATATATGTGCCTTTTATGTATTTGTATATGTTCCTCACTGTGTATTTATCTGCCGGTGTGTGTGTGTGTGTGTGTGTGTGTGTGTATATGTTTCTGTACGTCTATATATTTACCTGTATGTATATATTCCAGATGTGTGTATGTATATTTGCCTGTATGTCTAAATATCTGTCTATATGTACGTACAGTATATATGTTCCAGTATGTGCATGTCTATATAGGTGGTTAATTTTTTTTTTTTGTAGGGGGCGGCAATAGAGAGTCCCACACAGGGCGCCATCCAACCTAATCCTGGCCCTGGCTGTCACCGACCCTAGTTAGAAGGAATTCCGCCGCTGCTTGCGCCGCTTGACCTCCTCGGCTCCTCCGGTAAGTCACGTCAGGCAGAGCAAAGAGTTGTAGCGGTAGGCTACCACTCACCGCTCTGTTTACAGTGTGGTGCTAAGTACAAGGGGGGAGTGTGGCGCTATTTAAAAGGGGGGAATCTGGGGCTATTTACAACGGGGGAGTGTGGCGCTATTTACAAAGGGGCAGCGGGTTGTGTGTGGCACCATCTACAAGGGGGGCTGTGTGGCGCTATTTACAAGGGGGGCTGTGTGTGGTACTATCTACAAGAGACGGGCTGTATGTCGCACTATCTACAAGGAGCTGTGTGTGACACCTCATTGATTGGTAGAGAAAGCAAACATGGCGAGGGGGAAGGAGATGTCGGGAAATGAGTTGGGGTGGCGCCAATCTGAATCTTTGCCCCGGGTTCAGGAGAACCTAGCTCTGATCTATCTATCTATCTATCTATCTAGCTCATATCTATCTATCTCATATCTATCTATCTATCTCATATCTATCTATCTATTGCAACGGCCGCGGTCGCTAACCACAGACCCCTTTCATCCTGCCGACGTCTTCCTCCCCGAGGATGCCAGCACATGCGGCCGTCCTGTCCTGCAGTGACAACTAGGGTGCGCGCAGTAGCTCATTCCTAGCCTTAAAGGGCTAGAGTGCACACATGTTAAGAATTCACTAATTACTCCCAGATCACCCTGGACTATAAGAAGGGCCCTGCCCCTTCATTCCTTGCCTGAGCGTTGCTAGTAATTCCCATGTTAGTCTCTGCAAATGGTCCCTTAGTGTTTACTCTGTTCCTAGTGTTCCCGTGCCCTGCTACCTGTATCCTGCATCCCATGCTGTGTTATTGTTCCTGAGCCTGTTATTGATTGGAGTCGTGTCCTGCTGCTCCTGTTGTCATCCGCCACGTCTGGCGCAACCTACTGAACCTGTTGTCGTCCGCCACGTCTGGCGCATCCTACTGCACCTGCTGTCATCTGCCACATCTGGCGCAACCTGCTGCACTTGCTGTCATCCGCCACGTCTGGCACAACCTGCTGCACCCACCTCCATCTGTGCTAAAGCCTCCGCCAGTGTCTGGATTATTCAGGTACCATTGTGCTGGACTTTGTATTGCTTGGGTTCTCTGTTGTTTGGCCAGCTGCCGCTCCGCTACGGTGGTGCGGCCTAGTGGGTTCACATACCCACAGACCGTGACAGTACGCTCAGGCCATGGACCCCGCTGGTCAACCGAGACCTTGACGACGACACAAGCCATGCAGGCAGAGATGCAAGACCTTCAGTCACGGCAAGACCAACTCCTCCTGGCGGTGAACGTCATTGCACATCGGCTGGTTGCACGAGCCGCAGTAGTCACCGCACCTATTCCTGATGTTCCTCCTGCTACACCTCCTCTCAGTACCATTGCTGACCCCGATGCTTCCTGCCGCTACCTCCTTGCTATGATGGAGACACGAGGTCCTGCATGGGATTTCTGAATCAGTGTCAGATCCACTTCAGACTACATGCCAAAGCCTTCCTCTCTGATGACGTAAGGATCGCCTTCATAATCGCTCTCCTTACTGGCAAAGCCCTGGCAATGGCAAATCCCCTTTGGGAACATCAGGGACCAGAGACTCCTGACTTGCAGTATTTTTTACGGACTTTTCTTTCAATATTTGAAGAACCTGGGAGAGTTTCTTCTGCTGCTGCATCCCTGCTGACCCTACACCAGGGACACATCTCTGTGGGCGAGTATGCCATTCAGTTCAGTACCTTGGCTACAGAACTAACCTGGAACAACGAGGCCTTGGTGGCTAGATTCTGGCAGGGACTGTCTTCTGAGATTAAAGACGAGCTTACCGCTCGCGATCTGCCACCTACCCTGGATGATCTCATTCTACTAGCCACCCGGGTTGATGAGGATCCGTAAACGTTCCCAAGAGGTTCACCGGGAGAGAGGAATTCCTAGGCTGGCTTCTACTTTCCAGCAATCCCTACTGTCCTCTTCGGTCGTCCCACCAGAGGAGCCTATGCAGGTGGACCGGGCTAAATTGTCTACCCAGGAGAAACAATGATGCACTTCAGCACATTGTCTGTATTGCTGCCTCGGAGGCCATGTTGTGCATTTGTGTCCCCAGTAGCCAAAGAGACCCCAGTGCCTAGGATTGGTTGGAGAGACAACCCTAGGCAGAATGGCACTTAATAAAAAATTATCTTCCAAGCTGACCATTCCTGTGACCATAGTGTCCGGCGAGAGGACGCACCGGCTTTCTGGTGATCTGGACTCAGGACTTCATCCAGCAAGACCTAGTGGACCTTCTAGTTGAACACTGTTCCTCTAGAGACGTCTATGGTTGTTGCCTCAGTGAATGGTGTTCCTCTGCCCGATCCAATCATGTCTGAGACCAAACCACTGAAGCTCCAAGTTAGAGTCCTTCATACTGAACTGATTACCTTCCTAGTCTTGCCTAAAGCCATCACTCCTAGATTGGAGTTCCGGAGAGGTTCTCCAATGGGCCCTAAATGCCCTCACCACTGCCTGTTACAGTTCCATACCATCCAGCCATCTCTGCCTCAGTCATTAGTGAGATTGCCAACTAATTTTTCTTGATTTGCAGACGTCTTTAGCAAAAAGGAGTCTGAGATGCTTCCTCCACACCGGTCTTACGACTGTCCGATTTAACTGGTCCAAAATGCTTCTCTTCCCCGTGGATAGGTATATCCTCTCTCCTTGCCAGAGACTCAATCCATGTCGGCCCATATCAAGGACATTCTGGAGAGGGGTTTCATGCGAAACCCCCCCCCCCCCAGCCGGGGCCGTGTTCTTCTTCGTTAAAAAGAAAGACGGATCTCTTCGATCCTGCATTGACTAACGTGGTCTCAACCAGATCACGGTCACGAACAAATACCCGTTGTCACTAATATCGAACTGTTTGACCGTATACGAAGAGCCAGGATTTTTTAGAAACTAGACTTGCGTGGGGCTTACAATTTGTTCCGAATCAATCATGGTGATGAGTGGAAGACAGCATTCAACACCTGAGACAGGCACTACGAATACCTGGTGATGCCCTTCAGTCTGTGTAATGCTCCCGCGGTCTTCTAGGAATTCGTCAATGATATCTTCCGAGATCTCTTCTATGTCTGTGTTGTAGTCTATCTCGATAATATTTTGATTTTCTCTCCAGATCCGACGACTCATCGGAGGCATGCTCGTCAAGTTCTACTGCGATTAAGGGAGAATCGTCTGTATGCTAAGCTGGAGAAGTGCGTCTTTGAAAAAAATTCTCTGCCCTTCCTGGTCTATATCATCTCGGATCAAGGTCTCAAGATAGAACCTGAGAAGGTAAAGTCCGTCCTGGAATGGCCACGTCTTCAGGGCCTGCAGTCCATGCAGCGTTTTTTGGGATTCGCCAACTTCGGTAAAGTTTGTGTGTCACTTACTCACACCGAAGATCGAGATCACGCTGTGCTGTCATTTACAGCATTATCTCGCGAGATCACGCTTGCTGTCATTAAGTCCCACACAAACGTTACCGAAGTGTCGGGATTGTGAATAGACATCGCATCCTGCCTGGAGGTAATGTCTATTCACTGTCAGGACACTTCAGTAAAGTTAATATGTGAGTAAGTGACAGTACATCGTGATCTCGCAAGATCACTATGTGCTGAGTACATGAGTACTGTAACCGCCGTGGTCGCTAACCGCAGACCCCTTTCACCCTACCGACGTCTTCCTCCCCGAGGATGCCAGCAGTCCTGTCCTGCAATAACCACTAGGGTGCGCGCACTAGCTCATTCCCGGCCTTAAAGGGCTAGCGTGCACACATGTTAAGAATCTACTAATTACTCCCAGATCACCCTGAACTTTAAAGAGGCTCTGTCACCAGATTTTGCAACCCCTATCTGCTATTGCAGCAGATCGGCGCTCCAATGTAGATTACAGTAACGTTTTTATTTTTAAAAAACGAGCATTTTTGGCCAAGTTATGACCATTTTTGTATTTATGCAAATGAGGCTTGCAAAAGTCCAAGTGGGCGTGTTTAAAGTAAAAGTCCAACTGGGCGTGTATTATGTGCGTACATCGGGGCGTTTTTACTTCTTTTACTAGTAGGGCGTTCTGACGAGAAGTATCATCCACTTCTCTTCAGAACGCCCAGCTTCTGGCAGTGCAGACACACAGCGTGTTCTCGAGAGATCACGCTGTGACGTCACTCACTTCCTGCCCCAGGTCCTGCATCGTGTCGGCCACATCGGCACCAGAGGCTACAGTTGATTCTGCAGCAGCTTACCTGCAAACGCCGATGCTGCTGCAGAATCAACTGTAGCCTCTGGTGCCGATGTGTCCTCGCTGGTCCGACACGATGCAGGACCTGGGGCAGGAAGTGAGTGACGTCACAGCGTGATCTCTCTAGAACACGCTGTATGTCTGCACTGCCAGAAGCTGGGCGTTCTGAAGAGAAGTGGATGATACTTCTCGTCAGAACGCCCAGCTAGTAAAAGTAGTAAAAACGCCCCGATGTACGCACATAATACACGCCCAGTTGGACTTTTACTTTAAACACGCCCACTTGGACTTTTGCAAGCCTCATTTGCATAAATACAAAAATGGTCATAACTTGGCCAAAAATGCTCGTTTTTTAAAAATAAAAACGTTACTGTAATCTACATTGCAGCGCCTATCTGCTGCAATAGCAGATAGGGGTTGCAAAATCTGGTGACAGAGCCTCTTTAAGAAGGGCCCTGCCCCTTCATTCCTTGCCTGAGTGTTGTTAGTAATTCCCATGTTAGTTTTTGCAAATTGTCCCTTAGTGTTTACCCTGTTCCCAGGGTTTCCTGTTCCATGCTACTTGTATCCTGTATCCCATGCTGTGCTATTTTTCCTGAACCTGTTATTGATTGGAGTCATGTCCTGCTGCTTCTGTTGTCATCCGCCACGTCTGGCGCAACCTACTGCACTTGTTGTTGTCCGCCATGTGTGGCGCATCCTACTGCACCTGCTGTTATCCGCCACGCCTGGCGCATCCTCCTGCACCTGCTGTCATCTGCCACGTCTGGCGCAACCTGCTGCACCCACCTCCATCCATGCTAAAGCCTCTGCCACTGTCTGGACTATTCAGGAAGCCTTGTGTTGGACATTGTATTGCTTGGGTGCTGTTGTTTGGCCAGCTACAGTAGTGAGGCCTAGTGGGTCCACATACCCACAGACCATGACATCTATCTATCTATCTTATATCTATCTAACTGTCACATAGGGTTCGTGGACCCACTGGGCCGTACCGCCTTGGCGGTATGGCAGCTGGCCAACAGGGCGCAGGTCAGAGTTTATAGTTTATATAGGGTACCTGTGGCCGCTCGGACAGTAGCAAGGCAGGCTTGGCAGGAACTAGGCAGCAGGTAGACGTCAGGCGTGGAGAAGCAGGACAGGAATGGTATACAGCACAGCTACAGTTAAGGATGGCACTAGATCATGATACAGGTTACAGGATACAGGAACAGGAAACACTGGGAGCAGGAAACACTAGGGGACCATTTGCAAGACAGACTAGGAATACAACAACAATGCTCAGGTGTGAGAGGATGGGGATGGGACCTTCTTATAGCCCAGGATGCTCTGAACCAATTAGCTCAATCACCAACATGCTTGCGCTCTGGCTTCTGAAGTATGGACTGAGCTCGTGAGCGCACCCTGGTGGTCACTGTGGAGCAGGACGGCCGTATGTGCAGACATCTCTTGAGAGGAGGGCGTCGACTGGATGGAAGGAGTTTGTGGTCAGCGACCACGGACGTTACAGTATCCCCCCTCTTACGCCCCCTCCTCTTGGGACAAGAACGAGAGAGAAACCTCTTAATGAGGGTAGGAGCGTTGATTCTCCTCTGGCTCCCAGGACCTCTCTTCTGGACCAAATCCCTTCCGATCTACTAAATAAAAGGTTCTTCCTCTTACTTTTTTAATGTCCAAGATCTCCTTAACCTCGAAGGTGTCTGAAGGGCCGCTAGAGGCAACTGCAGGGCTTGGAGTCTTGGTAAAGCGGTCCAGAACCACTGGCTTCAAGAGAGAAACATGGAAGGAGTTGGGGATCTTGAGGGTAGGAGGCAGCCGAAGCTTGTAGGCGACAAGGTAGATCTGCTGCAGGATGTCGAAGGGACCGAGGAACCTGGGAGCAAATTTGCACGACGGCACCCTCTGTCGAATATTCCTGGAGGACAGCCAAACCTTCGTGCCAGGAAGAAACTGAGAGGGTTCTCTTCTCCTTGTGTCCACCTTCCGCTTCATGCGGTCGACCGCCAGCAGGATGGAGGATGGAGTCTGCTGCCAGATCTGCAGAAAGTCCCCAAAGGCCGTGTCAGCAGCTGGCACCTTGGACATAACAGGGACCGGGAGAGGAATTTGTGGGTGCTGGCCATAGACAATAAGGAACGGTGTCTTCTGTGTGGACTCGCTGGTATGATTGTTGTAAGAGAACTCAGCCCACGGAAGCAACTGTACCCAGTCATCATGCTGTTTGGAGATGAAGTGGCGTAGGTAGTTCTCCAAGATCTGATTGATCCTCTCGACCTGACCATTGGGCTGAGGCTGGTAGGTCAAGGAAAAGTCCAACTTTATACCTAGAAGTCCGCAGATGGCTCTCCAGAACTTCGAGGTGAACTGAACCCCCCGATCAGACACAATATGCTGCGGCAAGCCGTGCAGGCGGAAGATGTGTTGGATAAACAGCTTGGCCAGCAGAGGAGCAGAAGGAAGACCGGTCAGAGGAATGAAGTGGGCCATCTTAGAAAATCGATCCACCACCACCCAGACAGTACTGCATCCGGCAGAGAGAGGCAGGTCCGTAATAAAGTCCATAGCTATATGCTGCCAGGGGGCATTGGGCACAGGCAATGGCTGGAGCAGACCAGCAGGTCTGGAGTGAGCGACCTTGTTGGCTGCACATACTGAACAGGAAGAAACAAAGTCCATAATGTCCTTGGGCATCGTGGGCCACCAGAAATGACGAGCAATCAGATCCCGAGTCTTACGGGTCCCCGCGTGACCTGCTAGACTAGAGGAGTGTCCCCAGCGGAGGATTCTTCCACGGTCAGCCAGGTGCACAAAGGTCCTCCCTGGAGGAATGTCCCCAACTTGCAGGGGATTGAGAGAGACAATGCAAGACGGATCAATGATGTTCTGTGGAATCTCCATGGTGTCTTCTGTCTCGAAAGACCTGGACAAGGCATCGGCCCTCACATTCTTGTCGGCCGGGCGATAATGGAGCTCAAACTGGAACCTGGTAAAGAACAGTGACCACCTGGCCTGACGAGGGTTCAGCCATTGGGCCGTCTGAAGATAGGTAAGGTTCTTATGGTCCGAAAAAATCAGGATGGGATGAGCTCCATTCCTCCAGAGCCAATTTGATGGCCAGTAACTCCCGATCCCCGATCGAGTAGTTGCGTTCTGCGGAAGAGAAGCGCTTAGAAAAATATCCACATACCATTGACTTGCCCTTGGAGCCTCTCTGGAACAGGAGTGCACAAGCACCGACAGAGGATGCGTCCAACTCCAACGAGAACTGTAGAGAGACATCTGGATGATGGAGGATAGAGGCTAACGTGAAGGCACTCTTCGGGCTATTGAATGTGGAGTCCACACCTTGGCGCTCATGCCCTTCTTAGTGAGGTTAGAGATAGGAGAAGTCAGTGAGGAGAAGTTTAGAATAAACTGTATGTAAAAATTGGCGAATCCCAGAAAGCGCTGTGTGGCCCTCAAGCCTTGAGGGCGTGGCCATTCCAGAACAGACTTTACCTTTTCAGGATCCATCTCGAGACCTCGATTCGAGACGATATAGCCCAGGAAGGGTAGAGCATCCTTTTCAAACACACACTTTTCCAACTTAGCGTACAGACGATTCTCCCTTAACCGCAGCAAAACTTGACGGACATGTCTCTGATGAGTCACAGGATCTGGAGAAAAAATCAAGATATCATCAAGGTAGACTACTACACAAAGATAGAGGAGGTCACGGAAAATGTCATTAACAAACTCCTGGAAGACCGCGGGAGCATTACACAGACCGAAGGGCATTACTAGATATTCATAGTGTCCATCACGGGTGTTAAATGCAGTCTTCCATTCATCACCCTGGCGAATCCGGACTAGGTTGTAAGCCCCACGCAGCTCTAGTTTGGAAAAAATCTTGGCACAACGTATACGATCAAACAGTTCTGAGACCAGCGGCAACGGATATTTATTTTTCACAGTGATCTGGTTGAGACCTCGGTAGTCAATACAAGGACGAAGAGAACCATCCTTCTCTTTGACGATGAAGAACCCGGCTCTTGCCGGGGAGGAAGACTTCCATATGAAGCCCCTTTCCAAGTTTTCTTTCACATAGGCGGACATGGACTGAGTCTCTGGCAAGGAGAGAGGATATACCCTACCACGGGGAAGGGATGCGCAAGGAGTCAGCTCCATAGGGCAGTCATACGCCCGGTGTGGAGGCAATGTCTCCACCTCCCTCTTGCTGAAGACATCCGAAAATGCAGCATAATGACCTGGCAATCCTGCCAATGACCGAGGCAGCGAATCTGCACCAGGCATCGGCTTTGACACTCGGCTTTGCACTAGAGAACCTCTTCAGAATTCCAGTCCAGGACTGGGGCATGTAGTCGGAGCCAAGGCAGACCCAGCGACACAGAATTAATGGCTTTGGATAGGACATAGAACGACAGGAGTTCGGAGTGAAGAGCTCCCACTTGGAGCCTGAGCGGCTTGGTCACAGCAATAACTGGATCTGGTAGAGGTAGTCGATTCACTGATGCAACTGTCATTGGCCTCTCCAGAGGGGTAGTGGGCAATTGAAGAAGATCCACCAGGTCTCTACGGATGAAATTAGCAGCGGATCCAGAGTCCAGATACGCAGAGACCTGATGCGTTCTCTCGCCGGACACTATGGTCACTGGTATGGACAATTTAGACAGAAGTCCTTTCTTACCCAAGGTTGCCTCTCCTAGCAACCCTAGGCTTTGGGATTTTTGGGGACACAGGCGCACAAGATGGCCACCGAGGCCGCAATATAGACAGAGTCCCAAAGTGCATCTGCGTTGTCTCACCTGGGTGGATAGCTTACACTGGTCCATCATCACAGACTCCTTAGGAGGATCAACATCTGAGGACAGAAGGGGTTGCTGCAAAGTAGGAACCAGACCTGGAAGGCCTCCCTCCCGACTAACCTCTTGGAGGCGTTCTCGGATCCGCATATGAATCCGGGCAGACAGAAGGATGAAGTCATCCAGGGTACATGGCAGGTCTCGAGCGGCAAGTTCATCCTTAATTTTAGGAGACATTCCATGCCAGAATGCAGCCACCAGGGTCTCATTGTTCCATAACAGTTCTCCCGCCTGGGTGCGGAAGTGGATGGCGTACTCGCTCACGGAGGTGTCTACTTGGCGTAGGTTAATCAAGGAAGCCACTGCAGATGAGACCCATCAAGGCTCCTCAAACACCCTATACGAAAAGTCCGGAAGAAGCCCTGGAAGTCACGGGTCTCTGGTCCTTGTCTCTCCCAAATAGGATTCGCCCATGCAAGAGCCTTGCCAGTGAGGAGAGAGATGATGAAAGCGACCCTTGCGCCGTCAGATGAAAATGTCCTAGTATACAGGCTGATGTGGATCTGGAATTGGTTCAAAAGTCCACGACAGGTACCTGCGTCTCCATCATAGCGGTCCGGAAGTGGCAAAGAAAAACGCGGGTCGACACTGGCAGGAGGTGTAGTCTGAGGAACAACACTGCCAGGAGGTGTAGTAGGAGGAACGGCAGCTCGTGCCTCCTGCCGACGTGCGAGAATGTTCAAAGCCTGGAGGACTTGGTCCTGTCGAGACTGGAGGTCTAGCATATCCGCACACATATCCGCCAGCGGGGTCCATGGCCTGAGCTTACTGTCACGTAGGGGTCATGGACCCAGTGGGCCATACCGCCTTGGCGGTATGGCAACTGGCCAACAGGGCGCAGGTCAGAGTCTATAGTTTATATAGGGTACCTGTGGCAGCTCGGACAGTAGCAAGGCAGGCTTGGCAGGAACTAGGCAGCAGGTAGACGTCAGGCGTGGAGAAGCAGGACAGGCGTGCTATACAGCACAGCACGGCTACAGCAAAGGACGGCACTAGATCAGGATACAGGTTACAGGATACAGGAACAGGAAACACTGGGAGCAGGAAACACTAGGGGACCATTTGCAAGACAGACTAGGAATACAACAACAATGCTCAGGCGTGGGAGGATGGGGCTGGGACCTTCTTATAACCCAGGGTGCTCTGGACCAATTAGCTTAATCACCAACATGCTTGCGCTCTGGCTTCTCAAGTCTGGACTGAGTTTGTGAGCACACCCTGGTGCTCACTGTGGAGCAGGACGGCCATATGTGCAGACATCTCTTGAGAGAAGGGCGTCGACTGGATGGAAGGAGTTTGACCATGGACGTTACACTATCTATCTATCTATCTATCTATCTATCTATCTATCTATCTATCTATCTATCTATCTATCTATCATCTATCTACTGTATCTTGGAATGATGACAAGTTACATTGTTCTGCAGATGTGGCCTATTAACGTGTTGGGGATTGAGATCTACTCAAAGACTTGACAGCTCAGTTCAAGGGGAGAGCTTGCAGTAAGAAACCTCTAATCTAGTTAGAAACAGTCAGTATCAAGAGAACTGGTGTCCAGAAGATCAGTCACAGGGATTGTTTGGAGCACCAGGAAAGCAACCAGCTAATAACAAGCCTCAAGAATGCATCATATGTACTACTTTGGATATAGAACACTACATACTACATACTTCTCTCAGCTACACATCTCGGCAATATCTAACCAATTAGTTAAAACTGTTGGTGATACAAATAAAACTTTGAGCAAGTTTATCAAACTACTAAAATGTAGCAGTACTTTTTGCAATATACAGTGAATGAAATAAGTATTTGATCCCTTGCTGATTTTGTAAGTTTGCCCACTGTCAAGGACATGAACAGTCTAGAATTTTTAGGCTAGGTTAATTTTACCAGTGAGAGATAGATTATATATAAAAAAAAAAAAACAGAAAACCACATAGTCAAAATGATATATATTTATTTGCATTGTGCACAGAGAAATAAGTATTTGATCCCCTACCAACCATTAAGAGTTCAGCCTCCTCCAGACCAGTTACACGTTCCAAATCAACTTGGTGCCTGCATTAAAGACAGCTGTCTTAAATGGTCACCTGTATAAAAGACTCCTGTCCACAGACTCAATTAATCAGTCTGACTCTAACCTCTACAACATGGGCAAGACCAAAGAGCTTTCTAAGGATGTCAGGGACAAGATCATAGACCTGCACAAGGCTGGAATGGGCTACAAAACTATAAGTAAGACGCTGGGTGAGAAGGAGACAACTGTTGGTTCAATAGTAAGAAAATGGAAGACATACAAAATGACTGTCAATCGACATCGATCTGGGGCTCCATGCAAAATCTTACCTCGTGGGGTATCCTTGATCCTGAGGAAGGTGAGAGCTCAGCCGAAAACTACACGGGGGGAACTTGTTAATGATCTCAAGGCAGCTGGGACCACAGTCACCAAGAAAACCATTGGTAACACATTACGCCGTAATGGATTAAAATCCTGCAGTGCCCGCAAGGTCCCCCTGCTCAAGAAGGCACATGTACAGGCCCGTCTGAAGTTTGCAAATGAACATCTGGATGATTCTGAGAGTGATTGGGAGAAGGTGCTGTGGTCAGATGAGAATAAAATTTAGCTCTTTGGCATTAACTCAACTCGCCGTGTTTGGAGGAAGAGAAATGCTGCCTATGACCCAAAGAACACCGTCCCCACTGTCAAGCATGGAGGTGGAAACATTATGTTTTGGGGGTGTTTCTCTGCTAAGGGCACAGGACTACTTCACCGCATCAATGGGAGAATGGATGGAGCCATGTACAGTCAAATCCTGAGTGACAACCTCCTTCACTCCACCAGGACATTAAAAATGGCTCGTGGCTGGGTCTTCAAGCACGACAATGACCCGAAACATACAGCCAAGGCAACAAAGTTGTGGCTCAAAAAGAAGCACATTAAGGTCATGGAGTGGCCTAGCCAGTCTCCAGACCTTAATCCCATCAAAAACTTATGGAGGGAGCTGAAGATCCGAGTTGCCAAGCGACAGCCTCGAAATCGTAATGATTTACAGATGATCTGCAAAGAGGAGTGGGCCAAAATTCCATCTAACATGTGTGCAAACCTCATCATCAACTACAAAAAACGTCTGACTGCTGTGCTTGCCAACAAGGGTTTTGCCACCAAGTATTAAGTCTTGTTTGCCAAAGGGATCAAATACTTATTTCTCTGTGCACAATGCAAATAAATATATATAATTTTGACAATGTGATTTTTTTTTTTTTATATAATCTATCTCTCACTGGTAAAATTAACCTAGCCTAAAAATTCTAGACTGTTCATGTCTTTGACAGTGGGCAAACTTACAAAATCAGCAAGGGATCAAATACTTATTTCCTTCACTGTAACTATTGACTGAAAGTAAAAAGCGTACAGAAAGTGGCAACACTTCATGAACAAGCATCAACCATTTGTACCTTTGCTGTCATTGCCCATCCGGATAGTGATACAGTCTAGCTGCATGAGGATTTTATCTTCCATGTCTTCTCTCCCCTGATCGCTATAATATATCAAGTATCCATTTGACCATAGGTCAAACCAATTCTTCTTCCACCTTTTTAAGATGCTACCTGGGAAGATAATTAAGATTGTGTCAATATATCATTTTTGAAACATCCAGCCAATAGTTATAGTGGTATATCAGTTCTGTCTAATAAAGACCTAAGCCTTAAACACCAAGTGCCCTTAGAAACCCAAATGTTGTAACCAGCCTACCGACTAGATTCTGATGATATAACATGGTATTATAAAGCAGTACTGAGGAACATGAGATATGAAGTATAAATTACGTTTAATTTTCAAGGCATTCTAAAGCTTTTGTGTGCTAATCCCTATCATTTCTATCCTCAGTATGGTCTGCGTACGTGTGGCAAGGAGATTAGCCACATGTGAGAAAAGGCTTAATTCTCTCACCCTCTTCACTTAAAGGGTTTTTCTCGTGATACTCTCTCTACACCTGATCTGACATCGGGTGTGTAGAGACGCTGCTGGGCGAGACAGCTGCTGATACATTTTCTGTTTTATGGAATTCTGTTGTTATCTTGCAGCTTGACCTGTTTCTGCAATAAAGAATCACCTGGTTGGAAAGTATCTGGTCTCCTCATAGTGCTGACTTGATGCAGTCCTCTACAGCACCATTTTGTTCTTATTCTAGACCTACTGCTCATGTATATTCTATCTGGGAAAACAACTGTAGGGAAGCAATTTTCAGTCACGGAAATTTCTGCAACAAATCTGCTTCATGTGAACGTACCCTTAAAGGGGTTGTCCACAGGATAGGTCATGAGTATATGATCGGTGGGGGGGTCCGAGGATCACATGTTGTGAACGGTATTCAGTAGTCGGAGCCGGAAGCAGGTGGTTCCGACCACTGCATAGCGGCCGTGCTGCAGAACTGCATCTCTGCTTCTAGTCACTTGAATAGGAGCAGAGCTGCAATACTAGAGCTCGGCCTCTATTCCGTGACCAGAGTCATCTGCATGAACGTCCGATGCCCGGAGGCAGCCGCAGCTGCTGATCGGTGCGGGGGTCCGAGGATCTGACCCCCACCGATCATATGTGGATGACCTATCCTACCCTATAGGTTTTGTCTTTTTTAAATCTAAACATTTTATTTGCAGGACACATGGGGCTTTCTTATTGTTACAAACTGGCAGTAATATTGTTTTATATATATATATATATATATATATATATATATACACTACCGTTCAAAAGTTTAGGGTCACTCAGAAATTTCCTTATTTTTGAAAGAAAAGCACAGTTTTTTTCAATGAAGATAACCTTAAATTAATCAGAAATACACTCTATACATTGTTAATGTGCTAAATGACTATTCTAGCTGCAAACGTCTGGTTTTGAATGCAATATCTACATAGGTGTATAGAGGCCCATTTCCAGCAACCATCACTCCAGTGTTCTAATGGTACATTGTGTTTGCTAACTGTGTTAAAAGGCTAATGGATGATTAGAAAACACTTGAAAACCCTTGTGCAATTATGTTAGCACCGCTGTAAACAGTTTTGCTGTTTAGAGGAGCTATAAAACTGACCTTCCTTTGAGCTAGTTGAGAATCTGGAGCATTACATGTGTGGGTTCGATTAAACTCTCCAAATGGCTAGAAAAAGACAGCTTTCATGTGAAACTCGACAGTCTATTCTTGTTCTTAGAAATTAAGGCTATTCCATGCGAGAAATTGCCAAGAAATGGAAGATTTCCTACAACGATGTGTACTACTCCCTTCAGAGGACAGCACACACAGGCTCTAACCAGAGCGGAAAGAGAAGTGGGAGGCCCCGCTGCACAACTGAGCAACAAGACAAGTACATTAGAGTCTCTAGTTTGAGAAATAGACGCCTCACAGGTCCTCAACTGGCAGCTTCATTAAATAGTACCCGCAAAACGCCAGTGTCAACGTCTACAGTGAAGAGGCGACTCCGGGATGCTGGCCTTCAGGACAGAGTGGCAAAGAAAAAGCCATATCTGACACTGGCTAATAAAAGGAAAAGATTAATATGGGCAAAAGCACACAGACATTGGACAGAGGAAGATTGGAAAAAAGTGTTATGGACAGACGAATCGAAGTTTGGGGTGTTTGGATCACACAGAAGAACATTTGTGAGACGCAGAACAACTGAAAAGATGCTGGAAGAGTGCCTGACGCCATCTGTCAAGAATGGTGGAGGTAATGTGATGGTCTGGGGTTGCTTTGGTGCTGGTAAAGTGGGAGATTTGTACAAGGTAAAAGGGATTTTGAATAAGGAAGGCTATCACTCCATTTTGCAACGCCATGCCATACCCTGTGGACAGCGCTTGATTGGAGCCAATTTCATCCTACAACAGGACAATGACCCAAAGCACACCTCCAAATTATGCAAGAACTATTTAGGGAAGAAGCAGGCAGCTGGTATTCTATCTGTAATGGAGTGGCCGGCGCAGTCGCCAGATCTCAACCCCATAGAGCTGTTGTGGGAGCAGCTTGACCGTATGGTACGCAAGAAGTGCCCATCAAGCCAATCCAACTTGTGGGAGGGGCTTCTGGAAGCATGGGGTGAAATTTCTCCCGATTACCTCAGCAAATTAACAGCTAGAATGCCAAAGGTCTGCAATGTTGTAATTGCTGCAAATGGAGCATTCTTTGACGAAAGCAAAGTTTGAAGGAGAAAATTATTATTTCAAATAAAAATCATTATTTCTAACCTTGTCAATGTCTTGACTATATTTTCTAGTCATTATGCAACTCATTTGATAAATATAAGTGTGAGTTTTATGGAAAACAGAAAATTGTCTGGGTGACCCCAAACTTTTGAACGGTAGTGTATATATATATATATATATATATATATATATATATATATACATAGGGAGAAATGGACAGAAACAGGAGAAAATGAAAGTTTTACCATTTTATTTCACTTTTTGTCCAAGAAATAAATCCTCTTATTCTGCCGGGTATAGCAATACCAAATATCTTTTTAATAATTTTTTAGTGAAGGCACAAGAGTAGATGGGGTAAAACAGAAATTTTTTAATAAGAACAGTTTTAGTTTCTCTTTTTCTACATAGCGCTAATAGTACAAAAACACAGATAAACATTCATACGCCAGTCTTAATAGAAAGAAAACTGGAGTACATTTATTAAGAAGCGAACAACTCCTAATCGCATCTTTTGTCACAATTGCACGCGATCAATTTCCCCCTTCCCATCGGACATACTATAAAATAAAATAAAAGATTTGGATACTTACCTCACCGCTCCTCTTCATCCTTATGTGTCTCCTCAGGTTCCCCCAGCAATGGCAAAAGCGGCTTAAAGAGGCCAAAATTTGGCTCCTTTGCGACTTTTCCTCGCCAGAAAATGGCGTTGAAAAGTTCATAAATTCTACCCTACACTTCTAAATATACAGCAGCAGAAGACACCCAGAAAGGTAGGGGTGTCGACATATGGAACATTTGCCCATTGATGAATAGAGAGATTTACCTCCTAAGACATTATCATTGAGTAGAATAGCTAATCATCTTCTTATGCACAAAGAGACATTTTTACAGTAAGGAAGTCAGGAATCGACCAAAATTTGACTAGGTAAATTAGATGGGTCAATCCATCACCTTCAAATGGATTCAAACTTTGACCTATAATTCCTTTTCAAGTATATTCCTCATTCCAGTATAATAATGTTATTCACTTTGGAAATAATTTCACTAACAGTAGGGGGGTTGGTTTTATCCCCCTATGTGAAGTGCATGGGAGAAGGCTGTAATGCTGTCAACGTCTGTTACAAGTGTGTCTGCAATTCACAGTGTAAGGGAATGGAAAGGTAAGCAACGCTCGTACGAGCGCTGCAACCTCCTCAAAACAGCTGATCGTCGGGGGTGCCGGGAGTCGGACCCCGACTGATCAGACATTGATGGCCTATTCATAGGACTGGAAAACTCCTTTAATGTATATAGATGCATGTCACAGAACAATAATTATAGATTCTGATAAAGGTCCTTCAAAGCCAAGATAACATTTTACTTACTTTGTCGTAGCAGCCAGCCACTTTTTACATAAGCCATATCTTCGACTTCTGCAAAAAAAATGAGATATAATCGATAAGATAAAGAATAAATTGTCTGTGTTTCTCATTAAACTAAGCTGATCACAGATTATACTATCACATCTCACTGCTCTGTCATAATAGAAAAACACAAACTAATAAAATATGTGATTTCAGAGCCAATTATTGAATAAACAGGTGTTGCTGCTTAAGGCTTATTTACGCAGGCCAATATTCGGCCAAAGGAACGCTCTTACAAAAGCTTGTTCAAGATTATTAACCGCCATGTAAAAAAACAGCCTTATTTGGCCTATAAATCATCGTTGTTGGCAGCCATCTGCCCATTTAAACAGGGTATAAACAGGGTATATAGTCTTGACAATGATGCAAACTGACGGAGGCTGAATGATCATACTAACGATCGCTCATCCGCATACAGTTTGCATCGGCCCGTGTAAAGGGTCTGTAAACGAGCGCTGATCGACGATTTAACGTCAATCGGTGCTTGTTATGGGCAAAAATCTGCCAAAGCAAACTAAGATTTACTCCAGTGGCATAATGTTTATATATGTATTCCTTACCTTTACATTGTAAAAG
The DNA here is from genome assembly GCF_050947455.1 of Rhinoderma darwinii. Classification (NCBI taxonomy): domain Eukaryota; kingdom Metazoa; phylum Chordata; class Amphibia; order Anura; family Rhinodermatidae; genus Rhinoderma; species Rhinoderma darwinii. The sequence goes on from NC_134690.1 coordinate 86,204,851, forward strand.
CTTGGTGCAACCTGATATTTGTCGTTAAATGTTATTTTATCCACGAAAATCTAATTTGACGTTGCCCATACACATTATCAAAAGACATATGTACAGTAGACTGTCCATGTCTGCTTATTTAACCCGTTAGTGACCGCCCCATAGTGTTTTTACGGCGGCCACTAATGGGCTTTATTCCGATAGCCCTTTTACGGCACTGCATCGGAATAAATAAACAGAGCAGGGAGCCGTTAAATCTCCCTGCTCTCAGCTTCCAGAGGCAGCTAAGAGCTGGGGACATCCGTGCTCGAACGGGTGAGATTGATATTAGTATCAATCTCACCCGTTTAACCCCTCAGATGCGGTGCTCAATAGCGTGCACCGCATCTGAGTTGTTTTGGAGAGAGGGAGGGAGCTCCCTCTCATCCCACCGGCACCCGGCGATAAGATCTGTGTCTCCAATAGCAGCCGGGGGCCTAATAAAGGCCCCCAGGTCTGCCTGTAGTGAATGCCTGCTAGGTCATGCCTCAGGGGTGGTTCTGACAGTGTTGTGGCAGTGGAATGGCTCATGGTGGGTTCTTGGTATGCGTATCTTGAGGTCTTAGTGATTTCTCTTTTCCATGATTGTTACCATACATTTTTTGTGGTCATACTCCAGGCATTTGCTGTGGTGATTGATATCAGTACATTTATACTCACGATACATATTTTATAGTCTTTGATATAGTATGCAAAATTTGAAAAGAACAGCATTTTTCTGAATTTAAATGCATCTGCTTGTAAGACAGAGGGTTATAGAACCCAAAATAGTGACTAGTTCACATTTCCCATATGTCTTCTTTATGTTGGCATCATTTTTTGAACATTCTTTTTTTTTTCTAGGACGTTACAAGGCTTAGAACATAAACAGCAATTTCTCATATTTTGAATAAAATGTCAAAAGCCTCTTTTTTTTTAGTTACCAGTTCAGTTCTCAAGTGGCTTTGAAAGGCCTATATATTAGAAACCCCTATCAAACACCCCATTTTAGAAACTAGACCCCTCAAAGTATTCAAAACAGCATTTACAAAGTTTATTAACCCTTTAGGTGTTTCACAGGAATTTAAAGCAAAGTAGAGGTGATAAAATAAATAAATCAGAAAATCCATTTTATTCCATTTTTTTTCTGTAAAACAGAAGGTTTTACCGGAGAAACGCAACTCATTACGTATTGTCCAGATTCTTCCGTTTTGAGAAATATCCCACATGTGGCCCTAGTGCGCTAATGGACTGAAGCACCGGCCTCCGAAGCAAAGGAGCACGTAGTGGATTTTGAGCCCTCCTTTTTAATAGGCACCATGTCCGGTTTGAAGAGGTCTTGTGGTGCCAAAACAGTGGAAATCACCCAAAAGTGACCCTATTTGGCAAACTACACCCCTCAATGAACTTATTGAGGGGTATAGTGGGCATTTAGATCCCATTTTGCTGCATTTTGTGGAATTTGGCTGTGCAATTGAAAATAAAAAATTTCCGAAAAAAGGTACGAATTTTTAATTTTGACAAGAAATAAAGGAGAAAAAGCACCCCAACATTTATAAAGCAATTTCTCCAGATTATGGCAATACACCATATGTGGTCATAAACTGCTGGTTGGACAAACGGCAGAGCTCAGAAAGGCAGGAGCGCTATTTGGCATGTAGATTTTGCTGGATTGGTTTCTGAGCGCCATATCGCATTTGCAGAGCTTCTGAGGTACCAGTACAGGGGAAACCCCTTAAAAGTGACCCCATTTTGGAAACTAGACCCCTTGAGGAATTCATTGTAGTTTTCTTGGGGTGCATGTGACTTTTTGATCAGTTTTTATTCTATTTTTAAGTGGCATGGTGATTAAAAAACAGCAATTCTACTGTTGTTTTTTATTCTATTTTTTTTTTTTACAGCGTTCACCGTGCGTTATAAATGACATATTCACTTTATTCTGCTGGGCGATACGATTACGGCGATACCAGATGTTTATAGTTTTTTTTTATGTCTTATGGCGTTTGCACAATAAAATACTTTTTATAAAAAATCATTAACTTTTTGTGTTGCCTTATTCTAAGAGCCATAACGTTTTTATTTTTTCATCAAGAAAGCCGTGCGAGGACTTGTTTTGTGTGTAACGAACTGTAGTTTCGATCAGTACCATTTTTAGGTACATGCGACTTGTTGATCTCTTTTTATTCAATTTTTTGGGAGGTGAAGTGACCAAAAAATTGTGATTCGGGTATGGTTTATTGTTATTTTATTTTATGGCGTTCGGGATAGATAACAAAATACTTTTGTAGTTCAGGCTGTTACGGACGCGGCAATACCAATTATGTATAGTTTATTTATTTATTTTTATTAATAATAAAAAACTGATAAGGGAAAAAGGGGGATTTTTACTTTAATTACTTTTAAAACTTTTATTTCTTTATAACTTTTTCTTACTATTTTACACATTTTTTACTTTGTCCCACTAGGGGACTTGAAGGCAGGAGGCCCTGATGGCTATTCTAATACACTGCACTACATGCGTAGTGCAGTGTATTAGAGCTGTCAGCTGTTCGCTGACAGAAAGCATAGTGGGTCCTGACAAACTCACTAGGCTTCCGTAGATGGCACAGCCGGACGCCATTATTAGGCCTCTGGTTGTACACAGCTCCTGTATGTGTCAGGAGGGCGGCCGAAATTGCCGTTCCTCCCGTGAAGTACTATTCCGTCATGGAGTGCGACCGATGTGGTTACCATGATGGAATAGTACGTCGTGGAGTGTGAATGTGTTAAACAGGTTTTCCTGAACTTTAGTGTATCTCGAGAACCCATAGGAGTGCTTCAATATAAATTCAGCATCAGATTTGTTAAATGTAACATTAAGATCTTTTTCCCAGGCAAACCAGAAGCTTGGTTTATGGGGAACCTTGTGTAGTAAGAGACTATAATATATTTTAGAGAATATTCTAGCAGGGGGCTGTAGGCATGTAGGCTCCTTGAACATAGGAAACCAAGTGTAAAACTTTTTGGATGTAGCCGTAAAGTTACAGTGATGTAAGAAGCACATAAGGTGCTGGGGGGGTAAAAATTGATCTAGCCTCAGGACCGATGCATCTTTAAATGTCTCATTAATAGAAATGAAGGTGAGACCGATGTACTAGGTTAGATGGACTAGATCCTCTTAAATTGGGCAAATAAGTTAATTGAATTAAGGCAGAGTTGTTCTCGGGTCTAACCTGTCTCAAGAAGTGGTGCAAAGAGAGTAGCAAACCCTTAGTGAGAAGATTACCTGTGCCTTGTCTACAGGGCTTAAAGAGGCTCTGTCACCAGATTTTGCAACCCCTATCTGCTATTGCAGCAGATCGGCGCTGCAATGTAGATTACAGTAACGTTTTTATTTTTAAAAAACGAGCATTTTTGGCCAAGTTATGACCATTTTCGTATTTATGCAAATGAGGCTTGCAAAAGTCCAAGTGGGTGTGTTTAAAAGTAAAAGTCCAAGTGGGCGTGTATTATGTGCGTACATCGGGGCGTTTTTACTACTTTTACTAGCTGGGCTTTCTGATGAGAAGTATCATCCACTTCTCTTCAGAACGCCCAGCTTCTGGCAGTGCAGATCTGTGACGTCACTCACAGGTCCTGCATCGTGTCGGCACCAGAGGCTACAGTTGATTCTGCAGCAGCATCAGCATTTGCAGGTAAGTAGCTACATCGACTTACCTGCAAACGCCGATGCTGCTGCAGAATCATCTGTAGCCTCTGGTGCCGACACGATGCAGGACCTGTGAGTGACGTCACAGCGTGATCTCTGGAGAACACGGCTGTGTCTGCACTGCCAGAAGCTGGGCGTTGTGAAGAGAAGTGGATGATACTTCTATACACAACGCCCAGCTAGTAAAAGTAGTAAACACGCCCCGATGTACACACATAATACATGCCCAGTTGTACTTTTACTTTTCAACACGCCCAGTTGTACTTTTGCAAGCCTCATTTGCATAAATACGAAAATGGTCATAACTTGGCCAAAAATGCTCGTTTTTTAAAAATAAAAACGTTACTGTAATCTACATTGCAGCACCTATCTGCTGCAATAGCAGATAGGGGTTGCAAAATCTGGTGACAGAGCCTCTTTAAGAGCGAATATTCTATATCTATATGGGGCAACGAGAGGTGTCTTTTCTGGCAAGTAGGACCCCATGACTGAGTTAGCATCATAGTAAGTGAAGGGGTCTGGCATTCCAAACCCTCTTTGTGGGGCTTCAAAAGGAGTCTGTGCGGCAGTATGGGGTACTTGGTTCTCCAAAGGGATTTCGTAAACAGCTGTTTTAAGTAAATAGGTACAGTTTGAAAGGTATAGAGGATCTGTGGGAGGATGTACGTCTTTAAGTAATTTTTCCCTATCCATCCAGGATAACAGATGGAAATGGAAAGTTTGTAATTGCGCCTGAATTTTAAACAGAAGTGGAACATAATTTATTGTGAACAGTTGGGAAGTGTCTGAAGCAAGAAATATGCCTAAATATTTTAGAGCTTTATCTGGTCATTGATTCCATATCACTGGAAGGGGAAGAAATATTTAGTATCTCAGACTTGGTGAAATTGATTTTAAAGATTGAGACAAGTTCATAAGCCTGAAATATGTCCAAGATGTGTGTAAAAGTTATTCTGGGATTTGTAGTTGATTCTAAAAGGTTAAGTCGCTGCCGTAGTAGGACAATGGTTATCTGTAAATCCGTGACATATTTATTCTGCCATAATTGTTGGATTAACATTTCCATGACTATAACGAAAAGAGTGGGCAATAGAAGGGAGGCAAGAGAGTGACATTTATGCGTTGTTTAGCACACGGGCCGAATACATTTATTATTAATAAGTGCGGGAGGGAAATTAAACTTACGCAGAAATGCCGCAATGAATGACCAATTCACTCTACCAAACGCCTTGGCATCAGTGCCGAGAAGTACCAGAGGTGTACGGCTTTAGAATGTTTACTCAGGCAACCCAGGGTCAATATCTGAGTGATCAAGGAGTCAAGCATAGTGTTCCTTTGCTTCTCGACCCTAAAACCAAGAGCTATCAGCTATCAGGTAAACACATTTGTGAGTCTCCCACACTATCGGGGTTGGAAATCTGTTCAGAATTATTTATACGAAAAAATCAAGCAATTTCCGAGAAATGAGTATGATTATCTAATAACGTCTCGTTGAGTCTTCAGGTCTTTTCGAAAACTAGGAGATCAACTGAGGCGTGATCTCAGGGTCAAGGGGCCTATGTCAGAGTGTCTTATCAGGGTAAGGCGAGGGACAGAGAGGAAGATGTAGACGATGTAGTGTGCCATTAACCAAGGAGGAAAAGGAGCGGTCCCTATCTTTTGGATGGACCAAGCGCCGAACATTAATGTCCCATAAGGACCTTTTCAGTGAATGAGATGAGGTACCTTTTGAAGTAGGGATTAGCGGGTCCACAGCAATATTAAAATCACCACCTAAAATGAGTAGACCTCCAGCAAAATTACAGAATTTTTTCTATAGTAGATACAAGCCAAGTATGTGAGACGAAGGGCGGGTCTGTGGACCCACTGGACCCAACAGTTGAACTTGCTTGATGTAGTGACAGAATTTAAGAAGCAGCTGAGGACGTACGACCTGTTTCTTCAAAGACAGTGCGGAAGATGTCCAGGAAAAGCTGCAAATTAGTGGACTCCTGTCATTCATGTTCCCAGAGTGGATACGCCCATGTCAAGGCCTTGCCAGACAATGGGGAGACAATGAATGCTAGCTTCGTCTGTTCTGTAGGGAATAGGAGGGCATGCAATTTGAAGTGAATCTCGCACTGATTAAGAAAGCCTCGACAGACTTTGGAATCTCCATCATAGAATGGTGGAAGCAGCAATTGAATTCCGGCTCTGGAGCAACGGCTGGCTGAGGAGCTTGTGGAGCTGCTTGAGTAGGAACAGGAGCGATGTCCAGGCGATTGGCTATGGTGTTAACCGCCTGCAAAAGCTGTTCCTGGCGTAATCGGAGGTCTCGAATATCATCTTGCTTGACTTGAACAGCAGTCTTGGGTTTGCCAGTGGGGTCCATGGCCTTAGAAAACTGTAACGACCAGCAGGTTTGTGGGCCCACTGAGCTTCTGCACCGGATTGGCACAGGGCCACCTTTAAGTGTTCACCTTTTAACCCCTCTACAGGGATTTGGGAGACTGCCAGGTCGCTACCTCTTGAGGTGGTCCCGGCAGAGTATCTGCTGGCCAAATAGAAGCTAGGCAGAGACAGGTAGATGGTACCTTGGTGGTAGCAGGATAAGAAGCTGGAGCCGGATTACTGGAAGCAGGCTGGTGCCGGATTACTGGAAGCAGGCTTGTGACGGATTACTGGCCGCAGGTTTGTGTTGGATTACTGGCAGCAGGCTGGATGTCGCATTACTGGAGGCACGCTGGTGCTGGATTACTGGAAGCTCCCAGAGGGCATGGGATACCGACAGGTAAAAGACGCCGGATACAGATAGGTTACGGACTCAGGGTACAGGATACCAACAGGTAACGGACTCAGGGTACGGAACCTTTGCAGGATAACTCTAGATTTGTCCAACTTTGCTCAGGCACTGGGGCAAGGAGCAGGTTTACTTATAAAGTCCTGGGAGTGCAGGGATAGGCTGGGGACACTTTTAATGGTGTGCGCACGCTGGCACTTTAAGAAACTGCAAGAACGCGCGTAGGGCATTGTATAGGAGGGGAGGTAGGAAGCAGAGCACGCCGACACCCTTGGGAAGGGAGACACCGGCAAGAATGAACAGGCCCACAGCCGCGGCCGCCGGTAGGAGGGAGATGTAAGCTACAGTATGTAGCCAAGTGGACAAATTACAGATTTTTTCTAATCGCAATACTCACGCCTTTCAACGCCAATGTGGTATGGGCGCTATGGAAGCATTGACAGTAGATGTGAAAAGCCATTTTAAGTATATGTAAAGCACTGAAATGTGTTTCCTGAAATAATAGAATGTCAGATTTAGCCTTTTTTATAAGGTATAAAATTTGGCTACGTTTTTGGGGGACATTTCGGACTATTACATTATAGGTGGTGATTAAAAGTCATATCCAATGTAATAAGAAACATCACAGTTAAACATGCACAATTAGTGCTGGTATAGGTATGTGGTAAGCCTATGCATCTGATAAATCCCAACAGAACAAACTGGGCATATGTACAGACACCTAAAGCTAGATAGAAATAACATTTTCTTCTTCACAGGGGGTCGGAACAAGAAAAATTAACTAAACAAGCCAATAACATTGACTAAAAATGTACGGAATATAAATGGGAATGGGAGTAGGGAGTCCTAATCAATCCTATTAGAAAGAGTAAAAGAGTCTTCTGGCATGTATATTAAACCAGTGTTGAGGTCTAAATATAAAGACCCAAGCATTCCATATGGAGACATCGAATCTGTCTGGGTCCTCAAAACAGATACGTCTCATGTAAAATCCCTTTGAGATCAGGACAAATCATCGCTTAACGTGAATGGGCAATGAGAAGAAGGAGTCCACCAGTGAAAAATGCAAAGAAGGTTAAGAGAAGCAGTCGGTTGTTTTTTGCTCTGAGTAGATTGGATCTAACTTTTGGTGACTTTAACCTGCCCCGGACTTACCAATCTTCCTGCGATCGTAGAGGACTTAATGGAGGGACAGTCTCTCATGCAACATGGCGTCCAAGATGGAATCTCCAAAGGTGCAAAATCCATTCTGCTCCAAGCTGTGGATAGGTCATCCGGTGTTCTAATAGTAATTTGCTTGCCATTTTGTTAAATAGACACACCAAATGGATGAAGCCAGCAGAAAAGCATTTTGCAGGCTCTCAGGGTATCAAGGAGAGGTTTAAGGGTGCGTGGTTTAACTAGAATGGAAGGCGCAATGTTCTGAAAGAGGGTTATTTTCCATCCTTCATGTATTATCTCGGGCGATTCCTGGCTCGCGCCAGGATGTTAGCGGAGTCCACATAACTGAGTAGGTCACAGATTACATCTTCTGGGGGTTTACCCTGCACAGGTTTAGTTTGAGGTCATGGTGTATGCGCTGAATCATAATTTTCTCTGAGGTTTCTTCGCCCACCAGGGAAGCAAACATTTGGAGCGCTGTCTCTTTAGGGTACTTCTTGTGCCATTGATTTGGGAATAACCCTGAGCCTTATATTATTGCGTCACAAGCAGTTTTCTTGGTTCTCAATCGCCAAGAAGGCAGAATTTATCCAGCCGAGATAAGCTGGTAGGTGGTTACCTATTAAATTGCTATGGGCGACAATCTTGTCTTGTTTCTGCTCCAGAGCCTCAACCTTGTGGGCTAAGTGTTAAAAAACAATCTGGTTCAGATGGTTTTACTGCAGTAATATGTCACTTACTAATGTGCTGTCTGTAGCTAAAAATGCCCCTGTAAGCCAGTCTCACATGCAGTGACATAACCATGCTCCTGGTGATTATCTCCTGCTTGTGTGATGATTCATACTCTGAACACGTTGTTATCTCCCCTCTCCCCTTCCCTGTAGTATGGGACATCACAAATCACATGCCTATTCTCTACACTGCTCCCTTCCCTCCCTATGGAGGGATCATGTTTTAGTGTTTCATGTGTTTTAGTAGTAGACAGTGATAGCATACAGATCTACTTGTAAATATAGACAATGTCTGTGAAAGGAGAAAGGAATCATGGGAACTTTAGTCCCTTACATCGTAATCCTGCCCACAGAAAGCCCTGCCAACCTCAAACAGCAGTACTGCCCAGAGCTGGGCAAGATAATGAAAGTTAAAAATAATTACTTCTGAGCTATGGGAGCATCACCTGGTGACCATTCAGACACTTGCAGGTACTTTTTTGTATGTTCCATAATTTCGGATAACCTGTTTAATGACCCACCACAGAACCAATGCAGCCTTTATACTATATTGCATACTATAACTATGGACTACATTCTGAAGAATAAAGGTGCCCTTTAAGAACTCATAAGAAATTACCTATAATAGCAAAGCTTTGGAAAACATAGAAAACCTTAGAGATTAAAGATGTCTACTGTGGCACAAAGACTGTTGCTATGTTACTTTTACTGCTATATTCAATAAGACTAACATACATATACTCCTGATCCACACAAAAATAATATACGAAACAGTAGTATGTTTGTGCACTATTTCTACTGCACCGTTTTCGTGTTATGGTATATGTCAGCATAAGCCAACATTGCTAACAGCCCCTACCGAGTGATAAGATGACTGTGACTGCACCCCATTACCTGCCAGCAAAGAGAAAAGATAATGGTCCCTGCACATGTCATCTTTTTGCTCGTCTGTCTAAAATTAGAACTACCAGATTCTCGACTGCTCTATACCCCAGTGCTAAACACAATTTCTCAGTGTGTGATTGTTTGTCCGCATACTACATACTCCATTCTTCACATTATTCGCAACATGATCCCGACGTCCATCACCCAATCCTTCCTTAGAAATGACATATATGTGAACCTAGATGAAATAAAACTTTGCAGCCACACAGAGAAAGCTGCCCATTTGTTTCAACTCCCTGGTTCAATCATCAGTTACTAAATTCAATATGATCATTTTGCATCATCATGGAACAACGGTACACACAGTATCCACTGCTCATAACCCGTCTGGTCAGACCACATACCCTTTTTCTGTTTTTGGCTCAGCGCAAAATCAATGTCCTCTGGTGCTGGTTTGCTGCTCATATTGAAAATGCTTCTTTATGACAATATATTGGAGAAATGTGAGATATGTCTGCAGGAATGAACGCCTGCTAGAAAATAACTTAGAAGCCTGGGAGATATTTCTGTTGTTGGGCTGGGTGTTTACATGATATAGTTGGCACCCATGGGGGATGTAACTCTTTCTCTTCAGTTATCATTGCGCAGTTATGTAACTCAACAACGTAAACACAGAAATGCTTTTAAAGGGTAGAAAGAAACCATGAAATCATGTCATAGTTATTTTCTGCTTTACTTCTGATTGTATTTATGCATCAGTGTGATACAGCGACATGATATGGAATCTAATGCTATCTACATTTTATACCTAGACTTGATGACCATTAGTTCTGCTCGGTGATCAGGGTTCCAGGCTAAAAATAAATCACTCGGCCCCTTTAAGTCCTAAGTCAGAAAATTGAGGAGCTACATTATACTTATTGGTTGCATTTGTGACCATTTAAGTTGACATCTGGAGCCCCGTTGACCATTGTTGCCTTCAACAGCACTACTGGGCATGGGAATCACTGGGTAATATTTAAAACGATAGTGCTGCCTTATATGTAATTCCCTTTGGCATAAGGGTTAATGTAGGTGCACCCACTATACTTGTCCTCTAAACTAAATTTGGGGAATCTGCACATTAGTTAAATTGGTTGAGGGTTTTCCTACACGTGTACAGGCTCTTGGCGCCACAATTATTTTTTGGTTTTTCATTTTTGTTTTTTCCTCCCCGCCTTCCAAAAGCCAAACCTTTTAAATTTGTCCCTCGACATAGCCGTATGAGAGCATGTTTTTTGTGGACGAGTTGTTTTTAACATCACCTTTTAAAGTACCATATAATGTACTGGGAAACTGAAAAAAATGTCCTTGTGAGGTAAAATTGGGATAAAACTGCGGCTCCTCCATTGCTTTTTGGATCTCATTGTTATGGCATTCACCATGCGGTAAAAAATACATGGTAACTTTATATTACAGGTCAATACGATTACGGCCATACCAGATTCATATTTTCTTTTATGATGTACTACTTTTACCAAGAAAAAACATGCTACAGTTTTTTTTACTTTGTGTTGCCATATTCTAAGAGCCGTAATTATTTCTTTCCGTTGATGGAGCATTACAAGGGCTTGTTTTTTTCCAGGGCCGAGCTGTTGTTTTTAATGGTACCATTTAGGGGTACATACTTTCTGATCACTTTTTCTAAAAAAAATTGCTGTAAGTGAGGGGACCGAAAAACAGCAATTCTGTCATTGTTTTTTCCTATGGCGTTAATCTGGCGGGTTAAATAATGTTATATTGTACTAGTTTGGACTTTTACGGATGTGGCGATACCAATTATGTTTACTATTTCTTTACATTACTTTAGGATAAAAATGGGAAAAAGGTTTATATTGAACTTTTAATAAGTTTTGGTTTTTTGTTCATTATTAAAATTTTTATTTAATACACTGCAATACTACACGCTACTAAAAATGGCAACCATCCTCGTTCCAAAAACACGTCGCATGGGGCTGATGGGGTGAAGGAAAGGGGCGCCCCCCCACTTTTTAACGGCTTAGATGCCACAGTCACTATTGATCGCAACATCTAAGTGGCTAAACGGCCGTTGCAGTAAGGTATCATCTGCAACATATAGCCGACACCCACTGACTAAGGTGCGAGCCCGCACCACACTCCCCATTGCCGGCTGTGACGTACAGTTAGGGTATGTGCACACACACTAATTACGTACGTAATTGACGGACGTATTTCGGCCGCAAGTACCGGACCGAACACAGTGCAGGGAGCCGGGCTCTTAGCATCATAGTTATGTACGATGCTAGGAGTCCCTGCCTCTCTGCAGGACAACTGTCCCGTACTGTAATCATGTTTTCAGTACGGGGCAGTAGTTCCATGGAGAGGCAGGGACTCCTAGCATCGTACATAACTATGATGCTAGGAGCCCGGCTCCCTGCACTGAGTTCGGTCCGGTACTTGCGGCCGAAATACGTCCGTCAATTACGGACGTAATTAGTGTGTGTGCACATACCCTTACATCACGTGCCACATAATGTCCTTCAATCCTTCTGCTAAATCACTGATCGCCTGAAGATGGTAGAGGTCCCTATAACCCTGCAAGAATTATTCAATCAATTTAGTGTGTAGGAGAAAACAGTATGCAGCCCTTAGAACTGCAGTTAGTGAGGATTTATATTGGTCACATTTAGAGTCCACTGGTTTAACTATTTATAACATCTTTTAACTGTCCATTTTACCTCCCATGTGTCACTCTTTTGGCGAGTCCCTACTGTTGACCTGATCCCTTTGTCCCAATTTGCTATTGTAATGTCTTTGAAAAACTGGTCAGTAGATTTGCATTCATAAACTTACTATATTGCTCTAGAAAGTGTCCATCTGGTTCCTAACTGCATTGCTATTTTGTGCTTATGTGTTTGCCTATTCAGGCAATTTTGTAATCATTTGTAAATGAACACTGCTGAAGAGCACAGAAAAAGTGCGCAATACACATTTTTGGTGCCGTTTTTTTACTGCCATAAGAATCTAATTTTAAAAAAATGCATCAAAAAACGCTCCAAACGAGCGCCGCTGTTTTTTTCTGCCTCCAATTGATTTCAATGGACGGTCAGAGAAGGAAACTCCTCAAAGAAAGAGCAAAAGCCGCCTGGGAAAATAAAACAGCCTCTGCCTCTCAATTAAATAATTGGGGGGCAATTTGGAGCGCTTCTTGTCGCTGATTCCGACGCAGTTTCAGACTCAAAATCAGCGCCAAACAAACGCTGTGTGAACTAACCCTAAGGGCATGACCACACGTGGCGGATTTCCTCCGCAACTGTCCGCATCAATGCCGCACAGAATCTGCGTTGCAGATTCTGCAGCGGATCTGCACAAAATGTGCAGTAAATTGATGCGGACTAGCTGCTGCGGACTGCGGGAAAAGTACTTCCCTTCTCCCTATCAGTGCAGGATAGAGAGAAGGGACAGCACTTTCCCTAGTGAAAGTAAACGATTTTCATACTTACCGGCCGTTGTCTTGGTGACGCGTCCCTCTTTCGGCATCCAGCCCGACCTCCCTGGATGACGCGCCAGTCCATGTGACCGCTGCAGCCTGTGCTTGGCCTGTGATTGGCTGCAGCCGTCACTTAGACTGAAACGTCATCCTGGGAGGCCGGACTGGAGACAGACGCAGGGAGTTCTCGGTAAGTATGAACTTATCTATTTTTTTACAGATACATGTATATTGAGATCGGTAGTCACTGTCCCGAGTGCAGAAACAGTTACTGCCGATCGCTTAACTCTTTCAGCACCCTGGACAGTGACTATTTACAGACGTCTCCTAGCAACGCTCCCGTCATTACGGGAGCCCCATTGACTTCCTCAGTCTGGCTGTAGACCTAGAAATACATAGGTCCAGCCAGAATGAAGAAATGTCATGGTAGTAAAACGAATACGCTCCGCAGCACACATAAGATCTGCGGACTTCATTGCGGAATTTTGACTCTCCATTGAAGTCAATGGAGAAATTCCGCCATGAGTCCGCCACTGCTCCGCAACAGACAGAGCATGCTGCGGACACCAAATTCCGCTCCGCAGCCTATGCTCCGCAGCGGAATTTTACGCCTAGTCTAAACGAACACTGCTAAATTAAAGTGTAAGTCAATGGACAAACGGCACCGCTGCGGATTAACGCTGCGGAGTGTCCGCAGCGGAATTTCAGTGAAATTCTGCCACGTGTGAACCCGCCCTTAATTGACCATCATTTATCTGCTGCATCTTGTCTTAGTCCTGTTGGTCAGGATGATTGATCGCATGATCACCAGGGAACTTGTATATAGTAAGAGCAGCTCACTGTGTGTAAAGCTGGTTTTACACCAACAGATGTCTGCCGGTAATCTAGCACCAATCGACAATAAATCACATCTTTTGGCGCTCGTTTAGCTCCATTTACATGGAGCAATCATTGTACTCTACGGAGAGGAATAGGGTCGTTTGTCCCCATACAGTTTGCATTGTCAGAAACCGTCCGTTTACCGGGGGGGATATGCTACCAACAACAAGGATTTTTAGGCAGGGTTCCCACGCAGCGTAAACGCTGCGTAATTTCCGCAACAGAATTCTGTGCGGAAGTTTCGCAGCATTTACAGTGGATGGGATTCAGAAAATCTCATGCCCACGTTGCAGAAAAAAACCGCAGCGTAAACGTTAATAAATTGACCTGCGGTGCTGAATTAAATTCCGCAGCATGTCAATTTATGTTGCGTTTTTGTTGATTTTCCTTTGCGGGTTTGAATTCAATGGGGATGCAAAACCTGCAACAGAAAGCCAAGTGTTGCAACTTTTGCGGCGTATTAGAAGCGATTACGCCGCAAAAATCGCAACTACGGAAAAAAAAATCATGCTTACCCAGAATGCCCTCTTTCTTCCTGCAGTCTGGCTTCCTGGGATGACGTTGCATCCCATGTGACCGCTGCGGCCAATCCCAGGGATAGGTGATAATTTTCTGATCGCTCCGCTAGGACCACCACCGTTCGTGAAAATCGGGGGTTTCCAAACCCCCAGATCCTCCTCGCTGCTTAACCGCAGTGAGCAGTACATTGAATGGAGCGGCGGTCGAGCATGCGCACTGCCACTCCATTTAATGTATATGGGAATGACGAAAACACAGCCGAGTACAGCGCTCGGCTATTTCCGTCATTCTTATAGACAGTGAATGTGTTGGCCGTCATATGCTCGGCCGCCGCTCCTTTCAAGCTCCTCCTCACAGCAGGGACTGCAGTGAGGAGGATCAGGGGGTTTGGGACCGCCATTCTCATGAATGGTGGGGGACTTAGCGGTGGGACCCCCAGTGATCATAAAATTCTCACCTATCCTGTAGATTGCTTATAATTAATGATTTTGGGAATGATTTTCTGAACTTATCTGGGCAACCCCAGATTTAAGTCAATTTAAAGAGGGGGGAGCCGAATTAGCCATTGAAATTCACGCCTGTAATGTAGGAACTTTGGGATGCTTACAGTAGATAAGAATGTTTTTTTTTCCTTGCATTAAATAGTAACTGTCATTTTAGCAAAACTTTGACATGTCATAGAGCAACTGCTCTATTTTTCCCTTGTACAATGAACCTCTCCTAACTTGCTTTTCTCGCCTTCAGAATATGCAAAACATAGATCCATGTCTCTGTGTGGGCTCCCTGTACTCATGCCAAAAAACGAACAATGGCAGAAAGGACCAGCATGTGATGCCCCATCCCCCCTCCCCGAATTGACTGCTCACTAATAAAAACAATGCCACTTTCTCCTTTCCCTTTCTGAAATGGAGGAGAGAATGATCTGATTTGATGATGGAGATAACCACATTTATTCATCTGAAAGTTTTATCTGTCCTTCCACAGTTTTATGTACATCCACACAGAACTAAACGCTTCTCTATCTGAGCCGGATCTTTAGCTCCCTTCTTCTAAGGTACCAATAAAAACTACAGCTCATCCTGCAAAAAATAATCCTTCACACCACTTAATCGACAGGAAAAAATAAAAAGTTATGGCTCTTAATTATGGTAACACAAAACAAATGATATTTTTTACAATTCGTTTTTTTCCTTGTAAAAGTAGTATACCAAAAAAATAAATATATATAATCGCTATAATCGTATTCATCTGCAGAATAAAGTTAACATGTCATTTTTACCGCACATTGAACCCAGTAAATACTAAACCCCAAAAAACTATGGAGAAAAAAGGTTTTTGTTTCATTCCACCTCACAAATAATTTTTTCCCGTTTCCCAGTACATTTTATGGTACTATAAATGGCTCTGTGAAAAACTACAACTTGCCCCCCTGTATAAAAAACAAAAACAAGCCCTCTTATGGCTGTATTGATGGAAAAAATAAGTTATAGCATTTGGAAGGTGGGGAGGAAAAAGCAAAAATGAAAAACCGAAAAATTGCTGCATAGGGAAGGGGTTAATTTCCATGTGCTTATTTAAAAATAAAAAAGAAATTATATTGACTAACTTTTGTTGGAAAGCCAACAGTGAAATCTAAGGCTGGGTTCACACGACCTATTTTCAGACGTAAACGAGGCGTATTATGCCTCGATTTACGCCTGAAAATAGGGCTACAATACGTCGGCAAACATCTGCCCATTCATTTGAATGGGTTTGCCGACGTATTGTGCAGACGACCTGTCAAACGACGACGCGTAAATTGACTGCCTCGGCAAAGAAGTGCAGGACACTTCTTTGCAACGTAATTTGAGCCGTTCTTCATTGAAGTCAATGAAGAGCAGCTCAAGATTACAGGCGTCAAAGACGCCTCGCATAATACGAGGAGCAGCATTTACGTCTGAAACGACGCAGCTGTTTTCTCCTGAAAACAGTCTGTCTTTTCAGACGTAAAAGCCTCTCATCATGTGCAAATACCCTAAGATGCACTACAAACAATGCTTTATTGTTTGTGGTGATTTTCTACATTTTTGGTGCATTTTTGGGGCCCATGGCATTTTTAACCCAAAAAATACTGGTAAAAAAGACATTCAATCCATGAGATTTTTGCAAGCAAAAAAAATCCCACAAAAAAACTTGGGTTTCAGGAGGCCTTACTGTTGTTAAGGGGTTAATTCCCATCTCAGACATTTATGGTAGATTCGTAGGATATGCCATAAATGTCTGACAGATGCAGTCCCTGCTCTGGGACCTGGACCCATTTTGAGATCGGAGCTTACACAACCTCATCCCCGTCTTGTAAGAGGGCCGCTGGCTATCGCATCTCGTGAGGGATTCAGTGAAAAGGTGGTCAGGGTTCTGGAAACAGCTGAGCTCACTTAGCTACATCAGTTTTCAGCATCCGGAGACATCCCATCTTGCCACTAAGTCTCAGCCTGGATGCGGCAGCCATTTTACCAGGCAGGGACTTTGGATCTCGAGCTTTAGGACCTGCAATACCAGCGCAGACATTACCATGTTCTGGCTAGTGGAACAGTCTGACAGTCGAAAAAAAAAAATCTACACCTGATATGAGTAGGCATAGATTTGCGTCAAAATTTGCGTAATTTTCATCTAATATTCTTAATAAATGTGGCCTACACTACATCTTCTTAGAGACCACATCCACTTTCAAAATTTGGGAAGCGATGACAAAACTCACACATTTTACCACAAATTTGTCGTGCGTCACTGTTTGTGACTTTTTTTAGTGCAATTTACACCAAAACCTGAGGTAAACTGCCAACAATTTAATGTGTATGAATGCTACATTAGAGACATTACATGCATGTTTGACTGAGATGTATGTGTATTATACAGTATGTGTTATTAATGTATATAAGGTTATAAGATTTAGGATGTCAATTACATTGTTGGCGTATCTGAGCCAGAACCCACAGGGAAATCTGGCCGAATATTATACCAAATGGCTTGTGGACCACTGCAGGAAACGGGCACCAAAAAAATGACTATACTCCCCTCTCCTGACGCTTCCATGGCAATGCATCTGTGTTGCCATGGGAGTGCCAAAAAATGGAAATATAGTCCTTTTTTTTCCGTTTCAAACGTAAAAAAAAACTTGAATAGCAAAATCGCAGCGCTGTCAGAGCAAATTCAGCAACAATTAGCATTTGTTGTGGAGTTTTACTTCCCCATCGGTCTCAACCACTTTGCTGCTACTGTAAAACGCTGCCGCGGATGGAAAATCTCCAACGTATTTGCTATGTGTGAACATACCCTAATAGAGGAGTTTAATTAGGATTTAAGAAGCATGACCTGCTCTATACCCATATTAATAAAATCCAGACGGCCCTCTCTGTAAACATTTCAGAAGCCACATGATATGACGTTATATCAAAACAGGTTTGTGATGTGAACAGTCTGGAGAAAAATATCACATGGTGGTTTAAGAGAATTCCTGATACCACAGAGAAGGAAAAAGTTCTGGTTAGTTACGCAGCATATGTGTAACAAGCAGTGACTAGAGCAAAATATGAAGAAAATCAAGAAAAAGAATGTATTACAAATATTAACCCTGCTAGATGGCGCACATTGCAGCCATGTCACTTGTCACTCTGTATACTAACAACAAGTCATACACTGCTGCCTACCCCAATACACCTGTTTTTTTCGGGTACTGTTTTATCTGTATAACAGGGTGCAGATCTCAGGCCACATACAGTTAGGTCCAAAATTATTTGGACAGTGACACAAGTTTTGGCATTTTAGCAGTTTACCAAACCATATTGAATATACAGTTATATAATCCATATGGGCTTAAAGTGCAGACTGTCAGCTTTAATTTGAGAGTATTCACATCCTAATTTGAGGTTTAGGAATTACAGCTCTTTAATATGTAGAGGCCTCTTTTTCAAGGGACCAAGGTTAATTGGCCAATTATCTCAAAACCTTTTTAATGGGCTGCATGGGCTATTCCCTCGTTAATCCATAATCAATTAAGCAGGTAAAAGGTCTGGAGTTGATTCCAGGTGTGGCACTTGCATTTGGAAGCTGTTGCTGTGAACCCACAACATGAAGTCAAAGGAGTGAAACAGATCATCATTATGCTGAAAAAAAGAAATCCATCAGAGAGATAGCACAAATGTTAGGAGTGGCCAAATCAACAGTTTGGTACATTCCTGAAAAAAGAGAGCGAACTGGTGATCTTGTGAACTCCAAAAGGCCTGGACGTCCACGGAAGACAACAGTGGTGGATGATCGCAGAATCCTTTCCATGGTGAAGAAAAACCCCTTCACAACATCAGCCTCAAAAATAGAAAGACCAGATTCGACTTTGCCAAACAACATCTAAAGAAGCCGCCCAGTTCTGGAACAGAATTCTTTGGACACATGAAACGAAGATCAACCTGTACCAGAATGATGGGCGGAAGAAAGTATGGAGAAGGCTTGGAACGGCTCATGATCCAAAGCACACCACATCCTCTGTAAAACATGGTGGAGGCAGTGTAATGGCATGGGCATGCATGGCTGCCAAAGGCACTGGGTCACTAGTGTTTATTGATGATGTGACTGAAGACAGAAGAAGCCGGATGAATTCTGAAGTGTTCAGGGATTTACTTTCTGCTCAGATTCATCCAAATGCAGCAAGGTTGATTGGACGTCGCTTCACAGTACAGATGGACAATGACCCAAAACATACTGCAAAAGAAACCCAGGAGGCAAAGAAGTGGAATATTCTGCAATGGCCAAGTCAATCACCAGATCTCAGCCCGATTGAGCTGCATTTCACTTGCTTAAGACAAAACTTAAGGCAGAAAGACCCACAAACAAGCAACAACTGAAGACGCTGCAGTAAAGGCCAGGCAAAGCATCACAAAGGAGGAAACCCAGCGTTTGGTGATGTCCATGGGTTCCAGACTTCAGTGTGTTTGTGCAACTTTCTAAATACTTTTTATTAAAAAAAATATTTTTACTTTTTAATGTACAGCTGCTTAGTATCCTGTATACAGAGCAGCTGTATTTTGCACTGAGACCTGAATCCTTCATGTCATCGGGACTGACGGGTTCAGTGTCAGCAGGTCCTGCAGGTCTGACACGCTGACAGGATCGAGCTGTTACCGATCATATCTAAGTTCATAACTTAGATATGATCGATAATGGGTGGATCCTGTGTGTTAGAGACAAGCAGGACCCACTGCCACTGAACCTGTTAGGGTATGTTCACACGCAAACGCAAAATACGTCTGAAAAAACGGAGCTGTTTTCAGGCGCAAACAGCTCCTGATTTTTAGAAGTTTTTGTAGGAACTCACGTTTTTCACGGCGTATTTTACAGACGTTATTGGAGCTGTTTTTCAATGGAGTCATTGAAAAACGACTCCAAAAGCGTCCCAAGAAGTGACATGCACTTCTTTTTCACAGGCGTCTTTTTACATGCCGTATTTTGAAAGCGATGCGTAAAATTACACCTCGTGGGAACAGAACACCGTAAAACCCATTGCAAGCAATGGTTAGATGTTTGTAGGCGTAATGGAGCCATTTTTTCAGGCGTAATTCGAGGCGTAAAACGCCCGAATTATGTCTGAAAACAGTGCGTGTGAACATACCCTTAGTCTCGCTGACCTCAAGGATTCAGGTCTCATTGCAAGATACAGTTGCTCTGTATATAGGATACTAAGCAGTTGTACGTCAAAAAGTAAAAATATTTTTTAATAAAAAGTATTTAGAAAGTTGCACAAACACACTGATATAAATTTGTATTTAAAAATGTATTTGTATTTAAAAATACAATAAAAAAACAATAAGAAAAAAAGATTTCAAAGGTGTACATACAATGCATTCGGAAAGTCTTTAGATGCTTTAAATTTTTTCACATTTTGTTGAGGCCTTGTGCTGAAATTAAAAAAAAATCCAGTTCTTTCCACATCATTCTGCACTCACTACCCCATAATGACAAAGTGAAAGCAGAAGGTTACTAATCTTTGCTAATTTATTGAAAAGGAAAAACTAAAATCTTGCATTGACATAAGTATTCAGACCCCTTACTCAGGACTTAGTTGAAGCACCTTTGGCAGTGATTTCAGCCTCCAGTCTTCTTGGGTATGATGCCACAAGGTTTGCACACCTGGATTTGGGGATTTTCTGCCATTCTTCTCTGCAGATCCTCTCAAGCTCTGTCAGGTTGAATGGGGACGTCGGTGGACAGCCATTTTCAGGTCTCTCCAGAGATGTTCGATTGGGTTCAAGTCAGGGCTCTGGCTGGGCCACTCAAGGACACTCACAGAGTTGTCCCTAAGCCACTCCTGTGTTGTCTTGGCTGTGTGCTTATGGTAATTGTCTTGTTGGAAGGAGAACCTTCGGCCCAGTCTGAGGTCCAGAGCACTCTGGATCAGGTTTTTAATAAGAATATCTCTGCACATTGCTCTATTCATCTTTCTCTTAAAGAGTCTCTGTCACCAGATTATAAGTGCCCTATCTCCTACATAATGTGATCGGCGCTGTAATGTAGATAACAACAGTGGTTTTTATTTTGAAAAACTATCATTTTTGAGCAAGTTATGAGCAATTTCAGATTTATGCTAATTAATTTCTTAATAGATAACTCGGCGTGTTTTTAATTTTTACCAACTGGGTGTTGTAAAGAGAATTGTATGACGCTGACCAATCAGGGACCAATCAGTGGCCAATCAGAGTCATACACTTCTCATTGTTCCAGTCCAGTGTGATCCACAGCACAGTGTGATTGTGCAGTGAAAGAAGCTGGGCTGGAACGATGAGACGTGTATTACTCTGATTGGCCACTGATTGGTCACTGATTGGTCACTGATTGGTCAGCGTCATACAATTCTCTTTACAACACCCAGTGGGTAAAATTTAGAAACACGCCCAGTTGTCTATTAAGAAACTAATTAGCATAAATCTAAAATTGCTTATAAATAAAAACCACTGTTGTTATCTACATTACAGCTCCGATCAGATTATGTAGGACATAGGGCACTTATAATCTGGTGACAGAGCCTCTTTAACCCTGACAATTCTCCCTGTCCCAACCGCTGAAAAACACCCGCACAGCATGATGCTGCCACCACCATGCTGCTTCACTGTAGGGATGGTATTGGGCAGGTGATGAGCAGTGCCTGGTTTCCTCCAGACATGACGCTTAGATATAAGGCCAAAAAGTTAAATCTCAGTTTCATCAGACCACAGAATCTTGTTTCTCAGTCTGAGAGTCCTTTAGGTGCTTTTTTGTAAACTCCAGGTGGGCTTCGAGTGTCTTTTACTGAGGAGAGGTTTCTTTCTGGCCACTCTGCCATAAAGCCCAGATTAGTGGATTGCTGCAGTGATGGATGACCTTCTGGAAGTTTCTCCCATCGGCACACAGGATCTTTGGAGCTCAGCCAGAGTGGCCATTTGGGTTCTTTGTCATCTCTGTCTTCAGTTGTTGCTTGTTTGTGGGTCTTTCTGCCTTAAAGAGGCTCTGTCACCAGATTCTCAAATCCCTATCTCCTATTGCATGGGATCGGCGCTGCAATGTAGATAACAGTAACTTTTTTTTTTTTTTTTTAAACGTTCATTTTTGGCCAAGTTATGAGCTATTTTATATATATGCAAATGAGCTTTGAAATGGACAATTGGGCGTTTTTTTTTCGTTATGTCCAACTGGGTGTGTATTGTGTTTTTAACTGGGCGTGTTTACGTGTATGACGCTGACCAATCAGTGACCAGTCAGTGTCATACACTCCTCTACATTCATTTACACAGCATATAGTGTTCTTACTAGAACGATGTGCAGCCACATACACAAGTGTCCTGATAATGAATACACATGACCTCCAGCCTGGACGTCATGTGTACTCAGAATCCTGACACTTCTGAATCTTTTCTGTGAGATTTCCAACAAGGTTAACTAAATCTCGTTTACCTCGTAATCTCGCGAGATTACGCGTGGCTTGCTGTAATCTCACAGAAAAGATTCAGAAGTGTCAGGATTCTGAATACACATGACGTCCAGGCTGGATTTCATGTGTATTCATTATCAGGACACTTGTGTATCTGGCTGCACATCGTTCTAGTAAGAACACTATGTGCTGTGTAAATGAATGGAGATGAGTGTATGACGCTGACTGGTCACTGATTGGTCAGCGTCATACACGTAAACACGCCCAGTTAAAAACACAATACACGCCCAGTTGGACATAACGAAAAAAAACACGCCCAGTTGTCTATTTCAAAGCTCAGTTGCATATATATAAAATAGCTCATAACTTGGCCAAAAATGAACGTTTAAAAAAAAACAAAAAAACGTTACTGTTATCTACATTGCAGCGCCGATCACATGCAATAGGAGATAGGGATTTGAGAATCTGGTGACAGAGCCTCTTTAAGTTTTGTCTTAAAGAGGCTCTGTCACCAGATTTTGCAACCCCTATCTCCTATTGCAGCAGATCGGCGCTGCAATGTAGATAAGAGTAACGTTTTTATTTTTAAAAAACGAGCATTTTTGGCCAAGTTATGACCATTTTTGTATTTATGCAAATGAGGCTTGCTAAAGTCCAACTGGGCGTGTTTAAAGTAAAAGTCCAACTGGGCGTTTATTATGTGCGTACATCGGGGCGTTTTTAATTCTTTTACTAGCTGGGCGTTGGGAATGGGAGTGTATGATGCTGACGAATCAGCATCATCCACTTCTGTTCGTTAACGCCCAGCTTCTGGCAGTGCAGACACACAGCGTGTTCTCGAGAGATCACGCTGTGACGTCACTCACTTCCTGCCCCAGGTCCTGCATCGTGTCGGACGAGCGAGGACACATCGGCACCAGAGGCTACAGTTGATTCTGCAGCAGCATCGGCGTTTGCAGGTAAGTCGATGTAGCTAGTTACCTGCAAACGCTGATGCTGCTGCAGAATCAACTGTAGCCTCTGGTGCCGATGTGGCCGACACGATGCAGGACCTGGGGCAGGAAGTGAGTGACGTCACAGCGTGATCTCTCGAAAACACGCTGTGTATGCACTGCCAGAAGCTGGGCGTTCTGAAGAGAAGTGGATGATACTTCTATACACAACGCCCAGCTAGTAAAAGAAGTAAACACGCCCAGATGTAACGAACACAATACACGCCCAGTTGTACTTTTACTGTAAACACGCCCAGTTGTACTTTTACTGTAAACACGCCCAGTTGTACTTTAGAAAGCCTCATTTACATAAATATAAAAATGGCCATAACTTGGCCAAAAATGCTCGTTTTTAAAAAAGAAAAACTTTACTCTTATCTACATTGCAGCGCCGATCTGCTGCAATAGGAGATAGGGGTTGCAAAATCTGGTGACAGAGCCTCTTTAAGCAAGTGAAACGCATGTGTAATGATGGGGGTA
Source organism: Rhinoderma darwinii (assembly GCF_050947455.1). Taxonomy (NCBI): domain Eukaryota; kingdom Metazoa; phylum Chordata; class Amphibia; order Anura; family Rhinodermatidae; genus Rhinoderma; species Rhinoderma darwinii. Next base: position 86,228,385 of record NC_134690.1, read on the forward strand.
GGGAAACGGACAAGTGAGCCCTAATCTACCCGCCACTCTGTCCCTGCCTACTTGCAACGACCCGCCCTAGGTGACTGGGTACAACTGGGCGGCGGTCCCTACGCTCAGTAAGTGCACGAGACAAACAGACAAGGGTACACAAAGCTAAGGGAAATGGGGCAGTTGCCCACGGCAACACCATGAGCAACAAGAGTGGTGAACGAGCCGAGTCAAACCAGGAGTCAACGAGGTACCAAACGCAGATCAGGAGAGCAGTCAGTAAGCCAGGGTCAGTATGGAGCAGGATCAAATAGTAGAAGCTGTAGCTGGGCCAGGAAACCACATGAGAAGAATCACAAGCAAAGGAGGAACAGGAAAGGCAGGTATAAATAGACAGAGGGCGGGAGCTAGCTCATTCTGGCCAGGCTGCGATAGGCTCTCCCACTCCTAAGCCTGCCATCCTGAGGGGTGGAAGATGGAGTCAGTCTCAGACACATAGACTCAGGTGCAGACTGATTACCTATGGGCGTATACACAGAAGTTGTGACTGGCAGATCCTTTACAGCATGTTCTTCTACCCCGATTACTTGGCTTGGTGGGGTAATCAGCTCTAGGAAGAGTCCTGTTTTTTTCCAAATTTCTATTGTATTATCCAAACTATTGTATAATTCAAAGTTATTTTCAAGATCACTGCTTGCTGTTGGTGAATAGAAACATTCTTGTTTACATGCAGAGACTGAAATACAGACATAATACTAAAATACCTTAAACAGTCTACAGGCACTACTTTGCTTAGCAAAGTCGTGCATATTTTACAGAGAATTACTGCGGCTTTTATGATGCGGTTTTTGGACACATGGCTCCTACAGTGAAACAGGTTGAAAAAACTGCCTAAAACGGCATTGTTAAAAAGTGTCAATTTGTGGTAAACAGCACTGTTTTGCCATGCAGTGTTTAGCCGTGCAACAAAAAGATGGTGTCATTTGACATGTGTGTAAGCACCCATAGCAAATATTTTGCAATGGTTGATACACTGTAGCAATCTGGTCAGGCATGCAACTATGCACCAGAGAAGTGCATCCGATATGCAACAAGGGCATATGCTTGCAACTTCCTTTGACTGAGATGGGAGTGTATCTGACATTCAACTCTAACACACTGATAAAGCACACATAGTCGTCAACTAACCCAACTCTTAGATCTGAACGGGTTTTTAGTCTCTACATGTATAAGAATGTTCCTATTCACTGACAGCGAAGCAAAATCTTGAAAATGGCAAAATAAATTGACTTTTTAAAATACAAATATGCTCTAAAAATAAAAAAGTAAAAAACCCCTTTTAGTCATTCAGGTTCTTCAACAAAAAATAAAAAATAAACGAAAATTTTGCTTAAAGAATTTGGTAAACTGTATTGAGATTTTTTTCACGTCCATCACAGGTCCCAAAAGAAAAATATTCCTCGATTAGTGCCACAGCCATAGGTTCTATTCACACAATGCGGTGAAATTGCGGTATATTGACCCTAAATCACAACTGTAGTTTTGCAGCAATCTTGCAAAAAATGCATCGTTTTGCTGCAATTTTAGAGACTATTCATTTTCTCCCCTGATGAATAACTATGCATCCGGAGTGGCTGGTGTATAGCACAGAAACAGAAAGTCAATCTGGCCGACCAGATGCTCCCGAGGGCCCAGCTTCTGACTCCATCTGGGCATATGCTTATTCATACAGGCTTATTGAATACCATGCACATGGACAAGGATAAAGCTAGACAGTTTACACGGGCCAATAATGATGCATCGTACGAACGCACCCAACCATTGCACTGTGAAAACAGGGCAGCGATCAGCCGACAAACTAGGAAATGCATGTTTGTTGGCTGATTGAATTTTTTATGCGGTCAGGAAAAATGGACACTTATCGGGATCACATCTCCCAGTATAAATGGGGATGTGCTTTAGACAAAATGCAAATGCCCTCATTTATACCTGTTATCCACACCGCTCACCCTAGTGCAGATATTCACGTGGTTCCCCGCTGGCTGCAGCCAATCACTTACTTTTTGCCACTAGGCACTGGGGGTGCAGTGCCTAGGGCGTGGAGTAGGAGGGGGCGGATCTTTATTTTTTATTTTTTTTTAAATTGAACTTTGTGACCTGACGGACCAGTGGTCAGGTCGCTGACGGAGGGGGGGGCGGTTGTGCTTTACCAGCACTCCTCAGACTGCCGCTCGCTCACTCCTCCTCCTCACAGCAGTGAGGATGAGGATATGTTTTGCTGTAAGTAGTTCCACGTAGCCCTCTGTAGGTAGTGCCACACAGTCCCCTTGTAGGTAATGCCACACAGCCCCCTTGTAGATAGCCCACCCTCCCTCTGGCTGGGGATTCCACTACAAAAGGGGAGCCCCTGACGTCACTGTGACATCAGGGGCTTCTCCTGAATCACAATCTACGACCAGAGCACTGCCAACACTCTGGGCGGGATTCCACTCCAGGAGAAGCCCCCGACGTCACTATCCATATATGGACTGAGGTCAGGGGCTACTCTTGAAGCGGAATCTCCGGCCAGAGCGTTGCCGACGCTCTAGCCGGGGATTCCACTCCAGGTGATGCCCCTGACATCACTATCCATATATGGACAGCTCCTCTTGAAGTGGAATCCCCGCAATCTGGGACCATGTGATGTAAACTAACCAATGACAGCTTAGAGCTGTCACTGCTTAGTTTACTGTTACAGACCCAGGAAGGCAAGTATGATAATGGTTTTGCTTTTTTATGTGTTACTAATGTTTTTTATTGTGTATTTTTTTACAGGTTTGGTTATTGAAGTACGAAGACACAAAGGAGTCCCCGCTCTAGGAGTTACTAGCTTCGGCTGGGCTCACCAATAACATTCATTGGCCTACTTTTAAAAGTAGGACAATGTACTGATGTAACCGGCGGGGCGTAATTTGCTCCAGTCGGGAAGCGGCGGCTGCAAGAGTGTTTTTTTTTCCTAAAAAATAATAAACTGTGACCTGATCAATAATAGGGGAAATGGGCCCCAGTGTTTATGTGGGGGACGGGGAGAGAATGTTAATGGGGTAGCACTGAGCATTTCTTAGGGTAAGTTCACACGTTGCGTAAACATTGCAGATTTTCCACAACGGATTTCATTGCGAAAAATCTGCAGTGTTGGGCCTAATTCACACGAGCGTGTCTGGTCCGTGATATACAGTCCGTGTGTCGGCCGCATTTCCCGGACCGAACACACTGCAGGGAGCCGGGCTCCTAGCATCATTGTTATCTAGTTATCATCGTAGTTCCGCAGCGAGGCAGTGACACCTAGCGTCGTAAATAACTATGATGCTAGGAGCCCGGCTCCCTGCAGTGTGTTCGGTCCGGGAAATGCGGCCGAAATACGGACCATATAAAACGGACCGAACACACTCGTGTGAATTAGGCCTAAGGCCTCATGCACACGGTTTTTTGGTGGTTTTATTATGCAACGTGTGGAGATGAGATTTGTTTAAATCTCATCCACTTTGCTGCTACTGATCTCATCTCCAGATGCTGCATAATAAACCCACTGAAAACCATTCATAAATTGACCTGGGGTGCGTTTTTTTTAATCTGCTGCATGTCAATTTATGCTGCAGGATCGCTGACCTTCTGTTGCAGGTTTTCCCAATTTAATTAATTCGGGAGGTAAAATCCGCAATTATTAACACATGTTGCGCTTTTTGCGGAGGGAAAGTTTCGTTATCAGAGGTGTCAGCACTAAAAGTGTCTAGGGCAGCATCAACTCCAAATACGGCCCTGCACGTGACCTCCTACGGTCAGTAATCGTCTGCAGCGGTCATATGCCGGTATGTCACTTCTTCTCTGCTGCGATATGGACAGAGACCAGCGGGGGACTACGGGAGCATCAGCACTGGCGAGGTGGGGGATTTAACATGTGAGTACTGTCTGTTTTTTAACACTGGACATCTCTTAACTCTTGCTGCTTGTGCCAGTGGCTCCTTACACCTACACACAGCACATAGGGCACATGCTCCGCCAGTCCCCCTATAGCTATCCCCCTGCATGTGGCAGACCTATGTATATATCTGGTCCATACAGCAACATTATAGAAGAGATGTAGGTATCCAAACAATCTTAACCTGCAGTGGCCAAAAGAAGTACCAAGGGACATAATTATAATGAAGTATGTCAGGATATTAGAGCGAGTCACTGCTGTGTTATATGACTCTCATTTGTTAAAAAAGAAATGTACTATATTAATAGAACTGGTGTCTGACACTCTAATAAGGTCCTTATAAATAGAATGCAAGAAAAGCCTGGTACATGGGCAGACAGCACAAGGATATGGATCTGATGATCCAAATAAAAAGCATATCCTCAAACCAAATAAATCTTACAAGTGGTGTGGACACAGAACATTGTCCTTTCCTTCTTAATCAAAAAGTGAAGGATTATTTTTAATATTTTAATAATTTTCCACTATTCCCTCACCATGTGGAAAACATAAAGAGGGCAATTTCGCCTGTTATTTGGTGTAACACCGCCACCTTGACTTTTTTTGTTTGTGTCGCCGAAAAGGGTGACTTTCCACATGGACAGGTGCGACTGATTTACGTAAGGAACATGTACATGGTATTGGGGAATACAGCCCTCACTATGTTGATTTCCAGACAAGTGTGCCACTCAGAACACAACAATGTCTGATTCTTTCTAGTCTGTAGGATTGGTCAGTCCATTTGGGCCAACAATGAGCTGTATATGTCCAGCCTTAGGCCCCGTCTGTGCAGTATTTACAGTCAGTATAAGAGCACGGTCCGTAATTGTGCGAAAAATAGGAGATGTATTTTCTATATCAAAAATTGGAATCTTACAGAAAATTTGCAGAATTTCGCTACGTAAATCCTGTGTGTTACTTATGCCCGTTATGTCAAGCTCACATATAAAGTAGAGAGGTGCTGCTTACCTGTCAGATCACTTTCTGCCCCCTCTTCGGGTAGTTGTGTCTATACAGCTCTCTCCTTCTCCCTCTCTTCTCACAGCTCAAAGCTGGCAAGTGTCAGTTCGGCACCACCTTCAGTGACTTCACTACAGTCTTATGACTGCTGACTGTTTGCTTGCAGCTGCTCCCATGTGTTCTAGCTTCCCAAGGCTGCTGGGATTTGTAGTTTTACAAACCAATTTCTAGTAAAAATAAAAGGGGCAGTTACACATCATATATATCTAGCACCGTCACATAATTTACTGTAATAAAACAAAAATGCTCATCTGTTGCTGGAGGGAGTCTGACACTTGTAGAAGGGTGGATGTTAGAAATCTTATTTAATTTCCAGATACCGGCACAACTGTTCTAGAAAGAGCAATTTTAGGCACGTTTATGAAAAATATTGATTTGTGGCCAGTTTTGTACTGGAAGAAATAGAAAGTTATAGGACTTATTGGAGCATGGCAATGAATTGGGTATGTGTGTAAACATTGCCTTTGTGCAAACCTTTCAGAAGTAATAAACATACTATATGAATTTCTAGTGTGCCACACTTTACCCTCTGCAATATACAACAGCCCAAAAATCGCTTCACCTCGCAGTTTTCTAGAAAATGTTGCATCTGCTATATACATGATGCTTACGTCTGCACCTTTTTAAGCAATGCCCACAAATAAAAACTCTCCATTATCTGTACTCCCAGGGATGGGCATCAAATTTTTAAAAACAATTTCTCTGTTTTGCCGATAAAGACACACTGGGGAAGGGGGGGTCGCAGTGTTTCGCGGTGTATCGTGCCATGGTAAATTATTCTAATAGTCATATAAAACAATTGCAATATTCCAGATACACCCTATATTAAATTGGACTCTAAATAAATAAATTCCTTGTCCAGAATCTCCACACTATGTATATATCTACAAAAGCATACATACCCACCTACCCACACATATTACACTCACCCATTACGTATAGACCTATATGCGCACATTCAGTATCCTAAGCGTGCTCAGCCCATTTAGTTACACTGTGCACTGTGAGAGGGGTGGAGGACAGTGCGACAAATCTCGGACAAAACTACGACAAGCTCAGTACGTATATACTGCACCAGAACCACGCTCAGCACATATATACAACACCAGAACCAAGCTTTGTACTTAAATTCGGCGCTAGAACCAAGCTCAGTGCATACATACAAAACCAGAACCAAGTTCAGTACATATATAACACACAAGAACCAAGTTCAGTACATAAATACAGCACCAGAACCAAGCTCTGTACATAAATACAACACCAGAACAAAGCTCAGTACATATATACAACACGAGAACCAAGCTCAGTACATAAATACAGCACCAGAACAAAGCTCTGCACATAAATAAAGCACCAGAACAAAGCTGAGTACATAAATACAACACCAGAACGAGGTTCAGTACATATATACAGCATCACAATAAAGCTCAGTACAAGTACACAACTCCAGAACCAAGCTAAATACATATATACCGTACTGCACCGAAACCAAGCTCAAAGAGAAGTACCAAAGAGAAGCTCAATACATATATATAGCACCATAGAGAAGCTCAGTACCTATATACAACTCAAGTTTTCCGCTTGGTGCTTTATTTATGTACTGAGATTTGTTCTGGTGTTGTATTTATGTACTAAGCTTGGTTCTGGTGCTGTATACACTACCGTTCAAAAGTTTAGGGTCACTTAGAAATTTCCTTATTTTTGAAAGAAAAGCACAGTTTTTTTCAATGAAGATAACATTAAATTAATCAGAAATACACTCTATACATTGTTAATGTGCTAAATGACTATTCTGTCTGGTTTTTTATGCAATATCTACATAGGTGTATGGAGGCCCATTTCCACCAACCATCACTCCAGTGTTCTAATGAAACATTGTGTTTGCTAACTGTGTTAGAAGGCTAATGGATGATTAGAAAACACTTGAAAACCCTTGTGCAATTATATTAGCACCGCTGTAAACAGTTTTGCTGTTTAGAGGAGCTATAAAACTGACCTTCCTTTGAGCTAGTTGAGAATCTGGAGCATTACATTTGTGGGTTCGATTAAACTCTCAAAATGGCTAGAAAAAGAGAGCTTTCATTTGAAACTCGACAGTCTATTCTTGTTCTTAGAAATGAAGGCTATTCCATGCGAGAAATTGCCAAGAAACTGAAGATTTCCTACAACGGTGTGTACTACTCCCTTCAGAGGACAGCACACACAGGCTCTAACCAGAGTAGAAAGAGAAGTGGGAGGCCCCGCTGCACAACTGAGCAACAAGACAACTACATTAGAGTCTCTAGTTTGAGAAATAGACGCCTCACAGGTCCTCAACTGGCAGCTTCATTAAATAGTACCCGCAAAACGCCAGTGTCAACGTCTACAGTGAAGAGGCGACTCCGGGATGCTGGCCTTCAGGGCAGAGTGGCAAAGAAAAAGCCATATCTGACACTGGCTAATAAAAGGAAAAGATTAATATGGGCAAAAGCACACAGACATTGGACAGAGGAAGATTGGAAAAAAGTGTTATGGACAGACGAATCGAAGTTTGAGGTGTTTGGATCACACAGAAGAACATTTGTGAGACGCAGAACAACTGAAAAGATGCTGGAAGAGTGCCTGACGCCATCTGTCAAGCATGGTGGAGGTAATGTGATGGTCTGGGGTTGCTTTGGTGCTGGTAAAGTGGGAGATTTGTACAAGGTAAAAGGGATTTTGAATAAGGAAGGCTATCACTCTATTTTGCAACGCCATGCCATACCCTGTGGACAGCGCTTGATTGGAGCCAATTTCATCCTACAACAGGACAATGACCCAAAGCACACCTCCAAATTATGCAAGAACTATTTAGGGAAGAAGCAGGCAGCTGGTATTCTATCTGTAATGGAGTGGCCAGCGCAGTCACCAGATCTCAACCCCATAGAGCTGTTGTGGGAGCAGCTTGACCGTATGGTACGCAAGAAGTGCCCATCAAGCCAATCCAAATTGTGGGAGAGCCTTCTGGAAGCATGGGGTGAAATTTCTCCCGATTACCTCAGCAAATTAACAGCTAGAATGCCAAAGGTCTGCAATGCTGTAATTGCTGCAAATGGAGCATTCTTTGACGAAAGCAAAGTTTGAAGGAGAAAATTATTATTTCAAATAAAAATCATTATTTCTAACCTTGTCAATGTCTTGACTATATTTTCTAGTCATTTTGCAACTCATTTGATAAATATAAGTGTGAGTTTTCATGGAAAACACAAAATTGTCTGGGTGACCCCAAACTTTTGAACGGTAGTGTAGGTAGTGCAATGTATTAGAAAAAAAATATGATAGTTGTACCTTCAAATCCCCCTTTAGTCCCCTAGTGGGACAAAAAAAAAGTGTCAAAAAAAAAAAGTAAAAAAAATGTAATCAAAGTTTCAAGTAATAAAATAAAACACTATTGCCCTTTTTCCGTTATCAAGTCCTTTATTATTGAAAAAAAGTCACATGTATCCAAAAATGGTACCTATAAAAACTATAGCTCGTCTCGCAAAAAACAAGCCCTCATACAGCTCCGTCGATGTTATGGTTTTCACATGTCAAGAGAAAAAACACATTATTTTTACAAAAGAAATTTTATTATGCAAAAAAAGTGCCATAAATTTGGTATCGACGGAATCGTACTGACCCCCAGAATAAAATTAACATGTCATTTATAACGGATGTTGAACGCTGTATAAAAAAAAACAACTATGTCAGAATTGCTATTTTTTGATCACCTTGCCTTCCAAAAAATATGATAAAAAGTGATTAAAAATTTGCATGTACCCCAAAATGGTACCAATAATAACTACAGCTCGTCCCACAAAAAAAAAATCAGCTCTCATACCACTACGTCTATGAAAAAATAAAATGAGTTAAGGTTCCAATAAGTCAGGAAATAAAAAATATGCAGTTATGCAGGCCCGAGGGGCGAACATTTCTTCTGTTTCAAGAGGTGATTTATCAAGGCCCTAAAATTAGGGAACAAGGAAGGTTAGGGCCCAAACATATCTGCTATAAGGGAGGGTGCCCATATTATACCAACACTTTCTCAGCAAAATTCCCCAAACTGCAAAGGTGCGGATTGTGGACCAAAAGGGGAATAAGTAAGGACACCATTTATCAGTGTGACACTGGCCTGTGCAGAAAGGATTGCTTCGCAGTAGGGATGCACGATGAATCGAAACTTCGATACCGTTTCGATACTGTGACCTCTGAAACAGTTCGATATTGTTATTTCATGTATTTCAAAACTAAGCTGTGCGGCCGCACAGCTTAGCATAGTAATACATAAATGTTGTTAGAACGGGGCTGTGGCTGTGCAATACAGCCATTGCCCCGCTCCTGAGTCCTGGCAAGTGCGCGCGCGGTTAGCATGATGTGATGCGACCAGCACTACACTAATGATTGCCAGCACTGAAGACAGAACATGGAGAGTGCACTGCTAAACTCCCCCATGTTCTGGATCGCGTCACGGGGAATCCCTGTGACGCGATAGAGGGACATACCATATATGGGCAGACAGCCCAGGGTCCATTGAAGGAACCCAGGGCTGTCTGACCATATTTTCTGTTGTTAGGGCATACTGAGGTATGTCCTAACAACTGCGTGTGTACTATCAGTATATAGATATATGTCGGCACATTAAAGTTAAAAAATAGGTAATGTTAAATAAAAAAAACAACATACTTTTTTACAATAAACATAGTCTCAATATATAAAATATACACATAGTTGGCATCGTTGCGACCGTAATAACACATTTATAGCGTTGTTCAAGTTTACACTGTTATAAAATAAAACAGTGCTTACTTTTCTTATTAATGTGAGGCACGAAGTATTATGAATTTTGAACCTACATGTGCCTCACATTAATAGTAATTAACCCCATCATGTACCTCACACATTAACCCAATGTTGTTCATTATGGAACATGATAGGGTTATTTACTATTAATGTGAGGCACATGGAGGTTCAAAATTCATCACACCACGTGCCTCACATCAGAAAATGGAAGAACTTTTTTTTATATTATTGTTATTGTTGGCAAATTATCGTTTTGGTATCGAGCATCACAATACTACACAAAGTATCGGTATCGAAATCCAAATTGTGATATCGTGACAACCATACTTCACAGCGTAACATATATCTATGGATTATTTTATTGCTTTTTTACCCCATTATTATACCACCTGACTATGCCCCTGATGTACTCTGTCCAGCTTACATGTACCCCCACATTATAAACTGAAATACTAGTAAAACTCCAAAGAAATCTACTACCAAGCAAAATACACGCTCCAAAAGCCAAATGGTGCTCCCTCACTTCTGAGCACTACAGTGTGCCCAAACAGCTGTTTACTTCCACATACATGGCATCGCCATACCCAGGAGAACCCTTTTAACAATTCTTGGGGTGTGTATCTCCACTGGCACAAGCTGGGCACGACATATTTGCCACTGAAATGGTATATCTGGGGAAAAACTTTAATTTTTACTTTGCACCATCGCAGCTCAATCATTTATGGAAAAGACATGTGGGGTGAAAATGCTCACTACACCCCTTAATAAATAACTTGAGGGGTTTTGTTTCCAAAATGGGGTCACTTCTCAGGGGTTTCTTTTATTATTTCACATCAGAGCCTCTGCAATTGTGAACCAATACTGTGTAAGTCACCAAATTAGGTCTCAACTTCACATGGTACTCTTTCACTCCTCAGCCTGGTCGAATGTCCAGGCAAAAGATTAGGGCCACATGTAGGGTGTTTCTAAAACCGGCAAACACAGCATAATAATTAGAGAGCTGTCTTGTTATTGTGGCACAAGCTGGGCACCACATATTGGCAAATCTATGGGAAAAAAATCCCATTCCACTCTGCAACATCGAGTGCACACTAATTTCTGCAGAACACCTGCAGGGTAACATGTTCACTACACCCCTAGGTGAATACCTTGAGGGGTGTAGGTTCCAAAATGGGGTCACTTCTGGGGGGTTTCTACTGTTTTGGTTCCACAGGGGCTTTGCAAATGATACATAGCGACCAGAAAAATCTGCACTCCAAAAGCCAAATGGCGCTCCTTCCCTTCTGAGCCCTACTGTGTGCCCAAACAGCCGTTTATGACCACATATGGGGTATTGCCGTACTCGGGAGAAATTACTTTACAAATGTGGTTCTTTTTTTCCTTCATTTGTTGAGAAAAGGAAAAATTTTGAGCTAAAGCTACATCTTATTGAAGAAAATGTTTTTTTTATTTTATTTTCACTGCCCGATTCCAATAAAATCTATGAAATACCTGTGGGGTCAAAATGCTCACTGCACCCCTAGATGAATTCTTCAAGGGGTGTAGTTTTGTGAATGGAGTCACTTTTGGGTAGTTTCCATTGTACTGGTACCTTAGGGGCTTTCCAAATGCGACATGGTGTCAAGAAACCAATCCAGAAAAGCTGTGCTCCAAAAGCCAAATGGCGCTCCTTCTCTTCTGATCCTTGCCGTGTGCCCAAACAGCAGTTCATGACCACATATGGGGTATTTCCGTACTCCAGAGAAGTTGCATTATAAATGTTGGGGTTCTTTTTTAAAGCTACATCTTATTGAAGAAAAAGGATTGTTTCTATTTTCACTGCCCAATTCTAATAAAATCTATGAAACACTTGTGTAAATGAGAAAAAATTAGCTAAAACGAAATTTTCTTTGAAAAAAATGTGGATTTTAATTTTCACGGTCTAATTCCAATAATTTGTGCAATAAACCAGTGGGGTCAAAATGCTCACTATACTCCTAGATAATTTCCTTGAGGGGTCTAGTTTCCTAAATGGGGTCACTTGTGGGGGGTTTCCACTGTTTTGGCACCGCAAGAGCCCTTCAAACCGGACATGGTATAAAATAGATGGCTAAAATATATTCTAATAAAAAGGAGGCTTAAAATCCTTTGCTTCTGAGGCCGATGCTTTAGTCCATTACCACACTAGGGCCACATGTGGGATATTTCCTAATACTGCAGAACCTGGGCAATAAATATTGAGTTGCGTTTCTCTGGTAAAACTTTCTGTGTTACAAAAAAATTTGATTAAATATCAATTTCTGCAAAAATGAAATTTGTGAATTTCACCTCTACTTTGCTTTAATTCCTGGGAAACGTCTAAAGGGTTAAGAAACTTTCTAAATGCTGTATTGAATACTTTGACGTTTTTAAAATGGGATGACTTATTGGGGGTTTCTAATATATAAGGCCCTAAAAGCCACTTCACAACTGAACTGGTCCCTGAAAAAATAGCAATTTAAAATTTTCTTGGAAATGTGAGAAATTGCTGCTAAAGTTCTATGCCTTTCTAATTTTTGCAATTTTTCAAAAAATTTGGGTGTTTTCCACAATTAAATACTGAATCTATCGAGCAAATTTTGCCAGTAACATAAAGTCCAATTGTAGCGTCCATGTAGCCGTCGGGTTCACTCACCTCCCGACGCCCGCAGCCATGGATCCGTGAGCGCTGGTCCCCGTCTCTCTCCTAGGAGACGCCAGCGCTCACTTCCGCTCCGTTCGGCTGTGTCCTGTAGGGTGTGCGCTCGCTCGCGCCCGGCCTTAAAGGGCCAGCGCGCGCAATTAGAAAATCGTCATCATCATCAACTGCCACGATTTCCTGGTCTATAAGAAGGCCCCTGGCCTTCTAATCCTTGCTTGAGCGTTGTTAGTTTTCCCAGTCTGTCTTGCAAATGGTCCCTTAGTGTTTCCCGTTCCTGTTTCCCATGCTGTGCCTTAGTATCTAGTCGTGCCACGTCATGTGTCTTCTGCCACGTCCGGAGGAATCCGCCACGTCCTGTGTCATCTGCCACGTCCGGAGGAATCCGCCACGTCCTGTGTCATCTGCCACGTCCGGAGGAATCCGCCACTTCCTGTGTCTTCTGCCACGCCCGGAGGAGTCCGCCACGTCTGGCGCAACTTGCGGCTCCTGTGTCATCCGCCACGTTTGGCGCCATCTGCTGCACCTATCTCATCTGTGCCAGAGCTGCGGCCACCATCTGGACTATTCAGGTACCCTTGTGCGGGACATTGTATTTCTGGGGTGTCCTGTTGTTTGGCCAGCTGCCTCCCCGCTGCGGCGGTACGGCCTAGTGGGTCCAGTAACCAGCTTCGTGACAGTACGCTCAGGCCATGGACCCCGCTGAGACTTTGACAACACAAGCCATGCTGGCCGAGATGGAGGATCTCCAGTCACGACAAGACCAGCTCCTCCTGTCGGTAAACGCCATAGCCCATCGACTGCTTGCTCCAACCACAGTCATCACCGCACCCGTTCCTGCGGTTCCGCCTGCTACACTTCCTGTCTGTACCGGTACCAATCCCCTGTGTTTCTTGCCGCTACCTCAACGCTATGACGGAGATCTGAGGTCCTGCAGGGGATTTTTGAATCAGTGCCTGATCCATTTCAGACTACATGCCAGGTCCTTCTGTTCGGATGACGTCAGGATCGCCTTCATCTCTCTCCTTACTGGCAAAGCCCTGGCATGGGCTAATCCTCTTTGGGAACATCAGGGACCAGAGACCCGGGACTTGCAGTGCTTCCTACAGACCTTCCGCTCGATCTTTGAGGAACCTGGGAGAGTTTCTTCGGCTGCTGCATCCTTGCTAACCCTACACCAGGGAGACCGCTCCGTGGGCGAGTATGCCATTCAGTTCCGTATCCTGGCTGCTGAATTGACCTGGAACAACGAGGCTTTGGTGGCCACATTCTGGCAGGGACTTTCTTCAGGGATCAATGACGAGCTGGCTGCTCGCGATCTGCCATCTACCCTGGACGATCTTATCTTACTCGCCTCCCAAGTTGACATGAGGATCCGGGAACGTTCCCAAGAGGTTCTCCGGGAGAGAGAACTTCCCAGGCTGGATTCTGCTGTCCCGCAATCCCCCTCAGTCATTCCACCAGAGGATTCGATGCACAGGAATTATGTCAACTTGTCTACCCAGGAGAGTCAACGCAGACGCACTTCTGGACTTTGTCTGTATTGCGGCCTTGGAGGCCATATTGTGCGTCTGTGTCCCCAGAAGCCAGAGAGACCCCCTTGCCTAGGATTGGTTGGAGAGACAACCCTAGGTGGAACGGAACCTAACAGAGCATTCGGTTCCAAATTGACTATTCCTGTGACCCTAGTATCCGGCGACAGGATGCATCAAGTCTCTGCCTATCTTGACTCTGGCTCTGCTGCAAATTTCATCCAGAAAGAGCTTGTGGATCATCTTCAGCTGCCCACAGTTCCCCTGGAGACATCTTTGGCTGTTGCCTCAGTTAATGGACTGCCTCTGCCTGATCCCATCGTTTCTAAAACCAAGCCGTTGAAGCTCCAGGTTGGAGTCCTGCATTTCGAATTTATTTCTTTCCTTGTTTTGCCCAAGGCCATCAACCCTGTTCTGCTGGGCCTGCCTTGGCTTCGACTACATGCCCCAGTCCTGGACTGGAATTCTGGAGAGTTTCTCCAATGGGGCTCCAAGTGCCATGGTCGTTGTCTGTTGCAGATCCATCCTGTCAAGGCTTCTCTGCCTCAGTCGTTGGCGGGACTGCCTCCCCAATTTGCTCAGTATGCAGATGTTTTCAGCAAAAGGGAGGCTGAGACGCTGCCTCCACATCGGACTTATGACTGCCCCATTGAACTGGTTCCTAATGCCTCTCTCCCCCGTGGACAGGTATATCCTCTCTCTTTGCCAGAGTCTCTATCCATGTCTGCCTATTTCAAGGAGAATCTGGAGAGGGGTTTCATACGAAAGTCTTCCTCCCCGGCCGGGGCTGGATTCTTCTTTGTTAAAAAGAAGGAGGGATCCCTTCGTCCCTGCATTGACTACAGGGGCCTCAACCTTATCACAGTCAAGAACAAATACCTGTTGCCACTCATTTCTGAGCTGTTTGATCACATACGAGGAGCCAAAAAAATTTCTAAGCTAGACCTGCGGGGGCTTACAATCTAGTCCGGATTCGCCGGTGTGATGAATGGAAGACTGCTTTTAACACCCTTGACGGGCACTACGAATACCTGGTGATGCCCTTTGGACTGTGTAATGCTCCCGCAGTGTTTCAGGAGTTCGTTAACGATATCTTCCGAGATCTACTCTATGTCTGTGTTGTTGTTTATCTCAATGATATTTTGATTTTCTCCCCAGATCAGACGACTCATCGAAGGCATGTCCGTCAGGTTCTACTACGATTAAGGGAGAATCATTTATACGCTAAGCTGGAGAAGTGCGTCTTTGAGAAGAGTTCTCTGCCCTTCCTGGGCTACATCATCTCGGATCAAGGCCTCAAGATGGATCCTGAGAAAGTGAAAGCTGTCTGTCCTGGAGTGGCCACGTCCTCAAGGCTTAAGGGCCATACAGCGGTTCCTGGGATTCGCCAATTTCTACCGGCAGTTTATTCCGAACTTCTCTTCTCTGACGGCCCCCATCTCGTCCCTTACCAATAAGGGCGTGAACGTCAAAGTGTGGACTCCAGAGGCAGAGTCCGCATTTATTAGCCTCAAGAGAGCCTTCACTTCAGCCTCGATCCTCCATCATCCTGACGTATCTCGGCAGTTCTCTCTGGAAGTGGACGCTTCCTCTGTTGGTGCAGGTGCACTTCTGTTCCAGAGGAGCTCCAAAGGAAAGGCAGTGGTATGTGGCTACTACTCAAGACTGTTTTCTTCTGCTGAGCGCAATTACTCCATTGGAGATCGGGAGCTACTGGCCATCAAATTGGCCCTGGAGGAGTGGAGACATCTTCTAGAGCAGGGGTCTCAAGCACGCGGCCCGCGGGGCCGCATGCGGCCCCTGGGGCTGTCATCTGCGGCCCGCGGGACACAGAGCCGCTAGTATCGGCTCTGCTCCGAGACTCTGGAATTCCCTGACATCGCTGTCCACATATGAACAGCGATGTCTGGGGCTTCCCCAGAGCCGGAGTCCCGAGCAGAGCGCTGGTGTCGGCTCTGCTCCGGGACTCTGTGGAATTCCCTGACATCGCTGCCCATATATGGACAGTGTGTCAGGGTCTTGCCCATAGCGGAGCAGAGCGCTGGTGTCGGCTCTGCTCCTGGACTCTGTGGAATTCCCTGACATCACTGTCCACATATGAACAGCGATGTCTGGGGCTTCCCCAGAGCCGGAGTCCCGAGCAGAGCGCTGGTGTCGGCTCTGCTCCGGGACTCTGTGGAATTCCCTGACATCGCTGCCCATATATGGACAGTGTGTCAGGGTCTTCCCAAGAGCGGAGTCCCTGGCAGAGCGCTATTATCGGCTTTGCTCAGGGACTCTGGGGAAGCCTCTGACATCGCTGTCCATGCATCGACAATGATGTCGGGGGCTTCCCCAGAGCACGAGTCCCAGTGATGTCAGGAGCACAGCTGGAGTCCCAGGAAGAGCCTACTAGCGCTCTGCCTGGGACTCCAGCTCTGGGCAAGCCCCTGACATCGCTGGTTAGCCTCTACAGAGGGCACTGGGGCAGCCTCTACAGAGGGCACTGGGGCAGCCTCTACAGAGGGCACTGTGGCAGCCTCTACAGAGGGCACTGTGGAAGCCTCTACAGAGGGCACTGTGGCATTATCTACAAGTGGGTGTGTGACAGTATCTGAAGAGGACACTGGCATTATCTAGGGGTGTGTTGCATTATCTACAGAGGGCACTGTGGCCTTATCTACAGAGGGCACTGTGGCCTTATCTACAGAGGGCACTGTGGCCTTATCTACAGAGGGCACTGTGGCCTTATCTACAGAGGGCACTGGGGCCTTATCTACAGAGGGCACTGCGGCCTTATCTACAGAGGGCACTGCGGCCTTATCTACAGAGGGCACTGCGGCCTTATCTACAGAGGGCACTGCGGCCTTATCTACAGAGGGCACTGCGACCTTATCTACAGAGGGCACTGCGGCCTTATCTACAGAGGGCACTGCGGCCTTATCTACAGAGGGCACTGCGGCCTTATCTACAGAGGGCACTGCGGCCTTATCTACAGAGGGCACTGCGGCAGCATCCACAGAGGGCACTGCGGCACTATCTAAAAAGGGGCTGCCAAATCTTGACGTGTGTCTGCCAAACGCTGCTAACTGAGCCGCCGGACTGCATTTAGCGACACTTAAACTGGAAAGCTGGATTGTTGAAATAAGCACGTGGAGAAATATCTCAAATTTTAAACCTAGCGCTATTATTATAGTAATGTAGTATTATTATTCTAGTAATATAGTGTTATAGTAGTTCAAATAACTAATTGATTAACAATAATTTTGTATTGTATCAAATTTGAAAGTAATGCGGCCCATCAACTTCCCATTTTTTCTATATGCGGCCCACTTACCCGGCCGAGTTTGAGACCCCTGTTCTAGAGGGTGCTGCTCACCCCATCCTGATCTTCACCAACCACAAGAACCTCACCTACCTTCAGTCTGCACAACGACTGAATCCCTGTCAAGCCAGGCGGTCGTTGTTTTTCACCCGTTTCCAATTTCTGCTCCACTACCGTCCCGCGGACAAGAATGTGAGGGCCGATGCCCTGTCCAGATCGTTTGAGACGGAAGACATGGTGGAGTTCCTTCAGACTATCATAGACCCGTCCTGCGTTGTCACCGCTTATCCTCTGCAGATTAGAGACATCCCTTATGGGAGGACGTTTGTTCGGTTGGCAGACAGGAGAAGAATTCCCGCTGGGGACACAGTTCTAAAGTGGCTGGGCACGCTGGGGTCCATAAAACCAGAGACCTGATTGCGCGTCACTTCTGGACCACGCTACCTAAAGATGTTCTGGACTTTGTCGCTGCTTGCACGGTGTGTGCCTCTTACAAAGTGACTCACTCCAAGCCTGCCGACCTGCTTCAAGCTCTGCCTGTACCCAGTGCCCCCTGGCAGCACATCGCAATGGACTTCGTCACAGACCTTCCTCCTTCAGCAGGATGCAACACCATCTGGGTGGTGGTGGACCGGTTCTCAAAGATGGCACATTTTATCCCTCTGACCGGCCTACCTTCTGCTCCTCGTCTGGCGAGTCTCTTCATTCTACACATCTTTCGCTTGCATGGCCTGCCTCTTCACATCGTGTCAGATCGGGGTGTTCAGTTTACGTCAATGTTCTGGAGAGCCCTCTGTAAACTCCTGGATGTGAGTTTGGACTTTTCCTCAGCCTATCACCCCCAATCCAATGGGCAAGTTGAAAGGATCAACCAGATCATGGAGAATTATCTCTGCCACTTCATCTCTTCACAGCACGATAACTGGGTACAGCTTCTTCCATGGGCTGAGTTTTCATACAACAACCACACAAGTGAGTCCACCACCTCCACTCCGTTTCACATCGTGTACAGTCAACATCCCAGAGTCCCTCTTCCTGTGTCTACTTCATCTCAGGTACCCACTGCTCACTCTGCATATGGGGACTTCCTGCAAATCTGGCAACAGACCCGGTCCTCTATTTTGCTGGCGGTAGATCGCATGAAGCGAAAGGCGGATACTAGGAGAGGAGAGACGCCTCAGTATCTTCCAGGGACTAAAGTTTGCCTGTGCTCTCGGTACATTTGCTTGAGGGTGCCTTCATACAAGTTTGCTCCCAGGTTCCTTGGTCCTTTCGAGATCCTGCAACAGATCAACCCTGTCTCCTATAAGCTGCGGCTGCCTCCTACCCTCAGAATCCCTAACTCCTTCAATGTGTCCCGCCTGAAACCAGTGGTCCTGAACCGCTACAGCAAGACTTCTAGTTCCACAGTTGCCCCCAGCGGTCCTTCTGATGTATTCGAGGTAAAAGAGATCCTGGACTACAAAAGGGTAGGAGGAAGGACTTTCTATTTGCTGGACTGGAGAGGGTTTGGTACTGAGGAGAGGTCCTGGGAGCCAGAAGAGAACCTCAGTGCTCCTGCTCTTATTAAAAAATTCCTCTCTCGCTCTGGCCCCAAGAAGAGGGGGCGTAAGAGGGGGGATACTGTAGCGTCTATGGCCGTGGGCCGTTAGGTTCACTTACATCCCGATGCCCGCAGCCATGGATCCGTGAGCGCTGGTCCCCGTCTCCCTCCTAGGAAACGCCAGCGCTCACTTCCGCTCCGTTCGGCTGTGTCCCGTAGGGTGCGCGCGCACGCTCGCGCCTGGCCTTAAAGGGCCAGCGCGCGCAAATAGGAAATCGTCATCATCATCAACTGCCACGATTTCCTGGTCTATAAGAAGGCCCCTGGCCTTCTAATCCTTGCCTGAGCGTTGTTAGTTTTCTCAGTCTGTCTTGCAAATGGTCCCTTAGTGTTTCCCGTTCCTGTTTCCCGTGCTGTGCCTTAGTATCTAGTCGTGCCACGTCCTGTGTCATCTGCCACGTCCGGAGGAATCCGCCACGTCCAGTGTCTTCTGCCACGCCCGGAGGAGTCCGCCACGTCTGGCGCAACTTGCGGCTCCTGTGTCATCCGCCACGTTTGGCGCCATCTGCTGCACCCATCTCATCTGTGCCAGAGCTGCGGCCAACATCTGGACTATTCAGGTACCCTTGTGCGGGACATTGTATTTCTGGGGTGTCCTGTTGTTTGGCCAGCTGCCTCCCCTCTGTGGCGGTACGGCCTAGTGGGTCCACTAACCCGCTTCGTGACACCAATGTGTCACGAGAAAACGAACTCAGAATTTCTTAGATAGGTAAAAACATTCCGAAGTTATTACCACATAAAGTGAAACATGTCAAATTTGAAAAATGAGCCTCTGTCAGGAAGGTCAAAAGAGGCCAAAGCGGGAAGGGGTTAATGTGCAGCGGATTGTGCAAATTGAAAATTCAAATTTTTCACTGATATGCCATTTTAGTGCACAATATGTTGTACCCAGCACTGAAGACAAATACCTCATAAACTGTTGAGCGGGTTCTCCTAGGTATGGTGATGCCATATGCAGTGAAGGAAATAAGTATTTGATCCCTTGCTGATTTTGTAAGTTTGCCCACTGTCAAAGACATGAACAGTCTAGAATTTTTAGGCTAGGTTAATTTTACCAGTGAGAGATAGATTATATTTTAAAAAAAAACTGAAAATCACATTGTCAAAATTATATATATTTATTTGCATTTTGCACAGAGAAATAAGTATTTGATCCCTTTGGCAAACAAGACTTAATACTTGGTGGCAAAACCCTTGTTGGCAAGGACAGCGGTCAGACTTTTTTTGTAGTTGATGATGAGGTTTGCACACATGTTAGATGGAATTTTGGCCCACTCCTCTTTGCAGATCATCTGTAAATCATTAAGATTTCGAGGCTGTCGCTTGGCAACTCGGATCTTCAGCTCCCTCCATAAGTTTTCAATGGGATTAAGGTCTGGAGACTGGCTAGGCCACTCCATGACCTTAATGTGCTTCTTTTTGAGCCACTCCTTTGTTGCCTTGGCTGTATGTTTCGGGTCATTGTCGTGCTGGAAGACCCAGCCACGAGCCATTTTTAATGTCCTGGTGGAGGGAAGGAGGTTGTCACTCAGGATTTGACGGTACATGGCTCCATCCATTCTCCCATTGATGCGGTGAAATAGTCCTGTGCCCTTAGCAGAAAAACACCCCCAAAACATAATGTTTCCACCTCCATGCTTGACAGTGGGGACGGTGTTCTTTGGGTCATAGGCAGCATTTCTCTTCCTCCAAACACGGCGAGTTGAGTTAATGCCAAAGAGCTCAATTTTAGTCTCATCTGACCACAGCACCCTTTCCCAATCACTCTCAGAAACATCCATATGTTCATTTGCAAACTTCAGACGGGCCTGTACATGTGCTTTCTTGAGCAGGGGGACCTTGCGGGCACTGCAGGATTTTAATCCATTACGGCGTAATGTGTTACCAATGGTTTTCTTGGTGACTGTGGTCCCAGCTGCCTTGAGATCATTAACAAGTTCCCCCGTGTAGTTTTCGGCTGAGCTCTCACCTTCCTCAGGATCAAGGATACCCCACGAGGTGAGATTTTGCATGGAGCCCCAGATCGATGTCGATTGACAGTCATTTTGTATGTCTTCCATTTTCTTACTATTGCACCAACAGTTGTCTCCTTCTCACCCAGGGTCTTACTTATGGTTTTGTAGCCCATTCCAGCCTTGTACAAGTCTATGATCTTGTCCCTGACATCCTTAGAAAGCTCTTTGGTCTTGCCCATGTTGTAGAGGTTAGAGTCAGACTGATTCATTGAGTCTGTGGACAGGAGTCTTTTATACAGGTGACCATGTAAGACAGCTGTCTTTAATGCAGGCACCAAGTTGATTTGGAGCGTGTAACTGGTCGGGAGGAGGCTGAACTCTTAATGGTTGGTAGGGGATCAAATACTTATTTCTCTGTGCATAATGCAAATAAATATATATAATTTTGACAATGTGATTTTCTGTTTTTTTTTTTTTATATAATCTATCTCTCACTGATAAAATTAACCTAGCCTAAAAATTCTAGACTGTTCATGTCTTTGACAGTGGGCAAACTTACAAAATCAGCAAGGGATCAAATACTTATTTCCTCCACTGTATGTGGACTTAAACTGCTGTTTGGGCACACTGTAGGATTCAGAAGGAAGAGAGAACAATTTGGCTTTTGGAGCTCAGATTTTGCTCGGTAGTTGCTCTGTTTGGGGTTTTACTGGTATTTCAGTTTATAATGTGGGGGTATATGTAATCTGTGCGGAGTACATCAGGGTATATGTAAACTGTGCGGAGTACATCAGGGTATATGTAAGCTGTGTGGAGTACATCAGGGTATATGTAAGCTGTGCGGAGTACATCAGGGTATATGTAAGCTGTGCGGAGTACATCAGGGTATATGTAAGCTGTGCGGAGAACATGAGGTTATATGTAAGCTGTGCGGAGTACATCAGGGCATAGTAAGAGGGTATAATAATGGAGTAAATAAATAATAATCCGCAGATGTGTGGCCAGTGTCGCACTGATAAATGGTGCCCAATCTTATCCGCTTTTGGAACACACTGCACATTTTGCATCACCATATACTGAGAGCCAGAACTTCTTTATTTTCTCTCCACCGGAGCTATGTGAGGGCTTATCTGTTGCGGGACAATCTGTAGTTTTCATTGGTACCATTTCGGGGCACATAAGATTTTTTGTCACTTTTTATTCCATTTTTTGACAAGCAACGTGACCAAGAACCAGCAATTCTGACAATGTTTTTTATTCTTTTTTCTTTACAGTTTTCACCAGGGGCGATAAGTGACATTTTGACTTTGTTCTGCAGGTCGATACGATTATGGCGATACCATATGTACTATTTGTGGTATCTTATAAAACCTTCCACCGAGGTGAATTATGAATTCATACTCTACTTAAATAACAATAGGATCACTGGAGTAGGACTAGAGTTTTGCTAAAATATAACTTTTACTCGTATTTTATAAAAAGTGTGCAATAGAAACACACCAAATAACTTTACATAAAGAAATATTCCCTATTAGAGAGAGAATATAACAATTTAAAAACTGATTAAATGCTAGTTTGTGCAGATAATGATACAATTTTCAGAATGCATGCAAGCGTTTCTCCCAGAGGGAGGATATTGGTATGTATAAGGTTGAAGAACCCTCCTACCCACTCTGTAGTATAGCCGAGTCCATGCTAAGCCTCCGACCGGGGACTGGGAAACCTCATTATCCTTTTTATCTATGCAATTGGGTTTGCCTTCTCCCGACGAGTTTCCTTATGGCCGGAATTCTTCAGGGGAGATAAGGCCAAGTGGCCCCTTCAACTAGCAGCTCAAGAGAAAAAGTTGGAGCAATTTTAAAGTGATTCTTCTGCAGTGGCACTGATTCTCAGCAGGTTATGTTCCATTCCACCTGGGATGAACGCCTATCTCGGCGTCTGACGTCATCGCACACACATGCTTTTTGACTGCTATTTAACTAGGATTCCCTTCCTTTAGCGAAACATCCCGCAGTGACGTATCTGGGGGTGTGTCCGCTGTAAGGAGCTGTTGCAAAGACAAATCCAGAACCCCTCCCATAAGGGGTGGAGCCTGTAGCCTCGGCAACACATTGCTCCAAAACACAGAGTCGCAAGTCAGCAGGTATGGGCCCATTGTTACAGCGGCCGCTCTACAACATAGCAGTCGCCCGCTGTAAACAAGGGGTCAACAGGCATCTGACTGACACGTGTCTTCACAACGTGAAACAGACCCGCCGACAGGTAAATCTGGGAAAGGGGGGGGGGGGGTAGTGTGTATTATGTCTCCTCTGGTTATTTAAATCATAACCGCAATACATTTTAGATGCAGCGTGCTAAACCAGAGTTAAGACACTACACCACAAACTAGTTTATGAATTTATAGTTTTAGTCATGTTCATGAGTTTTATTTATTTGATTGATTTTTAGTAGGACATTTACGGCTGTGACCATCTGTTATATCTACTAAGATGGTTCTAAACTGCATATGCAAAAAATGATTTTGTGTATATATGTAATGACGGGGTAGGGAGACAGACAGGTGAGCCCTAATCTACCCGCCACTCAGTCCCTGCCTACTTGTACGGCCCATCCTAGGCGACGGCGTACAACTGGGCGACGGTCCCTACGCTCAATAAGTGCACGACAGACCAACAGACAAGGGTACACAGAAGCTAAGGGAAATGGGGCAGTTGCCCACAGCAACACCGTGAGCAACAAGAGTACTGGACGAGCCGAGTCAAACCAGGAGTGTACGAGGTACCAAACGCAGAGAAGGAGCGTAGTCAGTAAAGCCAGGGTCAATTTGAAGCAGAGGTCAATAGAACTAGCAGGAGCTTCAGAGCCAGGAAACAGACAGAATCGCAGGCAAAGAAGGAGCAGGAAATGAGGGTATAAATAGACAGAGGGCGGGAGCTAGCTCCGTCTGGCCAGGCTGTGATAGGTTCTCCCACTCCTCAGCCTCCCAGCCTGAGTGGTAGCAGATCGAGTCACTTTAACAGATCTAGGCACAGATGCAGGCTGATTAACCACGGGCGTCGACAAAGAAGCTGCGTTTGGCAAATCCATTATAATATATTTACGTTTTAGGTTTGGCAAATAAAAGTTATCTTTTAAAATAATCTATGAACTCTGAAACATAGTTGTTTGGTTTTTAGAAGGGTTAAATGAAACAACAATAATTTAGTTTTTCATTCAATCCATGGGGTCCCAGTTTAAATATCCGTTTGGATTCTCTTTGGAGCACTATTGTATCTATGTCTCCTCCCCTTATCGATGGATAAATTAACTCAATAGCTGTAAATTTGAGGCATTTTGCATCTCCCCCATGGTTTAGATGTATATGTCTGGCCACTGTATTGTTCGTAATGTCCCCCAGATGTTCCAGGACCCTCCTTCTCCATTCCCTGGTGGTTTTACCTACATAGTCTAGTGGACAACTACATGTAATTTTGTAGACCACATTTTTGGAACTACAATTTATGAAGTCATTGATTCTATAATTTTTGCCAGTGTGTGCACTCCCAAATTGTTTCACAGTGAAACCAGTAAAAGTTAAATTTCTGCATAAAGAAGAACAAAAAAAAATACTTTTGCCTTACTAGACGTAATAGTTCACCCCTTAAGGACATGGACTAGTTTGCACGTTCAGGACGCAGCCCAATTTTTCAAATTGACAAAATCACGTGACAATTTATGTGGTAATCACTTCGGAATGCTTTTACCTATTCAAACGATTCTGAGATTGTTTTCTTGTGACACATTATACTTTAAGTTAGTGGTAAAATTTTGTCGATACGTTCAGTATTTTATTGTAAAATTTGAGGGGCACATACAATGCAAACCCCCATAAATAACCCCATTTTAAAAACTGAATCCCTCAAAGTATTCAAAACCGCATGTAGAAAGTTTATTAACCCTTTAGGCGTTTCACAAGAATGAGAAAAGTAGGGATGAAATGTACAAATTTCATTTTTTTTGCAATGTTAAATACTTTTGTGTTAAAAAAGATAAAAGTATAATAGGTCTGATACCTTTATTCGCTAACCATAAAAGTTCTATATGCAAGTTTTCAGAGCACACAGGCTCCTTCTTCAGGCAAGTTAACAAATGAATGACTTAGAAAAAAAACAAAACATTTATTTCAGTTACATATATATTGCCAACATATTATGCAGCACTTTTACTGTCCCCATTGGGGCTCACAATCTAAATTGGTATGTTTTCGGGGTGTGGGAGGAAGCCCACACAAACACAGGGAGAACATACAAACTCCATGCAGATGTTGTCCTTGGTTGGATTTGAACCCAGGACCCTAGTGCTGCAAGGCAACAGTGCTAACCACTGAGCCACCCTACTTCCAATTTAGATGTTTCACAAAGACAATTAACCGCTTCCCGACCGCCCACAGTAAATTCACGTCTGCATTTGTGGGCTCTGTGCAGCGCCGACGTGAATTCACGCTGGGTGTTAACCCCTGCCTCTGGTCCCGGAGACATGACCGGGACCTAATTGGTTCAGGTCCCGGTCATGTGATTGCAGGGAAAGTTTGTTGGAGCAACGAACTGGAAAGTTTGTTACTACAACAAACTGGAAAGTTTGTTGCTACAACAAACTTTCCCGGGGACCGATTGCGGGTGCTGAAGTCGGTTATAAGGCAGAACCGGAGGCCATACAACGGCCCCCGGGTCTGCCATGCACAGCAGCCTATGAGAACCAGCCGGAGGCCGGTCCTCATAAGCTTCCTGTCAGTGTGACTCTCAGCGTCACACCGACAGTTTATAATACGTTACACTAGGTAGTGTAATGTATTATAGCAGCCATTAGTGCTGCAGGTCTTCAAGTAAAACAAGTAAAAAGTAAAAAATAAAGTAATAAAAATGTTTCATAAAAGTGTAAAAACAAGTTATAAAAGTTACAAAAACAAAAAATGCATTTTTTCCTATAATAAGTCTTTTATTATAGGAAAAAAAATGAAAATGTTAAAAAAAGTACACATATTTGGTATCACGGCGATCACAACGACCCAAACTATAAAACTATAATATTATTTTTCCCGCACGGTGAACAGCGCAAAAAAAATAATTAAAAAACAATGTCAGAATCACTATTTGTTTGGTCATCAACCCTCCAAAAATATAGAATAAAAACTGATCAAAAAGTCGCATGTACCCTAAAATAGTACCAATGAAAAATAACAATCAGTCCCGCAAAAAACAAGCCCTTAGGCCTCATGCACACGACCGCATTTTTTCCCACCCGTAAATACTGGCGTAAATACGGGTCCGGTGTCACACGTATTCGACCCGTTTTGCACCAGTATTTACGAACCCGTGCCCATAAATATGGGTCCGGTGTCACCCGTATTCCACCCGTATTTACAGGCACGTTTTTGGCGGCAAAATAGCACTGCACTAATCTGCAGCCCCTTCTCTCTATCAGTGCAGGATAGAGAGAAGGGACAGCCCTTTCTGTAATAAAAGTTAAAGAAATTCATACTTACCCGGCCGTTGTCTTGGTGACGCGTCCCTCTCTTCACATCCAGCCCGACCTCCCTGGATGACGCGGCAGTCCATGTGACCGCTGCAGCCTGTGATTGACCTGTGATTGGCTGCAGCGGTCACATGGCCTGAAACGTCATCCAGGACGTCGGGCCGGATGTCGAGAGGGACACGTCACCAAGGCAACGGGCGGGAGACCGGACTGGAGGAAGCAGGAAGTTCTCGGTAAGTATGAACTGCCGATCAGTTAACTCTTTCAGCTCCCTGGACAGTGACTATTTACTGACGTCACTTAGCAACGCTGACGTAATGACGGGTGCACACATGTAGCCACCCGTCATTACGAGAGCTCCATAGACTTCTATGGACTGTCCGTGCCGTTATTACGGCCTGAAATAGGACATGTTCTATCTTTTTCAACGGCACGGGCACCTTCCCGTGAGAAAACGGGAAGGCACCCGTCGCCAATAGAAGTCTATGAGCCCGTTATTACGGGTCGTAATTACGACCCGTAATAACGGGAGTTTTTACGGTCGTGTGCATGAGGCCTTACACAGCTTTTGTTGACTGAAAATAAAAAAATTATGGCTCTCAGAATATGGTGACACAAATAATAAATAATTTTATCGAAAAGTGATTTTATTGCGCAAATGCCACAAAACATAAAAAAAACTATATACATCTGGTATCGCCGTAATCGTATCGACCCGCAGAATAAAGTAAAATGTCATTTATAGCGCACGGTGAAAAGTGTAAAAAAAAAGATAAAAAACATTGTCAGAATTTGTTTTTTTGTCACTTTGCTTGCCAAAAAAATCGAATAAAAAGTGATAAAAAAATCACATGTACCCTAAAATGGTACCAATGAAAACTACAGATTGTCCCGCAACAAATAAGCCCTCACACGGCTCCGGTGAAGAAAAAATAAAAAAAGTTCTGGCTCTCAGAATATAGCGACAGAAATTGTGCAGTGTCCAAAAGCTGATAAGATCGGGCGCCATTTATCAGTGCGACATTGGCCACATATCTGCGGATTATTATTTATTTATCGAATTATTATACCCTCTTATTATGTCCTGATGTACTCTGCCCAATTTACACATACCCCCACATCATAAACTGAAAGACCAGCAAAACCCCAAACAGAACAGTTACCAAGCAAACTCTGCGCTCCAAAAGCCAAATGGCGCTCCCTCCCTTCTGAGCCCCACAGCGTGCCCAAACACCAGCTTACGTCCACATATATGATATTTTGACATATTGTGCATTAAAATGGCATAATAGGGGAAAATTTAAATTTTCACTTTGCACCATCCGCTGCGCATTAAGGCCTTCGCGCACCACGACTTAATGGCATGTCGTGGTGCGGGGTGTTATATATGGAGCGAGCTCATGCGCTGCGCCCGCTTCATATTCTGCAGGTGTCCGCTGTGTATTACAGCTGACACCCGGGACTAATGGACAGGAACAGCGATCGCGCTGTTACAGGAGCCTGTAAAAATGATATTATACTGCAATACATTAGTACTGCAGTGTATTGTAACCAGCGACCTAATGATCGCTCGTTCCAGTCCCCTAAAGGGACTTTTGGGAGGTTTCCACTGTTTTGGTACCTCAGGGGCTTTGCAAATGCGACATGACACCCAAAAACCATTCCAGCTAAATTTGAGCTCCAAAAGCCAAATATTGTTCCTTCCCTTCTGAGTCTTGCCGTGGGTTCAAACAGAAGTTTATTACCACATATGGCGTATTGCTGTAATCAGGACAAATTGATTTACAAATTTTGGGGTGATTTTTCTCCTTTATTCATTGTAAAAATTAAACATTTCTATGTTTTTTTCCGAAAAAAGTAGATTTTCATTTTCACGGCCTAATTCCACTAAGTTCAGCAAAAAAAACTGTGGGGTCAAAATGCTAACAATACCCCTAGAAAAATTCCTTGAGGGGTGTAGTCTACAAAATGGGGTCAGTTTTGGGGGGTTTCCACCGTTTTGCTCCCTCCAGGGCGTTGCAAACGTGACATGGCGCTGAAAACCAATCCAACAAAATCTGCGCTTCAAAATCCAAATGGCGCTCATTCCCTTCTCAGCTCTGCCGTGGGTCCAAACAGCAGATTAGTACCACATATGGGGTATTGCTGTAATCGGGAGAAGTAGCTTTACAAGTTTTGGGGTGCTTTTTATTCTTTATTCCTTGCAAATATTATTTTGTTTTTATATTTTTTTCAGAAAAAAAGTAGATTTTCACTTTCACAGGCAAACTCAAATAAATATAGCAGGAGACCTGTGGGGTCAAGATGCTAACTATACCTCTAGATAAATTTCTTGAGGGGTGCAGTTTCCAAAACCGTGTCACTTTTGGGGGATTTCCACTGTTTTGGCACTACAAGACCTCTTCAAACCCGACATGGTGCCTAAAATATATTCTAAAAAAAGGAGGCCACAAAATCCACTAGGTGCTCCTTTTCTTCTGAGGCCAGTATTTCAGTCCATTATCACACTAGGGCCACATGTGGGATATTTCTAAAAACTGCAGAATCTGTGCAATAAATATTGTGTTGTGTTTCTCTGGTAAAACCTTCTGTGTAACAGAAACAAATGTATTACAAATGAATTGCAGCAAAAAAAAAAAAATTTGTCAATTTCCCCTACATTGCTTTAATTCCTGTGAAATACCTAAAGGGTTAAGAAACTTTCTGAATGCAGTTTTGAATACTTTGAGGGGTGCAGTTTTTAATATGGGGTGATTTATGGGTCTATCTAGTACATAAGGCCCTCAAAGCCGCTTTAGAACTGAACTGGTCCCTGTAAAAATCGCCTTTTGACATTTTCTTGAAAATGTGAGAAATTGCTGGTAAAGTACTAAGCCTTGTAACGTCCTAGAAAAATAAAATAATGTTCAAAAAACGATGCAAATATAAAGTAGACATATGGAATATGTGAAATAGTAACAATTTTGTGTGGTATTACTATCTGTTTTACAAGCAGATACATTTAAAATTAGAAAAGTCATAATTTTTGCAAATTTTCTCTAAATTTTGGTGTTTTTCACAAATAAGCAATGAATTTATTGACCAAATTATTCCACTAATATAAAGTACAATATGTCACGAGAAAACAATCTCAGAATCGCTTGGATAGGCAAAAGCAATCCAGAGTTATTACCACATAAAGTGACACATGTCAGATTTGAAAAAATGGGGCTGGTCCTGAAGGCCAAAATGAGCTCGGTCTTGAAAGGGTTAATACATGAAGTGATATATCATTAAGATAAGCTGGGGCAGTCAACATGTTTTTTGCAGAATTTCATTTTTAATCGTTTTTTTTTTCTGTAACACAGAACGTTTTACCAGAAAAATGCAACTCAATATTTATTGCCTGGATTCTGTAGTTTTTAGAATTATCCCCCATGTGGCCCTAGTGTGCTAATTCACTGAGACACAGACCTCCCTTAGCAAAGGAGCACCTAGAGGATTTTGTGAAAATGAAAATCTAAATTTTTTCTAATAAAATGTTGAAATTTTTAATTTTTACAAGGCATAAAGGAGAAAAAGCCCCCCAAAATTTGAAAAGCAATTTATCCCGATTACGGCAATACCCCATAAGTGGTCATAAACTGCTGTTTGGACACACGGCAGGGGTCAAAAGGGAAGGATCTCCATTTGGAGCTCAAATTTAGCTGGAATGGTTTTCGGGTGCCATGTCACATTTGCAAAGTGCCTGCGGGACCAAAACAGTAGGGACCCCCAAAAGTGACCCCATTTGGGAAACTTCACCCCTTAAGGAATCTATCTAGGGATATAGTAAGCATTTAGACCCCACTGGTCTTTTGCAGAATTTATTTGAATTAGGCCGTAAAAATGAATATCAACATTTTTTCCACTAAAAAGTTGCATTTTTTCTTTTTCACAAGGGACAAAGAGGAAAAAGCACCTCAATATTTGTAAAGTAATTTCTCCCGAATACGGCAATACCCTATATGGGGTTATAAACTGCTGTTTGGTCACACAGGGCAGGGCTCAGAAAGGCGGGAGTGCTATTTGGCATGCAGATGTTACTGGATTGGTTTTGGGTGCCATGTCGCATTTGCAAAACCCTGAGGTACCAGAGTACAGTAGAAGCCCCCAAGAAGTGACCCCATTTTGGAAACTACACCCCACAAGGCAGAGGCGTAGCTAGGTTCTCCAGCACCCGGGGCAAAGATTCAGTTTGGCACCTCCCCCTCCCCCCCAACCTCTTTCCCGACATCTCCTTCCCCCTCGCCGTGTTTGTTTTCTCTACCAATCGACGCGTCATTGCTTTTTATGTAACACATTTGTACATCTTACAAGCAATATGGTTCTATACACAACACCAGAACCAAGATTAGTACATATATACAACACCAGCACAAATACAGCTCAATTTAGTGCAACCCCTGCTGTACAGGTTTGTACGGCGTAAAACTACAGCTCCCAGCATGGCCCGAACAATGGTAAGGATATGCTGGGAGATGCTGTTTCACAAAAATAAATCCTATCATAATCATCTCACTGCAGATCATACAGTGACTACAGTGCTGATTAGAGGCAGAATAAACATTTACATTAAGTGACTCACCGCCGGTGACAACTCAGATTCTAGTTCTTTTTCTCCATCCGGTCCAAACCTCTATGATGAATTCTCCCGGCCACAGCCCATTTCTGCAGTTTGCCGCTCACATGTCTTCAGCTTCTCACTTTACCAACATTTCTGCACCTATAAATAAATATAAAGTTATCATTATACCACATACTACGCCCCTAAATATAATAGCGCCATACACTGCACCTCTAATTATAATAGCACCATACACCGTGTCCTACACACACACTGTGCCCCCTGTAGATAGTGCCTGCCATAGAGCCCCCTGTAGATAATGCCCCCATATAGCCCACCCCTGTATATAGTGTCCCACAAATAACTCCCCCTATAGTGCTCTACAGATAGCCCACCCCTGTATATAGCCCCCAGTAGATATAGCCCAGCCCTGTATATAGTGCTCCACGTATAGCCCAACCCTGTATATAGCCCCCTGTAGATATAGCCCAGCCCTGTATATAGTGCTCCACGTATAGCCCAACCCTGTATATAGCCCCCTGTAGATATAGCCCACCCCTGTATATAGTGCTCTACAGATAGCCCACCCCTGTATATAGCCCCCTGTAGATATAGCCCACCCCTGTATATAGCCCCCCTGTAGATATAGCCCACCCCTGTATATAGTGCTCCACAGATAGCCCCCTGTAGATATAGCCCACCCCTGTATATAGCCCCCTGTAGATATAGCCCACCCCTGTATATAGCCCCCCTGTATATATAGTCCACCCCTGTATATAGTGCTCCACTAGATAGTCCACCCCTGTATATAGTGCTCCACAGATAGCCCACCCCTGTATATACTATATACAGGGTTGGGCTATCTGTGGAGCACTATATCCAGGGGTTGACTATATGTACAAGGGGGTTGGCCTATCTGTGGAGCACTATAGGGGGAGATATTTGTGGGATACTATATACAGGGGTGGGCTATATCGACAGGGCGACTATATCGACAGGGGGACTATATCGACAGGGGGACTATATCGACAGGGGGACTATATTGACAGGGGGACTATATCGACTGAGGGA
Source organism: Rhinoderma darwinii (assembly GCF_050947455.1). Taxonomy (NCBI): domain Eukaryota; kingdom Metazoa; phylum Chordata; class Amphibia; order Anura; family Rhinodermatidae; genus Rhinoderma; species Rhinoderma darwinii. The sequence continues at coordinate 86,260,395 of NC_134690.1, forward strand.
CTATATCTACAGGGGGACTATATCTACAGGGGGACTATATCTACAGGGGGACTATATCTACAGGGGTGGGCTATATACAGGGGTGGGCTATATACAGGGGGGGACTATATCTACAGGGGGACTATATCTACAGGGGTGGGCTATATACAGGGGTGGGCTATATACAGGGGGGGACTATATCTACAGGGGGACTATATCTACAGGGGGACTATATCTACAGGGGGGCTATATCTACAGGGGGGCTATATCTACAGGGGGGCTATATCTACAGGGGTGTGCTATATCTACAGGGGTGTGCTATATCTACAGGGGTGGGCTATATCTACAGGGGTGGGCTATATCTATAGGGGGGCTATATACTATATAGCCCCCCCTGTAGCTATAGCCCACCCCTGTATATGGTGCTCCATAGAAGAAAAAGTCGTCCCCCCCGTAGACAAAGTCGTCCCCCCTGTAGATACAGCCGCACACTTTTATTACAATTTTTAAAAAAAACAAAAAACAATTCAAACTCACCTTATTCCCGCTCCCACACCGTCTGGCAGCCATGGAGACCTGCTCTCTTCTGCGCAGGTCTCCAGGGGGTTGAACACAGCGTCTATGAAAGGCGCTGATTGGCTGGGCAGGATGACTTTCCCTGTCAGTCAGTCAGCGCCTTTCATCGACGGAAGCGTCACTGGTACAAAGGGGTGGGCTATCTGTGGAGCACTATATACAGGGGTTGACTATATGTACAAGGGGGCTATATACAGGGGTGGGCTTTCTGTGGAGCACTATAGGGGGAGATATTTGTGGGATACTATATACAGGGGTGGGCTATATCGACAGGGGGACTATATCGACAGGGGGACTATATCGACAGGGGGACTATATCGACTGAGGGACTATATCTACTGGGGGACTATATCTACAGGGGGACTATATCTACAGGTGTACTATATCTACAGGGGGACTATATCTACAGGGGGACTATATCTACAGGGGTGGGCTATATACAGGGGTGGGCTATATACAGGGGTGGGCTATATACAGGGGTGGGCTATATACAGGGGGGACTATATCTACAGGGGGACTATATCTACAGGGGGGCTATATCTACAGGGGGGCTATATCTACAGGGGGACTATATCTACAGGGGGCTATATCTACAGGGGTGTGCTATATCTACAGGGGTGGGCTATATCTACAGGGGTGAGCTATATCTATAGGGGGGCTATATACTATATAGCCCCCCCTGTAGCTATAGCCCACCCCTGTATATGGTGCTCCATAGAAGAAAAAGTCGTCGTCCCCCGTAGACAAAGTCGTCCCCCCTGTAGATACAGCCGCACACTTTTATTACAATTAAAAAAAAACTAAAAAAAACCAATTCAAACTCACCTTATTCCCGCTCCCACGCCATCCGGCAGCCATGGAGACCTGCTCTCTTCCTGCTCTCTTCTGCGCAGGTCTCCAGGGGGTTGAACGCAGCGTCTATGAAAGGCGCTGATTGGCTGGGCAGGATGACTTTCCCTGTCAGTCAGTCAGCGCCTTTCATCGACGGAAGCTTCACTGGTACAAAAGGTACCAGTTGCTTCACTCATGGAAAGGCACTGAATAGCCCGGCACGGAACGTGCCCGGTCATTCATTGCTTCTAATTATACCTGTGTCCTTGCGACACAGGTACAATTATAGTGCAGGAGGGGGTGGCGCTTGCGCCCCCCTCTAAGCTGCGCCCGGGGCACATGCCCCGCCTGCCCCCCCCTAGCTACGCCCCTGCCTCAAGGCATTTAACATTTGCCTGGACATATGACAGAGCTCATAAGTGAAGAGCAACATGCGCACTTGAGGTCCATTTTGGTGATTTTCACAGCATTGGCCCACAATTGCAGGGCTCTGAGGTTAAATAGCAACACAAACCCCCAAGTAGTGACCCCTATTTTGGAAACTACACCCCTTAGGGCATTTTTTTTTAACTCATTTTATTGAAAATACACAGTGCACATGGTATGATAAACATAACATTTTGGGTGACATGCAAGAAACTCATTATTTCAATGTAACATAACCATACAAACAACAACATCGATCTCCGTTACACAGTGAGAATAAGATGTGGTACATCCTTTTCCGGTATGTTACTGAGTATAACCATTACATTTATAGGAACAAAAGCAATGCAAATATATACAACCCTGTTATAAATAATTGTACAATCCAGGACTGATCTCGTCCAACCCCCTATCGAACCTCCCCCCCCCAGTTAGGGCCCGCTACCCCGTCCCTGCTTACTCAATTAAACCCCAAGACTGTTTAGGGAGGACCTGAGGTCACCTACATTAAACGATGCAAGAGGCGATGAGCACCAACTACCCCACACTTCCAGAAATTTATACGGACATCCCCGATGTTTGTATACTAGATTAGCGTAAGGTATTACTGAGTTGAGCAGTGATTTCCATTGGGGAACCGTTGGGTGAAGATCTCCCATCCAACGAAGTGCAATAGCCTTCCTGGCCATGAACAGGGTCTCCCGTAGAAATATACCTTCATAGTGTGTCCAGGAGTTCGGTGGGAACAGACCCAACAAACATAGCCCAGGCTCACAGGGGACTCGTTTACCTGTTACTGATGAGAGAAAGTCCGTGACCCCTCTCCAGAATTTAGCTATTACCGGGCAGTGCCACACCATATGGTCAAAGTCTGCCCGACCATGCTGGCATCTTTTACAACTAGCCAAGGAAGATCTGCCCATATGCAATAGCCTGGTAGGAGTTATATAACATCTATGGATAATATATAGCTGCGTCATTTTATTATTAGCCGCTGGTGAAACCGCAAGATGTGAAGACATTGCATCAAGCCAATCCTCCTCAGTCAGGTTCGGAATCAGCCCCTTCCATCTGAGTTCCACCGCACATCCCGCATGTGCTAACCTTTGAGACAGCAGGAACGTGTAGACTACTGATATCAGGCCCCGCGGGCCTTGTGTTCGAAGCACCCCTATAAGGGGTAGGGAAGATATCAAAGTCTGAGCGTGTCTGAATTGGGCCCTGAGAGCGTGGTGCAACTGTACACATCTAAATGTATCCCTCTCTGGCACCTGGAATGTATCTTGTATCTCCCTTGCTGATAACGCATGTCCATCTCCAGTACTCAAATGTTTCATTTGTGTCACCTCTAAACCCTCCCAGAATGCATGATCCTGAAATCCCAAAAAGTGAGGTAATCCATGGTTGGACCACAACGGCAACTCCGCTACCGTATCTTTAAATTTCATCAGTGATTTTGCATGAGCCCACACCTGCTTCGCCAGTTTAATCAACGGTAACGTATGCTTAGGGCTAAAATCATGTGGTTCTAGAACGGGCCATAAGTTAGGTACTTTGAGAAAATGTGCTAAATGATGTTCGGCATTGGGCAATGGATCATCCAACATCCACAGCCTAATATATCTAAGTTGACCTGCCAAATAGTACAAAAATACATCCGGTAGGGCCGCTCCCGCCCTCTGTTTGGGCCTCTGCAGAGTGTCTATTTTGAGCTTATGTCTATTCTTTCCCCAGATAAATGGAGTAAATATAGAGTTGACCAAATTAAAGAACTTTTTAGGAACCATTGTGTCCACGTGTTCCAAGACATATAGCAATTTAGGTAGCACTACCATTTTAATTAGGTTAATTCTACCCGCCACTGATAAGGGGAGTGAATTCCAGACTTCAAATTTATCTTTCAAATATGAAAGTAGGGGGTACACATTTATATTGTATGAGTGTGAACTATCCCTAGATATCCAAACTCCCAGGTATTTAAAACTATGCACCACTTGTAGACCCTGAAAATGTGAGCCCCACTCACAATTGTTAGAATGGAGAGGCATGAGATAGGACTTACTCCAGTTAACATGCAGGCCCGAAAAACTGCTAAACACCTCCATCAATCTCATAGCCCTAGGTAATGAGGCATTCGGGTTGGCCAGGAACAGCAGCATATCGTCAGCGTAAAGTCCTATGCGGTCTTCTCGCGGTCCGATCCGAATGCCCTGAAAGGCCATATCTCTTCGAATCCCTATAGCCAGGGGCTCTATGGCAAGTGCGAACAATAGGGGGGACAATGGGCACCCCTGTCTCGTACCCCTTTGATGCAAAAAGGAGGGGGACAAAATCCCATTAACCACTACCGAGGCTCGAGGCTCTTTATATATGATCGTAATCCATTTGATAAAGGTAGTCCCGAACCCAAATTTCCTGAGCACCTCACATAGGTATGTCCAATCTACAGAGTCAAATGCCTTGGCTGAATCCAAGGATGCCAGCGCCCAATCCTGCTGCTCCCACCACCCCATCTGAGTAACCACCTGAGCTCTACGAATACTATCCGAAGTGGATTTCCCTGGTATAAAAACGGTCTGATCAGAGTGTATGACATCATTGATGACCCGCGCTAGTCTATTGGCCATTAATTTAGTCAGTATCTTATAGTCTATGTTAAGCAGTGATATGGGGCGGTAAGAACCACAATCCTCTGGGTTCTTGCCTGGTTTTAGAATAACTACTATGGTAGCTTCTTTCATAGAATCCGCCAGGTCACCCGCCAATAAGCACGCCTCAAATAGAGAAAGAAGTTGGGCTGACATAACCTCAATGTATTGAATATATACTTCCAGAGGAATCCCATCCGGGCCCGAGGCCTTACCCTTAGTCCTTTCCAATATACACTCAGAAATCTCCTCCACCGTGAAGGGGGACTCGAGTAACTCACAACCCTCCTCCGACAACTGTGGAAACTGCATGTCATCCAAATATTTCCCCAACTCTTCCATTGAGTGCCCAGCCCTAGACGTATATAAGTCCCTATAGAAGTCTGCAAATTGAGCCACTATCTCCTGGGAGGTATGGATCAAAACATTCTGAGCATTTCGAATGTTCAACACTGGAGGAGACAAGGTATTCTGTCTCACCACATGAGCCAAGAGTTTGCCGGATTCTTTACCCAATTCAAAAAAGGATTGGCCAGTGATGAAGATTCTACGGTCCGCCTTCTCCTGCAGTACTAAAAGATAATCTCTCCCCACCGAGAGCCAAGCCTCCCTGTTTTGTGGGGAGGGATCACCCACAAACGCGGCCTCCAATTCTCCACACTTTCCCGCCAAATCCTTTTCCCTTTGGGCCGAGGAGCGCTTCACAAATGATATTGATGATTTCAGGCAGCCTCTCAAATACGCTTTCAGCGTATCCAATCGTAGTAACCCATTCTGCTCCTGCCTATGTGCTTCAAGAAAGACATCTAGCTGATCTGGGATCCTATCGTTTGGTTTGATTAATTGGAGCAAAACAGGTGAATTTTAAGGGCCCCCCTCCTACCCACCTCCGGTAGTGACATTTGCAGGAGAATCGGACTGTGATCAGAAATTGCTCTGGGAAGATGTTCAATGCTTTCCATAGAATTATATACAGAGGACGTGCCAAAAATATAATCTATACGAGACAATGCATCAAATTGTGGTGTGTGACATGTGAATTCACGAAGTCCCATATGACTAACTCTCCATAGATCTACCCAACCTATCTCCTCCATTAATGAGGCTAATGGGGAGACCCCTTGTCTTGCGTCACCCTCTCCCCTCAACAGGAACCGATCAATAGACTGATCCATTATAAGGTTCAGGTCTCCTAGGAGGATCACTCTGGCTTCTTGATATGCGGAAGCAAAGGAAACCGCCTCCCTAAGTAGTGCCAGAGACCCTGGCGGTGGGTTATATATCCCCATTACGACATAAGGTGTGGAATTAATGTTGGCATGCACAAATACGTATCTCCCCTCAGGATCAATTCTGGTATGCATCACTTCCCACCTAAGAGTTCTATGTATTAATAGAGATACCCCTCTAGAGGCAGAAGTTCTAACAGAGTGTCTACTCCACTGAATCCAGGGCTTACATAAAAACTGTACTGTGTCTGCTGTCAGATGCGTCTCCTGAAGACAAATTATATGTGGGTTCACATTCTTAAGCACAGAGAAAATCATATTCCGTTTCCTTGGAGTCCCCATGCCTCTCACATTCCAGGACAAGAACTTAAAGGGAATGTGTTGCCAGCAAAACATGTATTTTTTTTTTTAGTTAAACATTTAGTGTGTAGGTGATTAAACATCGTTCAATTTTTTTTTATTTTTTTCACGAGTCAGGAAATATTATAAATTGGATTCTAATTTATAACATTTCCCAGTGCTGGTCACTAGATGGAGCTATTCCCAAAATTGCAGCATTGCATGTGGTAAAGCAACCACATTGCTTTTTGCTGCAAAATTGGGAAAAAATCACTCGCTCTAGTGAGCTCTGAGAATCCCCCCCTCCTTTATCCTGGCTAGTGCCGGGATAAACGAGGGGATTGAACGGTCTAACCTCCTACACTGTGTGTCGCCATTTTTTGAGCTAACACACAGTGTAGTAGGTTTACATACAGTAGTAAACACATACAAACATGAACATACATAGAAATCTCTTACCTGCTCCTGCCGCCGCGGCTCCCTCCGGCCCGTCCGCTCCGTCTGCTGCCGCTGGTCCAAGTGCACAAGTCCGGAAGCCGCGACTGGAAGTAGTAATCTTACTGTCCGGCCGCGACTTCCGGTCCACAGGAAAATGGCGCCGGATGGCGCGCATTTCAAATTGGACTGTGTGGGAGCGGCGCATGCGGCGTACACAGAAGTGGATGGGACGGGCCCCGTCCGCAGTCCCTATGGGACTGTGGCTGCCGTATTCCATGTCTGTATGTGTCGTTAATCGACACATACAGAAATGGAAAAAAAAAATGGCAGCCCCCATAGGGAAGAAAAAGTGAAAAAATAGAAAAAAGTAGCACACAAACACACAAATAAATAAAAACGTTTTTAATAAAACACTAACATAAAACTGACATGAAATTTTTTTTTGGGGTGACACTGTTCCTTTAAGTGATGCCATACTTAGAAAACTCTCTATGTACTGATAACAGCCCTTCCCTCTCCCCCCTCCCCCTCTCCCTAGGTAGTGCCATTCCCTGATATGCAGCTCTCAAAATGTAAGGTACTTGTTGTCTGACATAGTGTAAAACAGAGATCAAAAACATGAACCACATAAAAACCCAGTTAGCCATCAGGAGCTCAACAGGAGCTCAAGAGCTATATACTATATATGAAAGGGGTAGCTTCCACCGATAAGGAATATACACAGTGGAATCACAAATCAGGCTGCGTACTCCAACAGATTCCCCCCTATAATGTGCTTTACTGTGCCACAGAATTAGAGGAACAACAACCCGTTGGTCAGAATCCCCCTATTAACACTTCGGTAACCTACTACAATCACATATCGTAACAAGAGTAATATATGATCTGGAACCATTCTGAACTCCGGACCCCCTTATAGGCATATTACTGGAAGATAAAGCATTATGAAAGGAAACTTTAAACATTGTCTCCCCCATGTATAACCTCTCCCCACATGCAAGACAGCAAATGACCGTTCAGGATACATATTCACCATGCCCGCGCTTAAGTCCCCAAGAAAATCTTCATCTTCTAGGCGACCTCATATTCCTCAGCAACCATTCATCCGCCTCCTCAGGGTTGGCGAAAAATACCGCTCGATCTCCATCGACGACTCTCAAGCGGGCCGGATAAGCCATAGAATATGGAATTTGTCGGTCTCGCAGCTTTCGTTTAATCATCACAAACGATGCGCGTTGACGTTGTAGTTCCGGAGAGAAATCGGGGAAAATCGACACCGTGACGTTATCCACTTTAATAGCCCCCTTGCGTCTGGCTGCCTGCAGCACCATATCCCGGTCCTTACAATTTAACAATCTCGCCAGGAATGGTCGAGGGTTCGCTCCAGGGGGTGGCGGCCTCGCCGGAACCCTGTGCGCTCTTTCCACTGCAAAAGCCTGCGAAAACACGGTATCTGGAAACATATCTCTCAGCCATTTCTCTGTAAACTCGTCCGGGCGGGATCCTTCTGCTCGGCCTATGATGCGAAGGTTGTTCCTCCTCAGCCTGTTCTCCAAATCATCCGCTTTCTGGCGCCATAAATCCACCTTGCCAGAGAGGTCCCGAAGTGTGTGGGGTATATTAGCTGTACGGTCCTCCAGGTCCGACAACCTGGTTTCAGCATGCGCGACTCGGTCCCTCAAGTTGTGCAAATCTTGCCTCAGGAGACCCACATTCACCTTAACCTCCTCTATTTTTGTTGTGACCGAGGTCTTGGTCTCTAATATCGCCGCCAGCAGCGTCTCCGATACTTGCTGCAATGTCAGGCCAGGCTGTGCTGTTACCTCAGCCGCAGGGCGTAACTCCGACTGCCCTCCAGAAACTTTTGCCGGCCCCTCTGCTCCACACTGTGAGGACTCGCCGCGGGCGCCATCTTGGACCGCACCCCGGGCAAACTCCTTCAACTTCTCCGCAGCTCCTGTCGCTTTTGACGGACCCATTTTGCTCCTCGTGGGTCTCTTACCCTTCCTCCGCAAGTTATAAGAAATGGTGGCAACAGTAATTCCTCCGCAGGATAAATAATAGGGGTCTCTGGTCAGAGCCGAAGTTCCGTGCGACCGCTCACATCAGTGCCTGGCCACGCCCCCCCCCGCCCTTAGGGCATTTTAAGGGGTGTAGTGAGCATTTTTCCCCCCACGGGTGTTTTTCCATTAGTAATTAATGCGCAAAGTGAAAATTGCAATTTTCCGCTGATATGCCAATTTAGTGCACAATATGTTGTGCCCAGTATGTGCAACTGAAGACACACACCTCGTAAACTGCTAAGCTGGTTCTCCTGGGTATGGCGATGCCATATATGTGGACGTAAACTCCTGTTTTGGCACGCTGTAGGGTTCAGAAGGGAGAGAGCGCCATTTGGCTTTTGGAGCGCAGATTTTGCTTGGTAGTTGTTCTGTTTGGGGTTTCGCTGGTGTTTCAATTTATAATGTGGGGGCATATGTTATCTGTGCAGAGTACATCAGGGCATAATAAGAGGGTATAATAATGCGGTAAATAAATAATATTTCACAGATGTGTGGCCAGTGTCGCACTGATAAATGTTGCCCAATCGTATCCGCTTTTGGACATTCTGTACATTCTGTGTTGCCATATTCTGAGAGCCAAAACTTTTTCAGTCAAAAAAGCTGTGTAAGGGCTTGTTTTTTGCGGGACGAGTTGTAGTTTTTATTGGTACTATTTTGGGGTACATGCGACTTTATGATCACTTTTTATTTAATGTTTTATGAGGGGTGGTGATAAAAAAATAGTGATTCTGGCATTGTTTTTTTTCTTTGTTTCTTTTTTGCGGTGTTCACCGTGCGGGAAAAATAATATTATAGTTTTATTGTTTGGGTCATTACGGAGGCGGCAATACCAAATGTGTGTACTTTTTTAACGTTTTCATTTTTTTCCAAGTGAAAAGTCTTATTATAGGAAAAAAATCAGTGTTTGTTTTTATTAACTTGAAACTTTTATTTTTAGACTTTTATTCAACTTTTTTATTAACTTTTTTCAACTTTTTTTTTCTATCCCACTAGGGGACATGAGGTCCTGCACCTCTGATCTTTAGGGTATGTTCACACGACAGCGTCCGTAACGGCTGAAATTACGGGGATGTTTCAAGGAGAAAACATCCCCGTAATTTCAGCCGTAACGGCATGTGCAGGCGCTTGAACGCCGCGTCCATTACGGACGTAATTGGCGCTGCTTTTCATTGGAGTCAATGAATAACGGCTCCAATTACGCCCCAAGAAGTGACAGGTCACTTCTTTGACGCGGGCGTCTATTTACGCGCCATCATTTGACAGCGGCGCGTAAATATACACCTCGTGTGAACAGACAAACGTCAGCCCATTGCTTTCAATGGACAGATGTTTGTCAACGCTTTCAAGCCGCATTTTTCGGACGTAATTCGGGGCAAAAACGCCCGAATTACGTCCGTAATTAGTGCGTGTGAACATACCCTTACTCTAATGCATTGCACTACCCACGAAGTGCAATGCATTAGAGCTGTCAGTCATTCACTGACAGCAAGCCTATTGGTCCCGTCTGTGGGCGGGGCCTAATAGGCTATCGTACGTGGCAGACCAGGAGGCCATTATTAGGCCTCCGGTTGCCATATCAGCGATCGGCATCATCACGATAACCTTGTGTCGATGCCGATCGCTACAAACCAATATTTGACCACTATTTACGTGGGCACTATGTGTCACACTATTTACATGGGCACTGTGGCACAATGTATGTGGGCACTGGCACTTTATGTGGGCACTGGCATTAGGGGTGGCTAAGGAGGCATTATACTGTATGGGGCAGCTAAGGTGGCATTATACTGTATGGGGGCAGCTAAGGTGGCATTATACCGTATGGGAGCAGCTACGGGGGCGTTATACTCTATGGTGCCAGCTAAGGGGGAATTATACTGTATGGGGCAGCTATGTGGGCATTATACTGTATGGGGCAGCTATGTGGGCATTATACTGTATGGGGCAGCTATGGAGGCATTATACTGCATGGGGGAAGCTATAGGGGCATTATACTATACAGGGTAGCTGTGGGAGCATTATACTGTATAATGGCAGCTAAGGGGGCATTATACTGTATAGAGGCAGCTATGGGGGCATTATAATGTATGGGGGAAGCTATAGGGGCATTATACTGTATGGGGCTGCTGTCGGGGCATCACACTGTATGGGGGCAGCTAGAGGGCAGTATACTGTGCAGGGGGAGCTATTTGGCATTGTTCTATGTGGGAGCATGATACTGTGTGGGCTGAACCTTGTGTGTATGGGCGGGGATTGCGCAGGATTAGAGGCGTGGCTTAAAATTAAAACAAATTGATTGTCCCTCTGCGATACTTGAAAGTTGTGAGGTATGCATATATATATATATATATATATATATATATATATATATACACACACACATACACATATATGTGTGTGTGTATATATATATATATGCATACCTCCCAACTTTCAAATATATATATATATACACACCATGCGTCAAGGTTTTATAACACGATCGCCTCCAGTGGGCGCAAACACACACCACGTGACCAGTCCACGTTTAGCCCCGCCCTCTTAAACACAGACCTTGGGGCGGGAGATGTAAAGCCCACCCGGAAGTGACGTCAGAGGCCCGTAGGTTGTTGCTGCGCAGTATCCCCAAAAGAAAGGAAAAATTCTCGACGCGGAAACCTGTGTAGACTGTGGAGTCCTGAGCGAGCAGTGACCGCGGGAGGAGAGGTGGGTGACGGCGGAGCAGTGTGCCGCTATTATAATGGGGAGGGGTCGTCTTTGCTCTGTGCCCGTTTCTCTGCTGTACTCTGCCCGCTATTCAGAGATATCACTGCTGCCCGGGATGCGGCCTAGCGGCTCCATCTGTTATGTGTATATAAGCCCCGTGCTTAGCCGGCCAGCGTCCTCCATCCAGCATCCATGTCTGCCAGTACCTTCACATAACACGGAGGCCTTCGTACTGGAGCGGACATTGGAGCCAAATGCAGCATTGGTGCCCCGGTCATTACTCCTATATTAATAGCGTAGAGATAATACACTGACCTCTCCGGGATCTTTACTAATATTTGGCAGGATCTTTGGGGCAGCACTCCGTGCCCCACCTTGATGATTGGGAGGCAACTAATAACCGTAATCAGAATCCGATTCCTGTAGTGAAGTGCCCCGTCACTCATAAATGTCATGTCTATCGCTGTGTGCAGTGAACCTCACATTCTGCTGATACTAACATGAAGGTCAGTGGAGCCGAGATCAGTTCTCATATACTGCATCGTGTGTATGCAGGCAGGCACCAATACTGCATCGTGTGTATACAGGCAGGCACCAATACTGCATCGTGTGTATACAGGCAGGCACCAATACTGCATCGTGTGTATACAGGCAGGCGCCGATACTGCATCGTGTGTATGCAGGCAGGCACCAATACTGCATCGTGTGTATACAGGCAGGCGCCGATACTGCATCGTGTGTATGCAGGCAGGCACCAATACTGCATCGTGTGTATACAGGCAGGCGCCGATACTGCATCGTGTGTATGCAGGCAGGCACCAATACTGCATCGTGTGTATACAGGCAGGCACCAATACTGCATCGTGTGTATACAGGCAGGCGCCGATACTGCATCGTGTGTATGCAGGCAGGCACCAATACTGCATCGTGTGTATACAGGCAGGCGCCGATACTGCATCGTGTGTATGCAGGCAGGCACCAATACTGCATCGTGTGTATGCAGGCAGGCAGGCACCAATACTGCATCGTGTGTATACAGGCAGGCGCCAATACTGCATCGTGTGTATGCAGGCAGGCACCAATACTGCATCGTGTGTATACAGGCAGGCGCCGATACTGCATCGTGTGTATGCAGGCAGGCACCAATACTGCATCGTGTGTATACAGGCAGGCGCCGATACTGCATCGTGTGTATACAGGCAGGCGCCAATACTGCATCGTGTGTATACAGGCAGGCGCCAATACTGCATCGTGTGTATACAGGCAGGCGCCAATACTGCATCGTGTGTATACAGGCAGGCACCGATACTGCATCGTGTGTATGCAGGCGGGCGCCGATACTGCGTCGTGTGTATGCAGGCGGGCGCCGATACTACGGCGTGTGTATGCAGGCGGGCGCCGATACTGCGGCGTGTGTGTGCAGGCGGGCGCCGATACTGCGGCGTGTGTGTGCAGGCGGGCGCCGATACTGCGGCGTGTGTGTGCAGGCGGGCGCCGATACTGCGGCGTGTGTGTGCAGGCGGGCGCCGATACTTCGGCGTGTGTGTGTATGCAGGCGTGCGCGCCGACACTGCGTCGTGTGTATGCAGGCGTGCGCGCCGACACTGCGTCGTGTGTATGCAGGCGTGCGCGCCGACACTGCGTCGTGTGTATGCAGGCGGGCGCCGACACTGCGTCGTGTGTGTATGCAGGCGTGCGCGCCGACACTGCGTCGTGCGTGTGTATGCAGGCGTGCGCGCCGACACTGCGTCGTGTGTGTGTATGCAGGCGTGCGCGCCGACACTGCGTCGTGTGTGTGTATACAGGCGTGTGTGCCACTGCCTAGTGTACGGATGCTACAGCAGCCAGGGGTAATGGTCTTCTTAGGCCAGTGATCTTCTACGCCAACCGTTGTAAAACTACAACTCCCAGCCTGTGGATGACGGTTGGTGTATCATTGGAGTTGTAGTTTTCCAGTGGCTAGACACCGCGGTCATAGGCAGTATCTGCTCCTGTGGAGAGGATTGCTGGCTGCTACTCCATGGGGGCAGCTACATGAGAAGTTGGCACGTTACGTCACAGCGATGGCTGATAAATCCCGGGAGTATATACTACTGGCTCCTAAGGTTTGCTGTTTTTTTGTTCTCCTTTTCATAGATTTTGTGGAAAACCCCTGACCGCTCCAGATCGAGGAGAGATTTTCTTAAACCTTAGTAAGTGTAATCTAACTCTTCTCTATTAACTAGTTTATGGATAATGCGTTGTGTGACTATGATCAGGGGTCTCAAACTCGGCCAGGTAAGTGGGCCGCATATAGAAAAAATGGGAAGTTGACGGGCCACATTACTTTCAAATATGATGCGATACAAAATTATTATTTAGTTATTTGAACTACTATAACACTATATTACTATAATAATAATACTACATTCTATAATAGCGCTAGGTTTAAAATGTGAGATATTTCTCCACGTGCTTATTTCAACAATCCAGTTTAAGTGTCGCTAAATGCAGTCCGGAGGCTCAGTTAGCAGGGTTTGGCTGACACACATGTCAAGATTGGGCAGCCCCTTTTTAGATAGTGCCGCAGTGCCCTCGGCGGATGCTGCCGCACACCCCTAGATAAGGCCATGTGCCCTCCGCAGATGCTACCACAGTGATGTCAGGGTCTTGCCCAGAGCTGGAGTCCCGGAGCAGAACTGCTTCTAGCACTCGAACTACAGTAGATTTGTGACTGCAGCTCTGGATTTGGGCAGCGATGTCAGGGAATTCCAGAGTCCCGGAGCAGAGCCGATACTAGCGCTCTGCCCTGGACTCCTCTCTGGGGGAAGACCCTGACACACTGTCCATATATGGGCAGCGATGTCAGCGAATTCCAGAGTCTCGGAGCAGAGCCGATACTAGCGCTCTGGGGAAGCCCCAGACATCGCTGTTCATATGCGGACAGCGATGTCAGGGAATTCCAGAGTCTCGGAGCAGAGCCGATACTAGCGGCTCTGTGTCCCGCGGGCCGCAGGTGACAGCCCCAGGGGCCGCGTGCTTGAGGCCCCTGATGTAGATTGAGCAGTATATCCATCCATTCTAAGATGTCAGTGGAGCAAAAAGTGGAAAGGTTTAAAAAAAAAAAAAAATAATGGAATAGTTACAAAGGGCCTTTTCTCTTCTGTGTTGGAGGCTCTGCCACAGATCTGGCCAAAAATACTGGAAACAATAGCATCATGTTGCGCCTTTTGTTTTGGGTAAAATGAAGGACACTTTCATGGAACCCTGACGAAAACCATTAAAGTCAATGGGTTCTGCCAAGCGCCAATGGTGTACGTCATGCAACGGAATCGGCGCTTCCGGTATTTTTATGTGTTCTGCTTCTCTGGCAGAGCAATGGAAGCACAGATGCAGATCTGAACAGGCTCCTAGTGTCATGGCTTCTGTTCATTACCAAGCTTTGCTAGTTCCGTTTTTGAACGGATCAGATTCCATTGACCTATAATGGGAGGGCCGTCAGGTTTCTGTTTAAGTTTTATTTTTTGTTTTTGACCCCAAGAATAGTGCTGCAGACATTGCTATTTGTTTCAAAAAGCAACAGAGCCTGTGTGAACAGAGCCTTAGACGTTTAGAGACCAGGAACGACATTTTCTTAATGGAGTGTCATACATATTGCATTACCACACTTTATTAATTTGTATAGACCATGTGCCACAAAAAATAGCCGTGTTGTGATATCTTGCGGAAAAGATCTCGCAATGTATGAGGAATTTTGTGCCTACATGTCGTCCGACTGAGATGAAATTTGACGTTGAAACAACTTCTGGATGAAACTGAAACATGGCACCAGTAAAATACTGATCATTGTCACCAATATATGTTGTATGTCTGACCGCTTTAGTTTTATATTCGCACATAGAAGTCGGCTGTGTGAGGGACTGTCCCCCACCCCTCCCTGTGGCACTTTATACCTTATTCAGTGACTAGTGTTTTTGCAGTTGACTTTATGGCTAAGCTAACACTGCTGACATGAATGTACCTTTATATTCTTGGTAATCACATGGTGATTGATTTGACCTTGGATAAAGGACATTCTAGTTGCAGCTAAAATAAGCGAAGGGCCTGTTGGCATCACATTGTTCGCTTGTGCCGGGAAAGCGCCTGGCATTCACGCTAAACGTTTCTATAGGGCTCCATTAGCCCAACAGACTCCTTTAAGCCTCCGTCGGGCTGGTATACATAGGTAATGTCTGTCTTTATAAAATATAATATAGACTCCGCTATTCCATGCAATGGGATTCCGCAATAAAAATGATGTGCGGTATAGGAGTTCTCTTTTTTAACAGTTGACCTAGAGGTGACTTATGCCAATGTATGGTCATCGTTTTTCCTTTCGATCTAATTCCTAGTGGTAGGTTGGTAGTGGGATTTCTTCCCTTACATTACTGGCACCATAAATCCCATTGAAACCATTCAGGTTTTTTTTTCCCAGATGTGATGTTGGTAAAATAGTCAAATGTGAGGCCACAATCAGGAATTGTTAACCTGTTTTCTTCTTTTCTGCCTGTTTTGTTCTTAGGTCTAGAATCATGAATCCAGTTTATAGCCCTGGTTCTTCTGGGGTTCCATATGCAAATGCCAAAGGTATTGGTTACCCTGGTAAGTATAGTATATGACTTGTATACCCCACTCCTCATTTATAACCCAACATGTTTATTACAATTCTTTCTGTATATCTTCACTTTTTTTCTTTGTACAGTTCAAACATGCTTAGTATTTCTACATAATAGAGCTGGTTAGTATATTTTAACAAATTGTCTTTGTTATTTTAGCCGTACAGGCATGATTTTTTTTTTTTTCTTTTAAATAAGTGCTGTCTTAATAGGATCGTCAATAGGATATGTCTTAGTCCCTGTACACATCACATTTTTTGCCTGCATTTAATGTATAAGTCAGGAAAAAGCACGGGGCTAATGGAGTCCTATGGACACTTTCAGCTTTCGCAACGTAGAAGCGAAACGTAGGGCATAAATGTGATGTGAAGGGGGCTTTAAATGTATGATCGATGAAGGGCTGACTTCAGGGGAACAGACACCTGTTAAAGTGATGGTGCTGTAGTGTTTATCTGATCACTGTAGTCATTTCAACTCCTTGGCTACTAAGGAGACGCCAGATTGGTCTATTATAGTCTGAGAGCAGTATTCAAATCAGTGGGGGTCCCAATGCTTGGACTTTCACTACTTAGTTGTCTTTTGTGAGAAAACCCCTTTAATTTCTTTTATCACTTGAAACACCCCTGTATATTAGATCTTGTGATCCCTTTTATCCCATCTAAGCACACTCGCATATGGGAGAGCGAATCAGGGATTAGCAGGGGCCCTTTAAGTTTGTGCTATAGCTTAATGTTAGTGCATTTAATAGATCGGCCCACGCATGAGCAAACGCTCGTTCATTAGCTGATCATAACTTTTTACGTGACCAAAAAAATGATCGCTAGTTGCCAGCACATCTCCTTGTGTAAACAGATGCTGGGCTGCTGACCAATGCAGATGTATGGGCATGAACGATCATACTAATGTACTTTGTCAACGTTGCGCTGTGTAAATGGAAATAACGAGCGCTGATTGAGGTGCTGTATCGTCGATCGGTGCTCGTTTAGCGGCCATGTAAAAACGCCCCAAGTAACAGCTCTTTAAAACTGTAAACGGGTTGTACAGACACGGGGGCATTTTTTTCATACTGATGGCCTATCCACAGGATACTTCATCAGTATATGGTTGGTGGGGGTCCGACACCTGGACCCTACACGATCAGCTGCCCCTGGGCACCGGATATCTGTGCTGGAAGCAGATGGCTCCAGTCACCATGTAGTGGCCGTGCTGCAGATCTGATCCTATTCAAGTGAAAAGGAGCAGAGTTGCAGTTCTGCAGCACGGCCACTATGCAATGTACGGAGCCATCTGCTTCCGACACCGACCACTGTATATAGTGCATAACATCTGGTGCCTGATTGGTGCGGGGTCTGGTTGTTACACCCTTACCGATCATATACTGATGACCCATCCTGTGGATAGGTCCTCAGTATATCATACGGTCCAGTGCCCGGACAACCCTCGAATTTCCACCACTGTGTTTTTTTTTTGTCTTTTTGGATAGACTACTTAGGTATAATCAATTTTTTATTTTTTTTTAATGGTTTTTTACTTAAAAAATAAATCTATTACTTTTTAGCAGGGTTTCCAATGGGGTATGCTGCTGCTGCTCCTGCCTACTCTCCTAATATGTATGCTGGTGCAAATCCTGCCTACCCATCAGGTAAACAAGTCTTTGTTGCATGAATTAGCTGTGTATTTTCTAGCCTGCTTGTAAAAAAAATGTGAAACTACATATGCACAATTGGTTATAATAATGACTATATTAAAGTCCCTTATTAAATACTAATCTGTATGTCGGCAGAAGAAGCATACAGTCCACCATTTCAGGGAGTGATCTCTATTGATCATTTGTTAACCAGACTTGTTACAGGCACTGGAAAAATGGCGCAGTGTGGAGGTACCTGGGCTTGGATGACTGGTGGATAACATTATAAGCCATTCTGTAACATATGATCTGAAAGGGGTTATCTAATGAACACAACCCCTGTCCGTAATCCCCTATTGGTGGGATACAAGTGGCGGCATTCGGAAATGGTTGCCTCTGATGAGACACCTTTTAAGCTGAATTACTCCTGCCATAATAAATGTAATGAAAATAGAGCAGGGTCTCTCAAAATCTTTTATGAAGTCCTATAATCAGACGGTCTAATGCTTTCTGCAGAAAGGCTGTTCGGAGCCCAGCTCTATGTTCTGACTGTATATTAGCGCATTGCACATGATTCAATTATATAGGGGTTGTACAAGATGTCAATAAAATCACCCTAAAAACTCAACTGTAAGAAAAGGTCAAATAAACTGTCTAATATACTTACCATTAAAACCTGCTCATTTCTCCATCGACCGTGTGTTCGCGGGGCCTCAGTGATGCTGCCTCCATAGTGACATGTTGTCTTGTGGCCATGTCGTTCAGTTGCTGCCTTGACACGATCACTGGATGCAACTGCCGGGATTCTCCGGGGTGAAGCGGAACTTTCACAATAAGTATTTTAGAACTTTTTATTTTACCATTTCTCATAGGCTACTGTAATTTGGGGGATATGTCTGAATACTGTAGATGTTGTTGTGAGCAATAGAACACCATCACATAGTATTTAACTTTTGTCGGCTAATGATGGCTTCCTACTTGTTGCTTCAGTAACACGACTTTGGGCCACTGTACATAGAAAGTTTTTCTTTCTGCATCACAGAATATGAATTCACTTAAGTTTCGACAAGTTCTTCGAGCAGTTTTTTATTTTTTTAAATTGATCCATCTTTAACTGAATCTTATATTTTAACAATTTCTTGATTGAGCAAGAGAATGTAAGCAAGAATAATGATTCACAAGCTACATGTCATGCGAGGAGACTTTAGGAGCTCAGTGCTGGGTGGAAGGAGTGATGTCCAAAGAAGCTTTCCGCAATTCCTGGGAAGGGAACTGACTGCGCTCTCAGCTGGTAGTACCTCATTTCTATTGAGTTACGCTCCAGAAACTATGGTGTTTGTGTGTTGTCTGGAGCAGTGTTAAGCATGACTTTAACCTGCAACAGTACTTTATTAGATTATATATGGAAATATAAGCAGTTAAGATATACACATATAGAGATCTGATATTACCCACAACGCTGTTTATTATCGAGGGAATCCTAAATATAAGGAGTAAAGTGACTCTGGATCAGAGCTTCGCTGTATCAACTCCAGGAACAGCATAACATTTAGTGGCGGAAAGGGATATTCTGGACCAGAAGGTGCATCAGCTTAGGTTGGGTTCACACCACGTTTACTGGTGAACCTTTGGTGTCTACACTGGGAAAATCCCCCGATTTGTATATGCCAAACGTACCCATAAAGTTTTATTAGCCAGATGCAGGGGTGGCACTAAGTATTTTAAGAGTAAGGCTGGGTTCACACGACCTATTTTCAGTCGTAAACGAGGCGTATTATGCCTCGATTTACGCCTGAAAATAGGGCTACAATACGTCAGCAAGCATCTGCCCATTCATTTGAATGGGTGTGCCGACGAGCTGTCATTTACGCGTCGTCATTTGACAGCTGTCAAACGACGACGCGTAAAATGACTGCCTCGTCAAAGAAGTGCAGGACACTTCTTTGCAACGTAATTTGAGCCATTTTTCATTGAATTCAATGAAGAACAGCTCAAATGATCGGCTGTCAAAGACGCCTCGCAAAATGCGAGGAGGAGCTTTTACGTCTGAAACGACGGAGCTGTTTTCTCCTGAAAACAGTCTGTAATTTCAGACGTAGAAGCCAGTTCTCGTGTGCACATACCCTAAGAATACACCTCTTAACATTTTTGAGTAGTATTTTTAACCAAGACGGAGTATATAATTTACGGTAATTCAAATTAACATTACATAGACTAATTTGATGTTAAAAGCTCCCTTTTTATGCCGGGAATTACTATAACTTAAAACCATGCTTCCATGCATAAATAGGGCGTTCAGGTGATTATAAAGCTATATTATATATCATTCACTAAACATAATTGTAACTGTTGAATTTGAAGGATTTTTACCACCTCAACCATATCAAGCGATTTGTCTTTAAAGGCTATAGACACCATTTGGTGTGGTTCAGTGGGGCACAGCATAGTACTACTTAAAAAGTACTGTACAGCGCCCCACTGTTCGACTAGTACTATTCAGTGTCCCAAATCCACAGATTTGAGCAGTCCCAAAAAAATGGATGTATTGGTTGGGGGAGGCTGCACATCTTAAACACACCAATAATGACTGACTGCATTTCAGAAAAATGATTGACAATCTTCTATTTAGGATATATTTTTACCGGCACAGTCTTGAGGTGTATAGAAGTTGTCTGCAGTGTTCACCACTGTCTTACACTCGCTGCAGAGGCTGCACTCTACTTTCTCCGGAAGCTTGCCCAAACTAAACAATTGGCTGCTTGTCTGAGAGAGCTTAGGTGCATCTGCCTACTGTTTGCGAGTAAGGAGCTTTCTCATTGGCTCTCTTGCACAGGTTGCACACAAGTATAGCACCATGGCCACCTCTCAGTCTTCAGTATGGCATTCAGCTTCCTGTGTAGAAATATGCATGAAACTTTTTAATCCGTGAAAATGGCTGTACAGGCATTATTGCGACCTTTGGCCAGATGTATGCCAAAAGTGTCCTTTTGGCATACGTTTTGGCTATTACACATCAGATTAGGCTAGGTACACATCTCCTCTTTTCCTTCCGTAGTGAGCAGCTCCGATGGAAGGTACCAATGTATCCCACTGTATAGGCATACAGTGGGATACATTGCTCGAACTCACCGGGCACAGCGCTGAGCTCGGAGAAACCCCTGACGTCCCTGTCCATATATGGAAAGTAACGCCAGGGGCTACTCCATCACCGAAGTCCTCGGCCAGAGCGCTACAGATTCTCTGGCTGGCACTCTAGTAAAAAGCCATGCTAAATGTAGGGCCAATACAAAATGTGACCATAGCCTCCTTACTTCTACCTCAACTGTATTGATATGTGCAATACAGCTGTATGCCAAAATAAAGTATACCGCACTTTTTTTTTTTTTTGTGTATTTTATTAAAAGGAGTAAATTGCAGACGTATAAGCATAAAGTTGCATACATCTGGGTAATGTGGTTAGTGGAGCATACCGAACATAATCTTCAAACGTGGTGAGAACCTAACATTCGCCAAAGGAAGAGTAGCCTGTGATTTAAATAAAAAAATTCCCTTTTCGTTGATACTAGAGCCAGAGAGTCTTGTCCATGTAAATGGAGCCGCTGTTATGGTGGATTTCATAAACACTGGATCGATCTTGAATGGAAGCAGAGTCTATCTACCCTGGGTTACACTCCTATGTTAGGAGCTTCCCAGTCCCCTTTTTTTTTTTTTTTTTTTTTTTTAAGCAAAGTGGCATCGCTTTGTGGCAGCTTTATGGCTGGGACGCATATGAGGCATGCTGCGATGAAGAAAATGAAATCCGTATTAAAAATCCAACTCCAGTATTGGAAGTGGTCAGTGATTTGTGGACCAGTTATCCAGTCAACCAAAAAAATAAATAAGGGGTACCAACCGATACTTTGCCTTAGAGGTACCCATAAAAACTGCGGTCATGATAGAAGTCTAATATTTGTTACGGGATTTTGTGTGGGTATCCTTATTGGCTAAATATGTACCTAAAGATTTAGGCCTCCTGTGATCTTTGCCCTTTTGCATTGTGGGGGGGGGGGGTGCCATTATTTATATAACTGCATTGACATTAAAGCTAAACTGAACTAAAATTCAACTTTTATTTTCAGAGGTAGAGCAACCATCATATGCGACTTCCGGTGTGCAAATGTACATGTTCGGGCACACGTTCTCTGCTGCGAGAAACGGTGCAATTAATTCAGGTACCTGCTTTGCTTTTCTTTAACACTAGTTATTCTTTTGCTCTTCCTTTTTAAGTAAGGCATTAAAAAGCAAAATAAGTACCTGAAATCTTTTATGTCTAAGGTAAAATCTCAAAGAAACTCAATGTGTGTCCATGTGTGTGCTGTCTGGCTACTACGCTGAATCCTGTGACTTAGAACAGCAGCACATTATTCCTGATCTAAGATTAGTCACACAATGAGACCTGGCATTACATTGTTACAGGATAGCTGCTCAGTGACCCGACCCCTAGTGCCACCTGCATCAGATGGCTCAGTAGAAAACTTGCCATAGTGCCTGGAACCCAAGCTCTCGGAGGAGATCTCCCCTCTCTCCTTTTTTTTTTTTCCCCCTTAAATTCCCTCATTTCATCATCCCTACCATACTCTGCAGAGTGCAGGATGTTTTATGTTTTGGCTTCATGTATGGCGCTATTGTTTCTCTTTTTTTTTTTATTTATTTTTTTAACACATGCACAGAGTTGGTAAGTTCATTTTACTGGGCAAGATGTTTGTACAAATCCCATTAGGCTGGACTCGCATTGTGTATTTGTTGTAGATTGTATTGCAGCTTTTTTTAGCCAAAGTCATAAGTGATGGTAAAAGGAATGGGACATATAAAGGAAGGACTTGTACTTCTCCTTCCTCCTCGATCCACTTCTGACTTTGGCTAAGAAATCGACAACAAATCGCAATGCGTCAATCCAGACTTAAACAGAGTCCAGTAATGCTGAAGGCTGCTTCGTACAAAAGGATTTTTCGGATCTGCACTTCTGTCTTGGTGTGCATATGACATTCAAGCAGTAGGTTTACAGACTGGAGTTTTTTCAGGAATCTAAGTAAATCCCTGCAGATCATGTGTTGTCCGTAGTGACATTGCGTAGTGTAGTCACATGACTTCCTCTGTACGTGTGCAGCGCTAGAGCTACTGGAGTATTTAGTCATGTGAGTGGGTGACTGGCTATGAATTTTAAATCACTTTGCTGAAAAGTTAACACACACACATACACATACACATACACACACACACACACACACATACACACATACATACAGCACAATTATACACAGCAAAACGCAAAGGTTGGATTCCTGAAAAACCTCTCTAAGGAGGCAGTAATCATTAGATGTAATAAGAAGCGGTTGTTTCCCGGTCAGTTGCGCTGCCATTGTATGAAGGTACAGTTTCTGTGCTATGAGCTGAAGTGAAGTCGGTCTCCACCAAAGACTCACTGATGAAATTATACATATAACTTTTATTAGTGTATGATGTGAGATTTAGATGCCAAATAAAGATGCCTAACTTAAAGGGGTACAGCCTCCGATCCTCTGAAAAGATGAAAAAAAATGCACACCTCACTTCATAATTTGAATAAGGTATTTTGTGTGCGACTCTTCCTCTGAAGCATCCATGCTTAGACCAAGATGAGGCAGTGTTGGTTTAGAATCCATGAAGTGTGTTTACTGATTTGAAAGCTGGAGGAACTGCTTCTCATTAGTGATTTTCGGACATTTTGAAATTTAAAAAAAAAAATAGTTGCAGATTTAAAAAAGTAAGGCCTACTTGACACTCCCACCGCTGGTTCAGTGATCCCCACCGGTCTTCATCTACTTGGCCACAGTGTATGGACAGCACATCACCACTGCAGCCAATGATTTACTGCCAGGGTCCAATGACGGGTAAAACACATGGCTCTGGCCAAATGAACAAACCCTGGCAGTCGACTTTGAACAGAAGGCAGGAATGGTGGGGGATTTAAGTGTGAACATGTTATATTTAACCATCTGCATCTATGACTGGGGATATTAAGAAGGTCAGAAATCCCTTCAAGATGTGAGAATTATCCCCTTAGTTGGTGCAGTGAGCTGGGCAAAAATTGGGCACATGCATAAAAAGTGTAAGTTACCTGAGTGGTACTACATTTAGCAGAAGTGCTCTGAATCCTCAACGTTGGCACATGGGGGTATGAGAACTTGCTGCAGGTGTTGTATGTTGCAGCACGCTCATGAAGACATGGACGTAGCAGAACGAAACAATATAACACCTTTATCACATTGAGGAACCCTCTACAATGTACAACTGGTGTAGGCTGCATTGTAATTCCGGGGAGTTTCTGGTTTTAGTGGGTTTTTTTTTTTGTTTTTTTATTTGGGGTAGGTTTGTGACAGTTTTAACCACCTCAATTGTTGCCACAAGAAAAATAAGCAAAAAATGGCAGCCATATACTCGGAAAATTAAGCGCATGTTCTTGCACCATTTTCCGTTCCAAATCTACTTCGCTTCTCAGTCATACGTATATTCACCCGCAATGTTTGCCTAGCAACAGATGCTTGAAACAGCGGGTGACAATCTGGTGGGGGTCACTCGCTTAACTAGTGTGGCGCTAATGGCCAGTATTGATCCATTCCACCAACTCAACCTGATACTGGCAACTCAAAGGATAGGCAGTTCTATCTTACTTGGTGGGCTTGTGGTGGGCACCGGCGGTTGGCTTCTGGTCTTCCTGCTGGAGTGGTTCAATAAAATTTGTCTCTTGATGTCAGGCCTTTCTGGCTTCTGAATTGACCATTCTTGATCCTGAGCTCTGGGATTTCACTTTCACGTGTACGTTACACTTTAGAAGTATGACACTCTGATATACATTTTGTGTATACAATCGCATATGTTCTCTTACCCATTATTCTGCTCTCTCACAGGATACACGCCAGGTACGCCATACAAAGTATCCTGTTCCCCCACCAGTGGGGCTGTTCCACCATATTCTTCTTCCCCTAACCCTTACCAGACTGCAGTATACCCAGTAAGAAGTGCCTACCCTCAGCAAAATCCATATGCACAGGTAAAGGCTGGTTAGATTGTTATAATTATTATTATTGTCATTTATGATGAAGCAAGTTATAAGATGTCAGAAAGTATGATGGCTCGGAGCATGGGACTTGGTAAGATATATTCTTACAGCCTAAGGCCTCATGCACACGACCGTAAAAACTCCCGTTATTACGGGTCGTAATTACGACCCGTAATAACGGGCTCATAGACTTCTATTGGCGACGGGTGCCTTCCCGTTTTCTCACGGGAAGGTGCCCGTGCCGTTGAAAAAGATAGAACATGTCCTATTTCAGGCCGTAATAACGGCACGGACAGTCCATAGAAGTCTATGGAGCTCTCGTAATGACGGGTGGCTACATGTGTGCACCCGTCATTACGGCAGCGTTGCTAAGCGACGTCAGTAAATAGTCACTGTCCAGGGAGCTGAAAGAGTTAACTGATCGGCAGTAACTCGTTCAGCACCCTGGACAGTGACTACCGATCAGTATAAACCTGTAAAAAATAAAAATAAAAGACTTTCATACTTACCGACAACTTCCTGCTTCCTCCAGTCCAGTCCGGTCTCCCGCCCGTTGCCTTGGTGACGCGTCCCTCTCGACATCCGGCCCGACGTCCTGGATGACGTTTCAGGCCATGTGACCGCTGCAGCCAATCACAGGTCAATCACAGGCTGCAGCGGTCACATGGACTGCCGCGTCATCCAGGGATGTCGGGCTGGATGTGAAGAGAGGGACGCTTCACCAAGACAACGGCCGGGTAAGTATGAATTTCTTTAACTTTTATTACAGAAAAGGCTGTCCCTTCTCTCTATCCTGCACTGATAGAGAGAAGGGGCTGCCGATTAGTGCAGTGCTATTTTGCCGCCAAAAACGTGCCCGTAAATACGGGTGGAATACGTGTGACACCGGACCCGTATTTACGGGTGGGAAAAAATACGGTCGTGTGCATGAGGCCTAATCCTGAGCTAGCTGTTCGTGTTGATGTGGTGTCTTTTTGTTTTTTTTTGGTCTGGTTACATACACAACAAAGCTGTTGACGTTTCTCATGAAATGAGAAACAAATCATAGAAGATACCAGGCGCGGTATTCATGAGTCTACTGCTGACTTCAAATGGTGCAGAGTAAGGCAATCTTTGCATCGTGTTTTGGTCTTCTGTCACAGTATCAAACAGAAGGCTGCAATGTATCCCACTGTATGGCATACATATGGCTGTTGCGGAAGCTCCAGCTCCGTAACTGTTCATATATGGGCGGTTATGTCACTGGAGCTCCCTGACATATAATTTAACACAAACCTGTGACGGATGCCTAAGAGTGGCATCCGTCACCCCTATAGGCTCCCATGTTTTGCGGGATGGAATAGCTTTGTCTACATTGTTCTGCTTTCACCACTACTGAAGTTTCCTATTAATGTAAACAAGGTTTTGGAACATTCATATGTATTCCTCTGATATATATTCTTTTACAGCAGGGAGCCTACTATACACAACCTATGTATGCAGCCCCTCCACATGTAATCCATCACACTACCGTCGTGCAGCCCAATGGAATGCCAGCAACCATGTATCCTGCACAGCTCTCTACTCCCAGAGGCAGCGGTGTAGCTATGGGGATGGTGGCCGGGACCACAATGGCGATGTCGGCAGGTACGAGCATGTATGTATTGTGTTATTTCAGAACTTAAAAGAAGTCTCTATGTCCTTGTATGTTATTTTTTTTTCTTTTTTTTTTTTTTTTATCTTAGTCTTCCCTCCCTCACTTTCTATTTTCCTGCACGCCATAAAAAAAAATGATGTTGTTCTAAACCACGCTTGCAAGACTTCCTGTATGCTTATGTTAGATTGCAATGTGATATATCTATGTAAATCTTGTTTTCTAGGTACATTGTTGACCACCCATTCACCAACTCCAGTAGCTCCTCACCAAGTTACAATGCCTGCATATCGGCCTCCCGGGACACCGACTTATAGTTATGTCCCCACACAATGGTGATCAGCCTAGCAGTGTAAGTGGATTTTGGCAAGTCTCTCTCGGCCTCTTTGGTAGCAATAATTTGATCTTTTGGTTGTACTAGTCGTCATTTGTTGCAAACCAGGTAGAAAATGTAACGTTGTCGTAAGTTTACAGTTCATTCTGCTTCTATGCATTTTGTATTTTTAGCAAACGAATTCAGTTTTCCTAACATGCAAAAATAATGAATCCCCTTTATGAAAAGCCATGCCCAAGAATATCATTCAAATTGCTGCTGTTGGTGAAAATGTGACGTTTTGTTCTGAGGCATCATGAGATTGTACAGCGCTGTCCATGTTCTTACTCTGATGTTAATGTCACTGCTTTAATAAACATCGCAGTCCTGACTATTATCCTGTCCTGGGAAAAGTGTTTGCTCCGTCTACAATTACAATACAGTTGGAAAGTTATTGTAATACAATGTTCCATTAGACAAAGGGAACTTTCGTAAATATAGAACACAACTTGCTTTTAATACTGCATTTTTTTGGTCTATGTGGGTAAAGGAGCTGCCCCCCTAAACTTAGAGGATCTGTCACCAGATTTCACTATACAAACTTCATACTTTATTAAATGGATCTCTTAAATTCCATGTAAGTGGCTGTACACACGCCTTAGTATTCTGGTTGATATTAAAATGAGCATTTTATGAGACCACGTATATGCATGATGTCATCTCAATCTGACAAGCTCCTATCAGAGTCCCTCCCCCCGCACCATGCTGAAATCTCGCACATGCTCAGTACAAGCTCCTATCAGAGTCCCTCCCCCCGCACCATGCTGAAATCTCGTACAAGCAGAAGTGTCTGACATGCTGATGTAGACTTGTTTGGAATAATTGGGGGGACTTTATTAAGACTGGCGTTAATGCCGCCCTGTGGCCTTCCACTGTAAGTAGGTTGAGGCTTATCCTGGTGTTTCGTTTTTTTTGTTTACCTCCAAATGTGTGAGACACAAGTGATTTCTCTTGGATAGCTGTGGTTTCAACCTTGCTTCTCTATCAAGAGTCCTATTTTTGTCTGTCTTCAGCTTTTCATAGTCGTGACTACTGACTTTAGATGAAGCTGGTGAGGCCTTCAGTTTTGAATGTTCTTGTGAATCCGTTTGGTTGGCAGACACTCCTGGGAGGGGTCATCACTGTGCCAGGTTCTTTCCTGTTTGGCACTTCGGAGGCGATTTAGTGGATTCAAGTAGACTTACTAGTATAGCTCTCTATGGGTATCACACTGAAGCTATAATCTAAACCGGTCTGTCAGTTACAGGTTCTCTTTAAATGTTAAAGGGGTTCTTTAGGAATTTCCACTGATGGTCTGTTCACTGTTGGACTAGACACAGTGGTGCATCGCTGGTACAACAGTGGAGAGGGGCAGTACGCTCTAGCAAGTGTTGCGGAGCCTTTTCTCTTCTGCATAGTTGGGCTCTTGGGAATCAGGCCACCACCAATAGCCCATATGCCATCAGTGGAAATTCCTGGAAAATCCCTTTTAAAATGCAACAAAACTAAAACTGCGCTCAACAGACCAAGATGTCATTTTTCTAAAATGTACTGCTTTTGGACCAAAAGTTCATTCAAAGTAATCCTTAAAGAGAACTTGTCACGCTAAAGATGCAGCCAATCAGTGAGAGCTGAGCAAATTGATAACTACTTTTGTTGCAAAAGATTCAGTATAACTTGTAATTTATTCATTTAAATCGATTCTCTTTCTAGGCTTAGGTGTCCAGTGGGCGGTCCAAATCTGTGTCTGATAGCCTTCCTTGTATGTGTAGATATAGAGATGGCTGTCAATGATTTCGTGAGACCACACACTGGACTCTTAAGCCCAGAATGAGTAGAGGTTTAAGTAAATAATTTCCAAGTTCTACAATATCTTTTGTCACAGAAATCTAAATCCGTGCGCTCCGCTCTATTGCATAAAGCCCCTAAAAAGACTGCATTTTCAACGTGACTGGTTACCTTTAAGATGGCCATACAATAGTTGTGAGCTGGATGTTGTCTGTCTGACAGCATCTTGTTCCTGACACACACACATGAATACTACCCTCAGCTGAGCATGTATGTGGTTTTAATGGGGAGAGGTGAATAAGCCGCTGGCAGACCCCTCTTATCTATAGCAGTAACAAATAACGGTCATGTTGAAATGGAACATGCCCATACTTTATTCTCAAATCTCTGGTCGTGGGAGCGTCTGGGGGCACGATACACCTTTCAAGCAACCGATCCCACCAGAATCGGTCAATCTTTATCTGATGTGTGTGTGTGGCCCCTTTTATTCCTGAGGCCTAATTATCTAAGCTATAAGTCCACCTAGAGGCTACTTGTGGTAATGTTTCTCCTGTCTGATTACTTGGTTCATGTTTCTTCAGATTTAAAGATGGAAGATATGCAAGCAAGTAAGATGCTTATTAGATGGTGCTGAAGTGTTTTACCTCCAGCAAGAAGTTTCTTCCTTCTGAATTCTCTCAACACTTTGCCTAACACTAATTCAGGATCTGAAGATTTCCATTATTGCATATCTTAACATCTTGGGACTCTAGTGGTTGTCTTTAATATAAAATCCTGTTTTTTGTGGACAGTCTTGCAATTTTTTTTTATTTTTTAGCTAATTCTAATGATAAAAAGGGAGTATAAAGTTGTTTCAATGATCCATAGTTGAATGCATGTTTAAACACAATATGACGCTTGCTCAGTTTATTGCAGTGACATATGCAAAAAAAGAAAACATCATATGCAAAATCCAAAGTGGTCAGGAAGAAATCTTAAGGTTTTTTGCTAATTCTAAGGCCTTAGAAACTTGAGGCAAGACTAATCACCCCAGTGTGTTCCCCGAGTGCTGCTCTACCATATTGCTAGTAAGATGGTGCCATGTGATCTACGACATCATATACAGTAATCAGTGGAATTCAGATTTTACCCAACTTCTCGCTAGGAATACTAAGGTGTTTTTTTTTTTTTCGTTTTTTTTTAAAGTTGTTTTTTTTTTCTACATTGTGTTAAATAGGAATAGCTGATTCAGGTGACAAGACCATGTAAGCGGCTGCGTGGCTAAGGAAGATTACTTGGCACATAAAAAGTATTTTCTCTGCACTTGTTGCGGTTTAGAAGGCTGACACTTCCAGCATTCCCCAGTAATGTAAAGGTTCTGCTTCCTTTTTATGCTCCTTTTTATTTGACTTTATTAATATTGGAGAGAAAAAAAGTCCCGTGCATCACAAAATGTGAATAAAAAAAAAGTAAGGTGAAGATGAGCGTTCTCCACTTGTACGATACGACTGTCACATTGTTTCTTATCATTTTTATTTGCCTGTTTTTTTTTTGTTTTGTTTTTCATTGCTCACTTTGTGCTGGTTTTTTTTTTTGTTGCCGTTCCACAATAAAATAAATATGGCCACGTTTCCCATTTCCAATGTATGTACATGTCTCTTAATAAACCATACAATTTCATGTTACTATTCAACTCCTAAATTCTCGTGGTTGTCACTAGGCTGAACCCCAGCTACAGACTACTACCATATTTTTTTTATGTACACACAAGATATCAACACCTATGGCTCAATGGTGGGAGATTTGTTAAAACTGGTGCAAGTGAAGAGTGGAGCAGTTGTCCATGGCAACCAATCAGAAGCCTTTTTAAAAATAAAAGCAATCTGGTTGTTCCTTTGCACCAGTTTTAATAAATCTTCTCCAATGTGTGCAGTCACTTGTAGGTCACAGCTTCGTAGCCACTGAATACATGGAACAATTATGGTACTTTGATGCATGGAAGTTTATGTATATTACATTTTACAGTTCCTATTGCTTTAGTTGAGGTTACAGCTTCCTACAAGAGATTTTATAGTGTATGGATTACATTGTAATGTGGTGGTATTTGATGAACGTCTAGGATGTTGGGTCCGCTTTATGGCTCAATAGCTTACGAGGATCGTTCGTACCCGGCCTCAAGTGTCCCTAATCGTCAAATTCAGATATACACAGCAGATTCTGGTAATAGTGCATGATCTAGCCATTAGTTTTTAGAATTTATTGACTTTCAACCTATCTGGAAGTAGTCGAAAGGACAATTGGTCCCACTGTCTCTCTGCTGAATGTTTGTGTATGGAGTGTAAAGCACAGACCCGTACCCTGCTGCTTACCCAGTATAAAACATGGCCGTCGCAGACAACTCTCTTAGACTTTTCTCAATGTTATTACATTTCTAATAATCATTGTCCTTGTGTTACTTTATGAATAGGGCTCAGTGCAGCAGTGTGTACCGCTCATGTTAACAAGTGTTATGTTTCAGACTGGACCATTTACACCACAGAGGGAAGCTGCAGTGAATAGATTGCAATACTCTATGTGTATTTCTACTGTGTTGCTGAGTACGATGTCCTGTAAACACCCTTTCAATGCAAATATTAGTTACGCATGGATGCAATTCGGATCCTTGTATACATTTAGCATTAGGCCGCTATGGCGTTATTTACAGAAAAATGCACTCTTTCGTACGTACATCTTTTTTTGATCAAATGGATGATCGGATCTAGGCACAAGGGAGAGGTGAAACATTACCTAATATTTCCTTCTATTATATTACTCCTACTTGTGGACCTCTCAATTGTTGTTTAAAGGGCTTAAGGGGATTTAAAAACAAAAAAGCACCCCCTAAGAACCATCGTTTTATTTATTTTTTGTCCTGGATGAGACTGTAATGGTCATATGGGTTGTTTGGTTTTAACTTTCCTGTCCGGATAGGACCTGCACTGTTGAGAAACCGCTGAGCAGATCACTGTAAGGCTGGATTCACACGAGCATGTTCGGGCCGTAATGGACGGAACGTATATCGGCCGCAAGTCCCAGACCGAACACAGTGCAGGGAGCCGGGCTCCTAGCGTAATAGTTATGTACGACGCTAGGAGTCCCTGCCTCGCTGCAGGACAACTGTCCTGTACTGTTATCATGTTTTCAGTACAGGACAGTAGTTCCACGGAGAGGCAGGGACTCCCAGCGTCGTACATAACTATGATGCTAGGAGCCCGGCTCCCTGCAGTGTGTTCGGTCTGGGACTTGTGGCCGAATTACGTTCCGTCCTTTATGGTCCAAACATGCTCGTGTGAATCCAGCCTAATACGGCACGATATACATCTATCTTTTTCATTCTATTTGAACCCTACAATTTTAAAGCCAACAGATCTGTAGATCGAGTTCCATTGGGGGACGTTGTTAAATAGGCCCTTCAGATTGGAGAAAATCAAGCACTTGTATCTAGAAATGTGTATCGGTTGTCTAGGTATTTCAGTTTGTGAACTATTTGTCCTCATAAGAAAGGTTCCAGCATGACATTTGTGGTTGTATTAATAAAAAAAAATAATAAAAATATTTTAAGGTTGACCTTTTTGTTACATTTACTTCTGTACTTTTTTTTTTTCATACTTTTATATGTAGGTTAAATGTTGTCTTCCAAAAACAACCAATATACCATTCTTGCATTCTACAATGTCTTTCATAGTGGGTGTTGGACACAACCATTCTGAGCCAGTTCAATTATGTATACTTTTTTTTGTATAATGTGATTAGATCCGCTCAGATTTCGACTCTCTAAAAGCACGTTTATTGTAACAAGGATTGTCATGTATTAATACTGTTTTGAATAAAGATTGACTCTTGTGTTGCTATTTCAGATTTTATTTTTCCCATTCCTAGTTTGTAAAAAACTGATAGTCAATTCCTCAGACTTTTGGTAATTACGCGTTTGCAGGAGGAAGCAAAACCTTCTAAGGCCACTGTCACACTGCAGTACTTAGTTCAGTATTTCACGCCAAAACTAGGAGTGAAAATAAACAGAAAAAGTATAAGGCTCCATTCACACGACAGTGGAAAAACAGCTGTTTTTATAACGGATGTTTTCAGAGCAATAAAGTTCTTGGCGTGTATTCACACGGCTGTGGTTCTTTGTTTTTTTTAAACTGCCTGTGAATGCCAGCTGTCAAAATAGGATGTGTCCTAATTTTTGGCTGTTTTCATGGCCAGATGGCTCCCATAGAAATCAATGGATCTGTTTTTAGAGGCCATTTTTCAGAAATTGATCCTGTGTAACTACTGGTAAAAACTGATCCTAGCCGAGGATTCGCTGCACACAGCGCTACTTTGAGCTCTGAGCCCGGGGAAGCTCCTGTCAGCACCATCCATATATTGACAGTGAAGTCAGGGCTTTCAACTAGGAGTCCCCGGTCAGAGAAATGCAAGGTCTCTGGCCGAGGACTCCTGTCTTGGGAAAGCCCTTGACATTACTGGCCGTATATGGACAGTTGGTGTCAGGGGTTCCCCCTGACCCCCCCCCCCCCATGTAGAAAGCAACCCCCCCTGGCAAAGAGCGCCGCTGTATATTTGTGTACGAGCAGAATCCCTGTTGACCAGACCCTGCTCTGGCCTGGGATTCTGCTCCTGGAGAAGCCTCCAGTATTACTATCCATATATGGACAGTGATGTCAAGGGGTTACTACTGGAGCAAAAGAGAGCTGCTGACTGCTTGGGATTCCACTCTTACGGTATGTTCACACACAGTGACCAAAAACATCTGAAAATACGGAGCTGTATTCAAGGGAAAACTGCTCCTGATTCAGACGTTTTTTTAAGCCACTCACGATTTTCGTGGAGGTTTTCAATAGTCAATCAAAAACGTCCCAAGAAGTGTCCTGCACTTCTTTTGACGAGCTGTCATTTAAGCGCCGTATTTTGACAGCGACGCGTAAAATAAAGGCTCGTGGGAACAGAACATTGTAATTCCCATTGAAAGCAATGGGCAAATGTTTGTAGGCGTATTAGGGGTGTTTTTTCAGGCGTAAAACGCCCAAATTATGTCTGAAACCACTGCGTGTGAACATACCCTTAGAGGAAGCATCTGATGTCACTGTCCATATATGGACAGACGTCAGAGGGATTCCGCTCCTACAGGAAGTTACAGTGGCGATTATCTACAGAAGGGGGTGCCATCTACAGTGGGCACTGTGGTACTATGTGGGCACTGGCACTTTATATGGTAACTATGGCACTATACAGTGGGCACTGATTATAATGTGGGCACTGGGACTTTATATGTGGGAACTATGGCACTACCTACAGTGGGCACTATACTGGGGTACTATGTGGGCACTGGCCTATTTGGGCATTATCTACAGTGGGCTGTGGCACGATCTACAGGGAGATTGCAGCACTATCTACATGGGCACCGTGTTTTCAGGGGGTTGGGACAAAAAAAAAACCTGACAAATGAAATCAATCCTTTTTTTTTTTTCTTCAAATTTAAATTTTTTATTAACTTTTCAGAATTACAGGAAAAGAAAAACAAGAACGATATCAGACTATAACAATATCAGGTCCACACAAGAAACTTCAGACATATAGAGACTGTGATTTCTTATATTATAATATTATAACAATATTATTATCATGGATTCAGATTATATATCACATTGAAACTCAACGTATTATCAGCATTACATTGACATATTCATATGATTACATCAACGCCACAAATATTACCTGCCAGGTAGATATGTTAGACTATGAAGAATATGTTGTCATATTAGTGGCATGAGTCTAGCAACCTAAATTAAAAACCTAAACCATATGTCTTGGAATTACAAATGTCAAACTACAGGTGGAAGAAGGGAAATCAGCTGAATGCCCTGTGAGGAGGAGGAGAGATACTTAGTCCATGGTTCCCATAGAGTGAGGATGTGAGGAAGCCTATGGGATCTCAAAGCATACATGCGTTCCATGCTAAAGGAGACATTTACCTGATTAATCAATTCAGGAATGGAGTATTGAGTGGGCAGTTTCCAGTACTTAGCCAAAAGCAAACGTGCTGCTATTTATGATGTGACTGGACACCATTTGGAAAGGGTGTGGGATATTGTGTATATTGAGAAAACATAAAGCCAGGGCTGGATCCGGCTTAACAATACAAGACGATATTTGGGAGATTATATCCAATATCTGCCTCCAAAATGAGTAGACTTCCGGACATTGCCACCACATGTGAAAATATGATCCTTTACATCCACATCCCTTCCAACACAACTCCGGAGAAGACTTGTCAGTTTTCGCGAAGTTAGATGGAGTTAGATACCAGCATAGTAGCAGTTTTTGAGAAGCTTCCCAATGCTTAACGCCCCTGGAGATTTTTTTGGTCCAAGAAAAGGCTTTACGCCATTCTATCAGAGAGAAGGAGGATTGAAAATCTTCCTCCCATTTATCACAGTAAGCGGGTCTATTGGGAAGGAGGTGTTCACACAAATCCCCATAGAATCCTGAAATACCCCGACTCTTACCCATGTGAGTAAAATACTGCTAGAGAGCCATAGAGGGAAATATTAAGGCATTAACATCCAAGGACCCAAATAAATGTCGGATACATAGATATTTATAGAAGTCTCTTTTTAGGAATATCATACATTTTTACTAAATCTGAAAATGCCCAGAGTGTGCGGTCACTAAATAACATGTAGATATGAGAGATCCCTGAACTTATCCAATTATCCAAGGATATCCCTGGTAAGGAGGTAAGTAAATATCGTAAGGGTAGTTTTCGAAGTTGAGTAAGAGCCATTATGGGAAGCTTAGAAGTGTAGGATTTCCACGCCTTCACGGAGGCCGAGATAGTTGGAGACACATAGTTATATTTTTTAGGAGGCAAGTGTGAACCAACCCCTAACAGTGAGATAAGTGGACGTTCTACTAATGCCTGTTCAATATGTAACCACCTCTGTAAGGGGGAAGATGTACACCAAGACTTCATTTGATCTAATGAAACTGCCCAATAATACTTTTGAACATCTGGCATACCCATACCTCCTTGCCTCCAATGTCGAAATAATGTGTGCATCCGCACTCTAGGTTTTTTTTGTACCCATACAAAGTTATTTAGTGTTCTTTGGAGATTCCTCAAAAAAGGACCAGGAAGAGGAATTATCAGTGCACGAAATGCATAAAGAATGATGGGCAAGATCATCATTTTAATAATCGCTATTCTCCCCGCCCAAGATGTGCAGACTTTACCGTATGTAGATAACAATTGTGGAATACTTTTTAAAAGAGGGGTAAAATTATGTTTAAAGAGAAGGCTTGTAGAATTAGTGAGTTGTATACCCAAATAAGAAATTTTTAGTGAGTTCCATTGGAAAGGGAAGGAGCTACGAATCTTATTCCCAACTTTTACCGGGAGCCCCACATCTAACAGGTGCGATTTTCCAGCATTAATTTTATAGTAAGCCACCCTCCCAAACAAATCTAGGGTGTGTTGCACTGCAGGAAGGGATGTCAAGGGATTGGAGAGTGAGAGGATTACATCGTCTGCATATAGCCCTATCTTATGATGGGATTGGCCTATCTGTATACCTGTAATGGACTGGTTCTGTCTAATAGACATAGCTAGGGGTTCCATCACCATTGCAAAGATCAGGGGTGAAAGCGGGCACCCCTGCCGAGTACCATTAGAGATAGGGAATGAGGTAGACATAAACCCAGAGGTCAAAACTCTAGCTGACGGATTGGAATATAATGCCATAATAGCAGATTTTATCCACCCACCGAATCCAAATTTGGCCAGAACTGCCTCCAAGTATCCTCAGTGTACCCGATCAAATGCCTTCTCCGCATCCAAAGCGAGGAGCACGGAAGGCACTCGACGGGTCCTTGCCCAATGTATCAGATTTATAAGCCGTCTAGTACCATCTGGCGCCTGTCTTCCAGCTATGAATCCCACTTGATCTTCATGTATCAAGTTAGGGAGTAGATTAGCCAACCTACCAGCCAAAATCTTAGCGTATAATTTAACATCTGTATTTAACAGAGATATTGGACGGAAGTTGGCAGGGGAATCCGGTGTTTTCCCAGGCTTCGGTAAAGTGACTACGGTTGCAGAGAGCATCTCCTTTGGAAAAGATCCCACAGTGGCAGCTCCATTAAACACATTAACCAAATTAGGGGCTAGTATCGTGACATATCTTTTGTAGTATTGATTGGTAAACCCATCTAGGCCTGGGGCTTTCCCTAGTTTTAAACCTTTAATAGCTTGAGGAACTTCAGATACCGTAAAAGGGGATTGTAAAATAGAACTATCTTCTTCTGACAGGGAAGGAAGATTCAGACCGCCTAGAAAGTTATTTATATCCGATACTGATGGCTGATAAGTAGCGTTATCTTCTCTGAGATTATATAAATTGTGGTAGAAACTTCGAAATTGTTCACTGATTTCTTGAGGGTGAGTAACCTTATTACCATTTTTGTCTATGAGAAACGCCGTTCTCTGCTTAGCGCTTCTTTTTTTTATCATTTTGGCTAGAAGTGCCCCTGGTCTATTACCGTGAAGGTAAAAGCCAAATTGCAGTTTTTTAAACAGGGCCATATGACAGGACATAAGCACAACTTGAAGTTGGTCTCGAAGGACTTTAATCTTTTGCGATGTGTCTGAAGTTACCTTAGTTTTATTAAGGGATTCCAAATTGTGCAGTTGGGTGAGAATATCATTGGTGGTTTT
The DNA here is from genome assembly GCF_050947455.1 of Rhinoderma darwinii. NCBI lineage: Eukaryota > Metazoa > Chordata > Amphibia > Anura > Rhinodermatidae > Rhinoderma > Rhinoderma darwinii. Next base: position 86,297,476 of record NC_134690.1, read on the forward strand.
CTCCCTATGTTTTTTTAATCTGGAGGCGGCCTGAATCCCCATCCCCCGCATATATGCCTTATGGGCATTCCACAGAGAAAAGCAATTGTCTGAAGAAGGGGCATTAACCTCAAAATATGTTTGGACGTGGGTATCCATCATATCTTTAGTAAGCGGGTGATCTAGAACTACATCAGTTAATCTCCAGGAGGAGAAAGGAGGCGATGGTACTTGATCTAGGATCACTATAGAAACAGGGGCATGGTCTGACCACGATATGTCCCCAATAGTGGATGACGAGATACATCGGAGGCTAATTTTGCTCGCCAGGAACATATCTATTCGAGAGTATACTTTATGTGGTGCAGAGAAATACATAAAATCCCGTTCATTACCATGTTGACAGCGCCATACATCATATAACTCTTCCACATGTATCGTATGATGTAGATTGGAGCGTGGTCTATGGATATTAGAGGAGTCAATTGATGTGTGCATAACTTCATTGAAATCCCCCCCTATGATCAACATACCCTTTGCCATTTTATGAACCTTTCGGAGTATTTTATGGAAGGCCTTAAGCTGATGTGAGTTAGGAAGATATATATTAACTAATGTGAAAGTGATATTATTTATGTCACAGACAAGTATTAAAAATCTACCCTGAGGGTCTAACAGAACATCATGTACCTGTAAGGCAACCGAATCTTTTATAGAGAATACACCCTTTGTTTTGCTGGAATTAGATGCCTGAAAAATATGGGGAAATTTAAAATGTGTACATTTCGGAGGATTAAGGGAGGAGAAATGAGTTTACTGAGCGAAGAGAACATCACTACGAAGGGCCAGAGCCTCCTTCCACATTTGTCGTCTTTTAAAAGGGCTATTTAGTCCCTTGATATTTAAGGAGGAAATAATAAACGGCATGAGGTAGTGTAAAAAAACATACTGGGCCTGGCTGGGCATTTAGCCCTAAATCTGAACTGACAATTAGGATCTTGTGAACCATGAAGTGGACAATACAGTGTTACCAAATAAAAGAATATTAACAGAAAAACAAAAATGTAGAAAGAATGGCGCCTACTCTGCGCCGTACAGACCTCCATGGGGAAGAGAGGAAAGAAATATTAGCAACAAGTAGCATTAATACATGACCATACAAACAGCATGAAGATCAGGTGACGGATTGTCCCTGTACCAATTCCCATTCCGGATGAAGACGTCTCGGTGGTTTGCTGGCCGGTGCAGATCCTGTAGATTGGACAGGAATGTTCCACTGGCGGAGTAGAGCAAGCCCATCTGAAGGTGTAGGGATTACGTGTGTGGAGCCATTCCTGGAGACCAATAATTTGACCGGGAAACCCCACTTATATTTCAAATTCTGCTCCCTGAGAGCCAAAGTAATCGCTTGAAATTGCTTTCGGAGCATCAAGGTAGAAGCAGACAGATCCGGATATATTGAGATATGAGCATAGGGGGGTGGAAGTTTCCCCAGTTTTCTGGATTCCTGCAGGATACGGTCTTTGGCTTGATAAAAGTGCACCCTTGATAGAACATCTCTGGGAGCATTTTCCGGAGCGGCCCGGGATTTAGGAATCCTGTGTGTTCTGTCCAAAGTTAAATCCAGTGGGGCAGACATTGGAACCAGAGCCTTGAACATAACTTGTAGAAAGTTGGGTAGTTCGGATGGTGAAATTTCTTCGGGAATCCCTCGAATCTTGAGATTGTTTCGCCTAGACCTGTCCTCCTGGTCCATCAGTTTATCTTTTAGCCACTTTACTTCTTCTGTGAGCTCATCATGAGCGTCTATAAGATCATTATGAGCCCTGGCGTGATCTCCCAGACTTCGTTCTATATGGTCTGTGCGGAACCCAAGATCATCCATAGACGTATGAATTTGCGCCAGTACTTTATCTAGTACCCCAGAAATTTAATTCTGCAGTGTATGCATAAGCCCTTTCATGATGGCTGTGGTCAGGGGAGCATCATCAGGTATCTCTGACATCCCAGACAGGGCAGGGTCAGAGAGATGTGTTCCAGGAGATGGGAGACTTTGGGGAAATAGCGCTTTTTTAATCGCTGGGCCCTTACTGTTAGGTGAGGAGGAGACCGATCTAGTCGCCCCCCTTTTTCCAGGGCCAGACACCTCTTCCATCCTGCCCTGTGAGTCGCCATCTGTGAACTGACCTGAGACAGCCGATGCTTGTGTGTAAGGCTGCCGCGCTTCCAGCTCAGTCAGGGATCCGGCGCCATCTTGCGAACGGCCCGAGGCGGGAAAGTAGTCTGGAAGCTTTTTCGGCTCCGATTTTGACTGTTTTCTCCTGGTCATGTTCCACATTTGGGTCGGCCTGATCAGGGAACCTCCAAGGTAAGTCACACCGCAATACAATGTCGGATGTCGCTGTGAGCCGCAGTTATGCTACGAGTGAAGCAGGAGAGATTTCACTACACCGCCATTCCAGTCAGCGGCAAGCTCCGCCCCCCATCAATCCTTTTTTTAATGGTCATGAAAAACGGAGGGCAATCAGGTGACAAACAGCCATTAACAACGGACTGACAGACTGGAAATGTATGACAATATAGAGACCCACTGATACAAAACGGCCATGAAAACCTGACAGTTGATCAGTTTTTAATGTCCTTTTCTTTTTAATGTCGTGTGAATGTAGCTTAATGTAAACATTTTTCTATCTTCTGGATTTTGGACCCTCTCCTGGTTTTGGTTGACAAATACTGAAACAAAATGCTGCCGTGTTAAAGTGGCCCAAGGCCTTATTCCCACGACAGTGATAAACGGCCGTCGCACGGCCGTTTTCAGAACAATGATGTTCTATGGGTGTATTCACACAGCCGTTTTTTTATCGGCTCGTGAATAATGGGCTTCAAAAAATAGGACGTCCTATTTTTGGCCGTTTTAACAGCCTGACTGCCCCATAGAAGTCAATGGATCAGTTTTTAACGGCTGTCAATACATGTAACAACTGTTAAAAACGGATCTGTGACCTGGGGATTTGCAAGGGAGCTACTAGTTTCTTTGCTGGCTATCCGTGGTACGATGACACCGATGCAGCTCCGACTTCTTTTGGTTTGGTCTCACAGATCCCGTGAGACTAGCGACCAGAAGAAGACAGCGCTGCATCGGTGAGTGTGTGTCATCACGTCGCCGCAGATCCCGTGAAGACGAGGGACCTTACCTGAAGAAGACAACGCTGCATCGGTGAGTATGTAGGCCATTCATGTCGGCCTGTGTGGCGTCTACGGTGGGGCTGTGGCATATACAGGGAAGCATCATCTACAGGGAGGCTGTGTGGCATCTACAGGGATGTGTGTGGCATATAAAGGGTGGTGTGGCATCATATACAGGGTGGTGTGGCATACAGGGAGGTGTGTGGCATCATATACAGGGTGGTGTGTGGCATCATATACAGGGAGGTGTGTGGCATCATATACAGGGTGGTGTGTGGCATCATATACAGGGAGGCTGTAAATAGTGTCTAGGTGAACATGTGACCTTCTTTTGGGTATTTTCAGGGGTTGGGACAAAAAAAGCCTGACCAATGAAATTCATCCATTTTTGTAACAGCCATGAAAAACTGATGCAAAATGGATGTCAAACGGCCATTAAAAACTGACAGATTGGAAATGGATGAAAATTTAGAGAGACACTGATTCAAGACGGCCATGAAAAACTGACAGTTGATCAGTTTTTAATGGACATTTTTTTTCACTGTCGTGTGAATAAAGCCTAAAGCCTAAAGCTGTTTCGGCAGCATGTGCATAGATTTCTGCCAGCCCCAATCGCGTGAATGGGACAGTCACAGAAATTTCTGCAACAATTCTGCCATGTGTTTGGATATACCAGGAAGGAAGGACAGACTGGAAACCCTCCATAAAACATAACACACTGATGCATGTGGCCTCCTGCAAATTTTGTAGCAAGAGGCATGGAAACATTATACCGTGCTGTGGTTAGAAATGCCGAGCTTCTTTTTGTAAGCCATAGGTTGGAGACTAATGCTCTAGAGGGAAATCTTCCATAAGGGATGAATTTTAAGGCTGGGTTCACACGTGGCGGAATTTCACTCGAATTCCGCTGCGGACACTCCGCAGCGTTAATCCGCAGCGGAGCCGTTTCTCCATTGACTTCCACTTCTATTTAGAAGTGTTAGTTTAGACGATGCATAAAATTCCGCTGCGGAGCGGAATTTGGTGTCCGCAGCATGCTCTGTCTGTTGCGGACCAGTGGCGGACTGGTTGCGGACTCATGGCGGAATTTCTCCATTGACTTCAATGGAGATTCTAAATTCCGCAATGAAGTCCGCAGCTGTCATGCACATGTTATGTGTGCTGCGGATCCGTCTTGCTTTTTTGGCATGACATTTCTTCATTCTGGCTGGACCTATGTATTTCTAGGTCTACAGCCAGACTGAGGAAGTCAATGGGGCTCCCGTAATTACGGGAGCGTTTCTAGGAGACGTCAGTAAATAGTCACTGTCCAGGGTGCTGAAAGAGTTAAGCGATCGGCAGTAACTGTTTCTGCACCCTGGACAGTGACTACCGATCCCAATATACAGCAACCTGTAAAAAAATAGAAGTTCATACTTACCGAGAACTCCCTGCTTCTGTCTCCAGTCCGGCTTCCCAGGATGACGTTTCAGTGTAAGTGACGGCTGCAGCCAATCACAGGCTGCAGCCAGTCACAGGCCAATCACAGGCTGCAGCAGTCACATGGACTGCCGCGTCATCCAGGGAGGTCGGGCTGGATGCCGAAAGAGGGACGCGTCAATAAGACAACGGCCGGTAAGTATGAAATTCTTTTACTTTCACTAGGGAAAGTGCTGTCCCTTCTCTCTATCCTGCACTGATAGAGAGACGGGAAGCACTTTTTCCGCAGTCCGCAGCAGCTAGTCCGCATCAATTTACTGCACATTTTGGGCAGATCCGCCGCAGAATCTGCAACGCAGATTCTGTGCGGCATTGATGCGGACAGTTGCGGAGGAAAACCTAAGGAAAGTTAGACTATGCACACTGCATTTGCAGCGTATGTTAGGATTGTGCACTGGGAATTGTTCTCAATGTATACACTGAACGTGTCCATAGGGCCACTTTTATTTGATATAGAGGCATCCCACATTTTTTCCTTGTGTGTTGTTTTCGCTCAGTGGCAGTTTTTCACAATCACAAGCCTGACTTTGTTATTTTTCTTTTTTCAAGAATTCAGGACTTGTTCTCCCATAGACCTCCATAGATGATTTTTTTTTTGAAAGAGCAAAAAAAGTGTTCATTTGTGTTGTTCTTCTGTAGCATTTTTCTAAATTTATTGTTGCAAAGAAATCTTTGAATCATACGATTTGGAATGTAAAAAAAGCTACCTTAAAAAAACGTGACGGTAGTAAAACACTATTAGCAAAAAAAAAAAACGCCATAAAAAATAAGCGTGTACCTTTTTTTTCAAAAACATGCGAGGTATTGTGTGGCGTTCTTTTTTAGGCCCAAACAAATGCATACCAACAAAGTGTGTGAGAAGGAGGCCTTAAAGAGGCTCTGTCACCAGATTTTGCAACCCCTATCTGCTATTGCAGCAGATCGGCGCTGCAATGTAGATTACAGTAACGTTTTTATTTTTAAAAAAACGAGCATTTTTGGCCAAGTTATGACCATTTTTGTATTTATGCAAATGAGGCTTGCAAAAGTACAACTGGGCGTGTTTAAAGTAAAAGTCCAAGTGGGCGTGTATTATGTGCGTACATCGGGGCGTGTTTACTACTTTTACTAGCTGGGCGTTCTGACGAGAAGTATCATCCACTTCTCTTCAGAACGCCCAACTTCTGGCAGTGCACGGACACAGCCGTGTTCTCGAGAGATCACGCTGTGACGTCACTCACTTCCTGCCCCAGGTCCTGCATCGTGTCGGCCACATCGGTACCAGAGGCTACAGATGATTCTGCAGCAGCATCAGCGTTTGCAGGTAAGTAGCTACATCGACTTACCTGCAAACGGCGATTTTGCTGCAGAATCATCTGTAGCCTCTGGTGCCGATGTGTCCTCGCTCGTCCGACACGATGCAGGACCTGGGGAAGTGATGTCACAGCGTGATCTGCCAGAAGCTGGGCGTTCTGAAGAGAAGTGGATGATACTTCTCGTCAGAACGCCCAGCTAGTAAAAGTAGTAAACACGCCCCGATGTACGCACATAATACACGCCCAGTTGGACTTTTACTTTAAACACGCCCAGTTGGACTTTTGCAAGCCTCATTTGCATAAATACAAAAATGGCCATAACTTGGCCAAAAATGCTTGTTTTTAAAAAATAAAAACGTTACTGTAATCTACATTGCAGCGCCGATCCGCTGCAATAGCAGATAGGGGCTGCAAAATCTGGTGACAGAGCCTCTTTAAAGTTGGAATGCAAAGTGTAAACAGGTAGGAAACGGTTCCCAAGCCTAATCGCAGGGCTTTTTCTGATCTGAGAAGATCGCAGTGGTAAGCAGGCCGTACACCAGCATGGTAGGGGTGTTTGATGGAAATCTGTCTTTTAGGAATGTTGCGGTTGAAATTGTGCGATTTGTGTGGATATTCCACATGCTTTTTATTTAGGAGATTATCTGTAGGACAGTTCTTAAAGCCTTATGGAATCACTCCGCACAAGCCTTCTCTATGGATTCACATATCCCCTTGCTGTACATTATAAGAATATTACAAGTCGTCAAGGAGTCTTATGACAACGTAAACACGACAACATTCATTTATACAGGTAATGGGTGTCCAAGGCGACTGCTTTGTCATGTTATAATTTACAGTAGGAGGACATTATATCTCATAATAGACATATCAGCTGCTACAGAACCTCATTTTAAAAGATAAGGGGGAGTTTTCTGTCCTCTTGCTAAACTCCCACATGGTATTCAAAAAGAAGGTCTGCAGCATCTGAGGGGCATATTATTGTTTTGCAGTGATTGGACGCAGAACTGTATAATGTAGGAGAGAGAGCGAGACGGGGAAAGAGAACCTCTCTACTAATCTAGACCACCAGGGAAGCAGCTATTCTGACATAAGGCAGAAGAGAATCATACCCTAAGGGTATGTTCACACGGCTTATTTTCTGCCATTTTTCGGGCGTAAACGCCCGAAAAATCGGAAGCAGAATGCCTCCAAACATCTGGCCATTGATTTCAATGGCAAAAACGGCGTTCTGTTCCAATGGGCCATTTTTTTACGTGGCCGTTTTGAAAAATGGCCGCAAAAAAGAAGTGCAGGTCACTTCTTCAGACATTTTTGGAGCTGTTTTTTATTGACTCTATAGAAAACAGCTCCAAAAACGGCCGTAAAAAAACGGCAAAAAACGCAGCGAAAATCGCGAGTGGCTTAAAAAACGTCTGAAAATCAGGAGCTGTTTTCCCTTGAAAACAGCTCCGTATTTTCAGACGTTTTTGAGTTTGCATGTGAACATACCCTAAGGCCTAATGCACACGACCGTAGTGGTTTTGCGGGCCGCAAAACTACAAATCCATTGCGGTCCATTTGTCGGCAAAAAACTTCCATAGTGGCATCAGTGTGTCATCAGTATTCACGGATACGCCCAAAAAAATTGATGTCATCAGTTTGTCAAGTTGCAAATCCGGACCATAAAATGACTTTTCCTGAGTTTCCATGAAAATCACGGTTCTGTGCACGGTTCTATAGAAATGAATGGGTCCATGTGCTAGCCGCAAAATTGTTCATGTGCATGAGACTTAACATTTCATTAGGAAATCTTTGCCTTAGGCGAAATTCGTGTGTTTTTTGCACGTTGCAGTTACGTGTGTCATAAGTGTTTGGTGCGTGGCTGCGTGATTTTCGCGCATATGGCATCCTTGTGACACGCGGTTTTGATGTTTAGAAAAAGAAATGAAGGAGGTGGTTTTAGTTTTCCCTTCATTTCTTGATCTACTGTTGCGAGAATCACGCACAGCACACGGATGTGCCTCCGTGTGCTGCGTGTGATTTTCACGCACCCATTGAATTCAATGGTTGCGTGATGCGCAAAAAACGCACAAGTATAGGACATGTCGTGAGTTTTCCGCAGCGGACACACGCAGACTTTCTGAACGGTTCCATTGAGTTACATAGGTCCGTGCAATGCGCGTGATTTTCACACGCGTATCACGGACGTGAAACACGTTAGTGTAAATAAGGCTTTACATGTTGTGTTGATGATGTTTTCGGCTTTTAAAAAAAAAATCCTTCATACAATCCTTAGGCTGCGTTCCGTCGACATTTTCCGTCGGAACGAAGCCCTGACTGATGCAATGTCATTGATTTCAGTGGTGACGAATCCGGTGCCAATGGTTTCCGTTTGTCTCCATTGGTCAGGGGTTCCGTAGTTTTGACGGAATCAATAGTAATGGAAACGGAAACCTCTGGTTTTCTTTTGTGTCAGTCAGGGCTCCGTTCCGACTGAAGATTTCGTCAAAATGGAGCCCTGATGCAGATGTGAACGCAGCCTTAATTAGTTACCGTATAGCAGTGTTAGGGCATGTTCACACGTACAAAAAGAAGTGTCTGAATTTTACGGAGCTGTTCACAAAGGAAAACTGCCTCTTATTTCAAGACTTTTTTGAAGCTGAAAATGGAGCTTCTTTTCATTTGAAGCTTCTTTTGAGGCGCAGCTTCAAAAGCCTCAAGAAGTGACACACTACTTCTTTTTACGAGGCTTCTATTCACGAGGCGTTTTTTTAATTCAGCAGCGTCAAAATAAGCCTTATGTGAACAGCACAGTGTATTTCTCATTGAAATCAACGGGAAACTGTTTTCAGGCTTGTTTCAAGTGTATTTTGGAGCGTAAAACGAGGCTTTTCTGCTCCAAAATCAGCCTGAAAATAAGCTGTGTGAACATACCCTTATTCGTTGTATTGTTTAGTCAATGAAGTTTAGCAAAATTAAAGATAATCTAGTTGAAAATAATTGTTAATGGGGATGGGGGGGGGGGCTATTTGCATGTCCGCCCCAATACTAGCTAACTTCTATTGATACGGTTCTTATAAGGGCTTGTCCACACGTAATGGAATTGCTGCCGAAAATTTCTGCAGCAATTACGGTGAAAATAGCAGACTTTCCGCTGCGTAAATAAACGCACCATTTCCTGCGTTTTTCTCAATGCTGGGAGATGGTGATATCTCCTCAGAAAAACGCAGCCATTAAGTCTACTTTCTGCAGCAGGAATTTACGTGCTGCGGTACGAAAAATACGCACCGCAGGTCAATTTCGGGTCGGAATTTGTATGCAGCGTGTGGATCAGATTTGGGAAATCTCACCCACTTTGCTGCTACTGTGTTCTGCATATTTTTCATCCGCAATTCCGGACGGAAAATATGCAGCAATTCCGCTACGTGTGGACAACATGTTACCTTCATGACAACCTCACATTTATTATCAATGTATCCAGATAGTAAAATGCAAGGGATTCTGGAGGCTTCCTCGTGTCCTAATGTGGTGCAGGCCTCTGGGAAAATGCCCTTTTGCCCTTCCTATAATCCGGCACTGGTGATATAAATTTAGACCATGATTGAAGCAGACAAGCATGGATTTGTTGTGTATGGCTTTGAAGATTTGTACTATGTAAGGCAATTTATTTCAAGAACATATATACAGTTACCAAAAAAAAACAAGCATGAAATTAATAACATCCATCTAAGGTGTGATAATAAACATTGTTAAAAATATACCGTAAATGTTATTTCTCATAAATAAAGTTAATGTTAATACGTAGAAAAGATGGCAAAGAATTGAATACACGACAATAGATGATAAAGGGTTATTAACACCTTTGCTGCTGGAATCATAATACCGAGCTGCATTCCTGATGAGGATGAGAATGTCACTCGAGCAGCAGTTTTAGATTAGGCACAGAAATGTATACTTTGATGTGATAGAAAAAAATATCACATGCATGTATACACGCACACGCACACGCACACGCACACACACACACAACCCACACAAATGATTCTGTTAGTGTATGTTTAAAGCCTAACTTGTCTGAAGTAACTACAAATGCTACATCTAAGAATCACATACATCTGCAGGATCCATGTTTATTTCTCTCCTTGGTTTATTCTGCAGGTAGCTTTACTATAGGACGCCTAAAAGCCAATTCTCTTCTTTTCTGAACCACCATTATTAGACGTGTTGAAATGGTGACAGGAAGTTTCATCTGCTAAACAAGGGAATGCCCTCCTGTACTACACAGGCTTTTTTTCAGTGGTGTATATAAAGGTGTAGAGTCTCATGGCATAGATAAAAATATGCCCCTTTCAAGCGCTTCTTGACACCTCCACACATCTAACCACCTACAACAAGAGGTGCCCTCATCCTATTTTCATTACTTGAGTAAGTTTTCCAAATTCTTGTTTGGGGACATTGCTGCACCTGTGGAGACTACATCTCTTTGCAGGATCTCACCACCCGTTGAGAGTAAGAACACATGGGACAGACGCTGCATATGCTGAAATCATGCCCCCGTTCGGTGGCAAATGGCCGCATGATTTTGCCGTTAATTGTGCAGCCTTCACACGACTGGGCTGTAAATCTACAGGGTTTTACACTTTTTCGTAAAGACAGGACAAATAGGAAAGGTGGTGGTGTATGTCTGTATGTGAGAAATGATATGAAGGCAAGTGTGAAAGAGACAATAGTGGGTGAAGACTGTGAGGAGGTTGAAACCTTGTGGGTGGAACTAGAAAGGGAGGTAAACACTGAAAAAATTACTTTTGGTGTAATCTATAGACCCCCCAATATAACTGAGGAGATGGAAGGTCAGCTATATAAACAGATGGAGCGGGCTGCACAGGCGGGTACTGTAGTGATAATGGGAGATTTTAATTTCCGGGATATTAATTGGTGTCATGTTTCGGCTTCAACTGCAAAGGGGAGACATTTCCTGAACCTGTTGCAGGAAAATTTTATGGGCCAGTTTGTGGAAGACCCGACTAGAGGTGAAGCTCTGTTGGATCTGGTCATTTCTAATAATGCAGATCTTGTTGGGAATGTCAATGTTCGTGAAAACCTCGGTAACAGTGATCATAATATAGTTACATTTTACCTATACTGTAAAAAACAAACGCAGGCTGGGAGGGCAAAAACATTTAATTTTAAGAAAGCCAATTTCCCCAGGATGAGGGCGGCAATTCAGGATATAGACTGGGAAGAACTAATGTCAAATAATGGAACAAATGATAAATGGGAGATTTTCAAATCTACTTTGAGTTATTATAGTGCAAAATTTATTCCTACAGGTAACAAGTATAAACGACTCAAATTAAACCCCACATGGCTTACACCTTCTGTGAAAGGGGCAATACATGACAAAAAAAGGGCATTTAAAAAATACAAATCTGAGGGTACATCTGCAGCCTTTGTAAAATATAAAGAGCTTAATAAAATCTGTAAAAATGTAATAAAATTAGCAAAAATACAAAATGAAAGGCAGGTGGCCAAGGATAGTAAAACAAATCCTAAAAAATTCTTCAAGCATATAAATGCAAAAAAGCCAAGGTCTGAACATGTAGGACCCCTAGATAATGGTAATGGGGAGTTGATCACAGGGGATCAAGAGAAGGCAGAGTTACTAAATGCGTTCTTTAGCTCTGTATATACAACTGAAGAAGGAGCAGCTGATGTAGCCGGTGCCAGTGCTGTTAATATATCAGTTGATATACTGAATTGGATGAATGTAGAGATGGTCCAAGCTAAATAAAATAAAATAAATGTGCACAAGGCCCCGGGACCAGATGGGTTACACCCTAGAATTCTTAAAGAGCTTAGTTCAGTTATTTCTGTCCCCCTTTTCATAATATTCAGAGAATCTCTAGTGACTGGTATAGTGCCAAGGGACTGGCGCAGGGCAAATGTGGTGCCTATTTTCAAAAAGGGCTCTAGGTCTTCCCCGGGTAATTATAGACCAGTAAGCTTAACATCCATCGTGGGGAAAATGTTTGAGGGGCTATTGAGGGACTATATACAGGATTATGTGACAATAAATAGCATTATAAGTGACAGCCAGCACGGTTTTACTAAGGACAGAAGTTGTCAAACCAACCTAATCTGTTTTTATGAAGAGGTGAGCAGAAGTCTAGACAGAGGGGCCGCTGTGGATTTAGTGTTTTTGGACTTTGCAAAGGCATTTGACACTGTCCCCCATAGACGCCTAATGGGTAAATTAAGGACTATAGGTTTAGAAAATATAGTTTGTAATTGGATTGAGAATTGGCTCAAGGACCGTATCCAGAGAGTTGTGGTCAATGATTCCTTCTCTGAATGGTCACCGGTTATAAGTGGTGTACCCCAGGGTTCAGTGCTGGGACCACTATTATTCAACTTATTTATTAATGATATAGAGGATGGGATTAATAGCACTATTTCTATTTTTGCGGATGACACCAAGCTATGTAATATAGTTCAGTCTATGGAAGGTGTTCATGAATTGCAGGCAGATTTAAACAAACTAAGTGTTTGGGCGTCCACTTGGCAGATGAAGTTTAATGTAGATAAATGTAAAGTTATGCATCTGGGTACCAACAACCTGCATGCATCATATGTCCTAGGGGGAGCTACACTGGCGGATTCACTTGTTGAGAAGGATCTGGGTGTACTTGTAAATCATAAACTCAATAACAGCATGCAGTGTCAATCAGCTGCTTCAAAGGCCAGCAGGATATTGTCGTGTATTAAAAGAGGCATGGACTCGCGGGACAGGGATGTAATATTACCACTTTACAAAGCATTAGTGAGGCCTCATCTAGAATATGCAGTCCAGTTCTGGGCTCCAGTTCATAGAAAGGATGCCCTGGAGTTGGAAAAAATACAAAGAAGAGCAACGAAGCTAATAAGGGGCATGGAGAATTTAAGTTATGAGGAAAGATTGAAAGAATTAAACCTATTTAGCCTTGAAAAAAGACGACTAAGGGGGGACATGATTAACTTATATAAATATATTAATGGCACATACAAAAAATATGGTGAAATCCTGTTCCTTGTAAAACCCCCTCAAAAAACAAGAGGGCACTCCCTCCGTCTGGAGAAAAAAAAGGTTCAAGCTGCAGAGGCGACAAGGCTTCTTTACCGTGAGAACTGTGAATCTATGGAATAGCCTACCGCAGGAGCTGGTCACAGCAGGGACAGTAGATGGCTTTAAAAAAAGGTTAGATAATTTCCTAGAACAAAAAAATATTAGCTCCTATGTGTAGAAATTTTTCCTTCCCTTTTCCCTTCCCTTGGTTGAACTTGATGGACATGTGTCTTTTTTCAGCCGTACTAACTATGTAACTATGTAACTATGTAACTATGTAATATGCCACCACATTGGGTCTTGGATTCGGACGCCTGCGGCTGCCTCACCGTGTGTTCTTATCATAAGATAAGGACAAGACTAACCTGTAATGGGCACGATAGACACATGAGCTGGGCTTACCTATTTTTATAGCCCTCCTACTAGCTGGATAAATCATAAGACTACACAAGAAATTGTGCATTTCCAGAATTACAAAACGTAAGATAGGGGAGCCATAGGTTCCGTTTGCATTACCATTGATTTCATTGGTAATGCTTCCGTGGCAAACGGTCTCCGTTTGTTTCCGTTCCGTAAGGCTTTTGTTTTTTTGGGGAAACAATAGCCCAGTTTCTGCTAAAAAAAATGGAAACCATTTGCAACGGAAACATTACCATTGGTAATGTAAACTGAACCTATGGTTTCCGTTTGGCTTTCCGTTCACGGGTTCCTTGACGGAAAGGTCTAACAAAACCCATGAACGGAAGCCCAAGGCTGATGTGAACACAGCCTTATGGGCTGTATGTGTGCTGAGAATGAGGCATGGGATGGACGGTGTATAACAGAGATATTAGTAATATCAGGAGATATGAGTTCTCATGTCATCACTTTTGTGATCATTAGGAGCGCTTGTGCATTATAAGGGAAACCGCCTTCAATAACCAATAGGGCCACGATACCCGGACTGTAATATAACAAACTCTTGTGGCATCCCGGCCCCCGGTTATACAGCTGTACACTACTTTGTTTATGAGGGTAGAAGAAGTTAAGTGTATACAACCTCCTTAAATGGTCTTAGAAATCTTTGGTGATATGTGTATGCTTAGAAAACAACATTTCTAGTAAATGTGTTGCTTGTTGTTGATGGCACCACACCACCAAGTTGGATTTTATAGTCTGTTAAATATATTTAAAAAAAAGCTGGTTCTTAATATACTTCAGTGCAGTGGACTGACGTCACCAGACAGTACTCGTAGCTGCCTAATGTAAACAATTTACCCATAAATATCGGTGGAGACACCTCTGAGCAATGCGTATGGCAGGTTTCATATCGCTAGATTGTTGCGTAAAAGACACTTAGGATATCAGTGATCAAATCTTCATCTACACTTTGCAGGCCACTAGAGTTATTGTTTTTTCACGTCATCTTTGAGATAACAATATATATATTAAGAAATGGTGTTTAGTGCTGAGGGTATGTTCACACGCAGTGTTTTCAGACGTAATTCGGGCGTTTTACGGTGCCTATTGGGGACTAGGGGTGAGGATCGGGCAGACATGAAATAGATGGACTACGCAGCCACATCGCGGCCCGTGGCACTAAGGACGGAGCTGATTATGTAGCCATATATGTAAGATCGGATGAAGCTACATAGTCCCTGACACCTCTCCGTCTCCTGCTTCACCCGTCGTCTCATTTATTTGTTATTGGTTTAAAACCCTGTTGAAAGCTTCTTTGGCTGGATTCACAAATGTGTTTTTATGCGTTTTTTGTGGAATTTTTAATGCCATTTTTTGCAGAGTTTTTTCATGAAGTTTTAAGTGTGGCCAGATGTTACATTGAAGTCTATAGTAAAATATCAAATGCACTACACACAACTGCATTTTGGTTTGTAGCGTTTTTGAGGCAATTTTCTGGTCAGTGGAGTTTTTCTCCATATGCGGCATGTTCTGGGTATGGCGTTTGTTTTTTTCAGGCATCTTCCCATAGGCTTCTCTATAGGACTTCAAAAACGCCAGAAAAAAGGCATGAACAAAATAACACCAAATTAAAAACTCCACTAAAAACACCTTGAAAAACGCTTGTTACATTTGAAAACTGCTAGCGTTTTTTTGATGCCGTTTAAAACCCAGAAAAAAATCAGTTTTTGAAGGAGGCCTTAAAGATATTTTACCACCATAGAAAGTAATAGCATATCACTAGGATATTCGGTGGAGGTTGGACTGTAAGGATCCACACCAATCCTCAGAATGAAGGGGCCCTTTACGGTTTCACCCCTGCAAAGCAGCAATGTCCACATTTGGATCCTAAGTTCTCAGGATAGACGAGTGCCAGACGCTGGACCCCAGCCACTCATAATGTTATGGCATATCCTAGCGATTGTAAGATGGTACTACCCCTTATAAGCCACTTAAAGGTGTTCTCTGGATTACTGTACATGCTCATGCTTTGGAGACTGCAGCTTCTTGGACAGCAATGTTTGTCAGTTTTTATTGTTTTTCTAAATAAAGTTTTTTGAAACAATCGTTAAATTCATATTCATAATGCGTCATGAAGTTTTGTTTCTTTACTATTAGGGTGCTTGCCATGAAATAATATTTGCAACAAGGGGAGTCATTTTCGTGGTTCCGCATATTCCCCATAAATTGATTGTTGTTCGACTGTAGAAACATTTTGAAGCATATCCCATAAATTTACCTACCAAAAGAACAGGATCACTGCCTCCATGGCCTAACGCGGTACCATCCAACTGTAACCGCAACAGTGACTCTGGTCCTCCTGACTGGATCTGTAGTTTACCTGGTCATGTCCAGCTATAGTCTATCAACATATAGAGAACATATAGGCCTCATCTACAGTAGTTCTCTTCAATATAGAATTATTTTCATCTTCAAACAAGGTTTAATATCCTGTTCGGTTCTATACATCTTAACTCACTGTCAACTACAGCGACTCCATTCTGAGTATTCAATATATAGATTCAGTGTAAGTTCATAAAATATTCATCTGGTAAACATTGTAAAAACAACAGCACAGTTCATTACATTATAGAACAAAAAAAAACAAAAAAACCGGAGTAAAACGACAACACTTCCCGGATGGTCAGAGGCAGCAACAAAGAACATGTAAAATATGTCCAATGCTTTCTAAAAAATAAATATGGAGTTATGTACCAGCTAGCGCCATGCCCTGTAGAAGGATAAAGTAGGAGTCCCAGGCACGGGCACTTTGTCAACTGTGGGTAAAGTGCTTTCTTTGTACAGGATGCAAGAGCAGATCACAAAAAGGTCCTTTATTTTCGGAAGGGAGTCAGACGGCTGATGTTCTGCCAGAAATTGGAGGGTTTGCGCTTGGGTTCAGCAAGCATGAAGACTTGTTGCTGTGGGAGGTTGGCAGGCAATGTGGGATGCTTCTGTCTCATCCAGAAATCATAGTATGTCCTATTAACGGCTGGAAAGTGAAATGAAAAAGGTTCTATGAGAAATGTCTAACAGTGTCTTATCGCATATTAATCAGCTCCACCGACTCACACCATCAATGCGGCCATCTTAAGCCATGAATAAGGACGGAGACACCGTCCGAAACGCGTAGGCTTCCTACCTTCTTCATCCATTCTATCCTTGCAGGATTATATCGAACATATGCCAAAGAAAACCCTTTTTTAACTAAGAATAATTAAAACTTGGAAAAAGTTTCCTTTTAACTATTTCTAGCGCTGGACCCAACCACACCTCTTTTTCAAAATAGTAATGCGGTAATCTATTGCATAATTCAATGTCTTGAGGAATGTCTGAATTTTACCAGGTATTTTTTTATATCCAACATTCTGTGCTGATTCATTTCTTATATCTTTATAAGGTGATCTATTTTTCTGATACAGAGCTCCAAACAACATGCATAGATAAACAGATAAATAATAAAATTCTATTAGCCACCACTAGGGGGATCTAAAAAGCTTACAGAATACTTTACTGCATTTACATGTAACTCAATAATAAAACAGTACGCAGTAAATTCTTTTAGGCTATGGAAACCTTTGCAATGAATTTATTTGTGTTTTTTTTTTTTTTATTCTTCATTTGCTTTCTAAATGCAAAGTTAAGCAACTTTCTAAATAGCCTTCATTAAAAATTTCCTACCATTTTGCTGCTGTAAAGTCTGTTAACTCCTTCACCTAGCTGGTTACCTGCAAATTTTGACATAAATCTGACAGAACACTGCTCCTGTTGGAGGACATCTGCTCTCTCCGATCTGTACTGTCACGGCCGTGGTCGCGGACTGTTGCCGTTCCTTACCTGGCGACGCCCACGACCATTGGCTTTCTGCCGGCGTCTCCCTCTTAGAAGACGCCAGCACTCCCGGTCCCGCTCTCACTGTTAAGGTGCGCTTGGCCCCGGCCTTATTGTGTCAGTGCACGCACATGTTTAAAGTTCCCTAATCAACCCCTGTCCATCCTGGACTATAAGAAGGGCTCCACCCTTCCACTCCCTGCCTGAGCGTTGTTGTAGTTTTCCCATGTCTGTATTGCAAATGGTCCGTTAATGTTTTCCTGCTCCCAGTGTTCCCTTGTCCTGCCTCCTATATCCTGTATCCCGTGTGGTGCCTTGTTCCTAAGCCTGTATAGTACCTGAGCCGTGCCTTGCCCCGCCTGATGGAATACTCCACGTCTGCTGTCGCCTGTCATCCAGGATACCATCCGCCACGTCTGGCACAACCCACCACCTCCAGCCCCATCTGTGCCAGAGCCCTTGCCGCCATCCGGACTATCCCAGGTACCCTTGTGCTACACTCCTACCATAGACTTTGTGCATAGACTGTGAGTTGTTCAGCTGCCTCTCCGTTACGGCGGAGCGGCCTAGTGGGTCCACATACCCCTAGATCATGACATGTACATGGCAGATCAGAGTGTGGAAAATCATCCGAGTTTTCAGGGAGGGCAGATCACTCAAGCTGAACTGTATCAGGGGGTATATAGGAAGGAAAACAGAGGGGGAATTACACTGTCAAACAGTCATTCTTCCATGTAGAGAATGTAGAGAGAAAGAAGGACAGGAATGAAGCTGTGCTGATACACGAAAGCTAGTGAAGGCAGCAGCATCCTGGACTCACAGATCTCACATCCACATCTCACATCCAGCATGTTCAGTATTACTGGGAGAGACACGCACACATGGGAAAAGTCTAAAACTAGGAGCAGGTTGGAAACTGGATATCAATGGCTCTGAAAATAAATGAAAGTATGAAGACTGCAGCCTAATACTTAGAGTTAGAGGTTTTTTTTTTAAACTCCAGATAACTACTAACATGTAACAATATTTTTTTCCATGTCAAAGGTGTCCATAACCTTCAAGCTTCCTCTAGTAATGGCTGCAAGCAGTCAGAATTGTACGATAATTTTGTGTTTTTGGGGAATGTCTGACCACAAACAGGAACAATAGGTTGAATTTTAACCTGTTCAATCCTTTGTTTGCCCCATAGATAAGTGGTGTCTGGTTGCTGGTTATCTCCCTGCTATACGAAAATAACATGCATTATATAGCCAGCTTAGCATATTTCTGGTTAGAATTAGGTTGAGACACTGGATTGTTACAGTGTGATTGTGCAGTGAAAGAAGCTGGGCTAGAATAATGAGAGGTGTATGACGCTGATTGGTCGCTGATTGGTCAGCGTCATACACTCCTCTGTACAACGCCCAGTTGGTAAAAAGTAAAAAACACGCCCAGTTGTCTATTAAGAAACTAATTAGCATAAATCTAAAATTGCTCATAACTTGCTAAAAAATTATCGTTTTTCAAAATAAAAACCACTGCTGTTATCTACATTACAGCGCCGATCAGATTATGTAGGAGATAGGGCACTTATAATCTCGTGACAGAGCCTATTTAATGACTAACAATGCAGTTCCTCTAGCCACCCAGTACTGGCCACCCAGCAGTAAAGGGGATTGGACCAACCAGGGTTGGACCCCTTTTTCCAAGCAGCCGCATACTCTGCCTCTATGGTATATACTCCCTTGATTTTACAATAACTGTTTGAGCTACATCTAAGCTACAGTAGATTTTGATCTTAGTATTTTTCCTTGTATGAGATCTTCAATATTTTATGATCTAACCATCTCTATGAAAGCACTTACCTTTTGGCTTTCCTGTGGGACGCGGTTTATTAGCATTCATCATTGCTTGTTTTCGTTGTATTTCACTGATACTGAAACCTAGAAACAGATGCAAGTTAACTTTGATAGTAGTATGGATCCGTGAGTCATATATAAAACTATAATTTAGTTATATGGGCTTAAGGCTAGACAGAAAAGAATATGTTGATTTTACCAATAACATTAACTATCCAACAAATACAACCTGTAACAGACAAAATCAAGACCTGAAATGTATACAATATGCAGTTATGGAAAGATTTCCACTAAAAGGTCAACAAAAAAAACACCAGTAAAGATATGTAACCCATTTCCTACATATCTTGGCACGTTTGCTTTTCAGAGGCACACCACACATAGTTATAACATTTTATAGCCATAGAATATTGCCTGCAGCTACTACTAGGGGGTGCTGAGTTCAATACAAGCTTTAAAAATCCGTATGCAGTTAGCTCCCTCTAGTGGTGGCTGCAGGCAGACAGAATTTTATCATGGAACTATATGTGAAAGGAAGTGGAGAATTTAGAACTCTGTCTCAAAAATACAGCTCTAACTCCTATAGAGGTAGGGCCCATTCTGAGTTTGGTTATGTGGCTCTATGATTTCTGTGTATGGCCCTGCTTTTAAACATGCTGGAAAAGATGAATGAGAAACCTTATGGGAGCTCAAATGGCAGATATTTCTTTGTCACTTTCGGAAAAAAATATAAAGGAAGAAGTCATATTGACTGGTCATTTTTTTTTTTTTTAAAGATAGAAATTCCCTACACAGAACAATATTTTGCTATACAGTATATTAAGGGATATTAAGCCCCCTAACTGAAGGTACTTTTGCCAGACATGGAGAGCTCCCTAACAAACTACAAGCTCTGTACAGTTTAGGAGAGACCTGTAGGTATTGATTCTTAACTCTACAGAGCTTTTAGTTTGTATCTTGATATTGGTCAGAGATTTGTTTTTCTAATACCAAGCTCAAAATCTCTTGTATAGACGGAATTAAAACATAACATTATGTCTGTCTGCAGCCACCACTAGGGGGAGCTAAGGAGCTTATAACAGGGGTCTCAAGCACGCGGCCCGCGGGCCACATGTGGCCCCTGGGGCTGTCATCTGTAGCCCGCGGGACACAAAGCCGCTAGTACAGACTCTTCTCCGGGACTCTGGAATTCCATGACATCGCTGTCCATATATGGACAGTGTGTCAGGGTCTTCCCCAGAGCGGAGCCCCAAGCAGAGCGCTAGTATAGGCTCTGCTCTGGGACTCTGGGGAAGCTTCTGACATCGCTCATCGACAGTGATGTCAGGGGCTTCCCCAGAGCAGGAGTCCCAGTGATGTCAGGAGCACAGCTGGAGTCCCAGGAAGAGCCTACTAGCTCTCTGCCCGGGACTCCAGCTCTGGGGTTGCCCCTGACATCCATGTCCATATATGGACAGTGATGTCAGGAACAGAGCTGGTATCCCAGGCAGAGTGCTAGAAGTGGCTCTGCTCCTGGGCTACCGCTCTGGGCAAGCTCCTGACATCACTATCCATATATGGACACTGATGTTAATGGCTTCCCCAGAGTTCCGGCACAGAGCCTATACTAGTGCTCTGCTATTCCGGGACTCCGGCTCTGGGGTTGCCCCTGATATCACATTCCGGTTCAGGAGGATCCCCTGATGTCACTGTGTATGGACAGTGACGTCAGGGGCACCAACAGTAAAGGAATCCCCAGCCAAAGCGTCGGCAACTCTCTGGCTGGGGATTCCACTCCTAGAGGGAGCCCCAATGGAGCTATCTACTTGGGGTGTGTGTGGCATTATCTGCAGAGGGCACTGTGGCAGCATCTGTGGAGGGCACTGTGGCAGCATCTGCAGAGGGCACTGTGGCAGCATCTACAGAGGGCAATGTGGCATCATCTACAGAGGGCACTGTGGCATTGTCTACAGAGGGCACTGTGACATTATCTTCAGAGGGCACTGTGGCACTCTCTAAAAAGGGGCTGCCCAATCTTGACATGTGTGTCAGCCAAACCCTGCTAACTGAGCCGGACTGCATTTAGCGACACTTAAACTGAAAAACTGGATTGTTGAAATAAGCACGTGGAGAAATATCTAAAATTTTAAACCTAGCGGTATTATTATAGTAATGTAGTATTATTATTATAGTAATATAGTGTTATAGTAGATCAAATAACGAATTGATTAACAATAATTTTGTATTGTATCAAATTTGAAAGTAATGCGGCCTGTCAACTTCCCATTTTTTCTATATGTGGCCCACTTACCCGGCCGAGTTTGAGACCCCTGCTGTATAACATTCTATTCAATAATAAGCCAGTATGCAGTAAATTCCCTCTAGTGGCAGCTGCGGGCAGCCAGAATGTTATGTTTTCAATCTACAGTGTGTCTATGCAGGGGATTTGAAGTTCTTTATAAGAAAAAAAGGAGCATTGCCCGCCATAAATATTAATACATTTTTCAGCACTGAATTTCGAACCTTAAAGTGAAAAAATGCTAAACGGTGGAAATTCACTTTACGTTCCAGTAGTGTTTCAGGTTTTTTAAAAATAAATGTTTTGGGGGAAACGGGGTATTCACAGCAAAGTTATCACTGATCTAGACCTATATCCCCAACTGTTAACACACACACACACACACACACACACACACACACACACACACACACACACACACACACACACACACAGGGCCTGTCCTAAGGGTGTGAGACCTGTGTGGCTGCATTGGGCACATCAGCCTTCCCGGCGCCTCTACACATTATCTCCCCATAAGAAGTAACTGTTTTTGTAAAGGATCTGCCAGGCACAGCTTCTGTGTCAACGCCCATAGGTAATCAGTCTGCACCTGCTTCTATGTCTGTGAGACTGACTCCATCTTCCACCACTCAGGATGGCAGGCTTAGGAGTGGGAGAGCCTATCACAGCCTGGCCAGACGGAGCTAGCTCCCGCCCTCTGTCTATTTATACCTGCCTTTCCTGTTCCTCCTTGCTTGTGATTCTTCTCATTTGGTTTCCTGGCCCTGCTGCAGCTTCTTGAACTATTTGTCCCTGCTTCATACTGACCCTGGCTTACTGACTACTCTCCTGCTCTGCGTTTGGTACCTCGTACACTCCTGGTTTGAATCGGCTTGTTCACTACTCTCCTGCTCTGCGTTTGGTACCTCGTACACTCCTGGTTTGACTCGGCTCGTTCACTACTCTTGTTGCTCACAGTGTTGCCGTGGGCAACTGCCCCATTTCCCTTAGCTTCTGTGTACCCTTGTCTGTTTGTCTGTCATGCACTTATTGAGCGTAGGGACCATCGCCCAGTTGTACCCCGTCGCCTAGGGCGGGTCGTTGCAAGTAGGCAGGGACTGAGTGGCGGGTAGATTAGGGCTCACTTGTCTGTTTCCCCACCCCCATCATTACAGTTTTAGTCAGATCAGCACAATATCCTCTCTACAGGAGCTATCGACAGCTCTTGTCAAGGGCTCACACAGCTACTGTCCTATGTAACATGTGAGAGGAAACCTGTCTCCTCTCTCTGGTTACACAGCACAGGAGCAGTGAGAGTCATTAGCACGGACAGCTCCAATTGCAAGTAGTACAGTATCATGCCTAGCTGACTAAGGCCCCATGCACACGACCGCAATTACGGACCCATTCACTTCTATTGTCCACGGACACTTTCCCGTATATTTACAGGAAGGTCTCCGTGCTGTAGAAAGCCGCCGTAAAATTTAGGACATGTCTTATCTTTTGCTTTTTACGGACCGTGCTCCCATACTTTTTATGGGAGCACGGGCCAAAAATGCGGATGGCTGTCCGCGGCCGTCCATGTCACAATCACGGGCAGTGATTACGGGCACGGCCTTGTGCATGAGGCCTAAGACAGTTACTTCCTATGGAGGGTGATACTGGAGAGGGGATGATACTGGGGGAAAATAACTGAAGAGGAAGGGAAATTATAATGGGCCGGTCAGAGAGATGATACTGGGGAAAGAGATAATACCGGAGGAGGCATAATACTAGGTGGATGTTAACTGGAGGAAAAGAAGAAATGATAGGGGCCTGGAATTATATCTGGGGGTAGAGGAAGGAGACATGATACCTTGGGGGAAAGATATACCTGCGGGAGGGGGAGAAGTGATACAAGGGGAATGGGAGAGGAAGGAGAGATGATACTTGCGGGAGGGGAACATTTTTATACCTGAGGTGGGGAGTGAGATGGTTAAAGGGGGGGGGGTGATGTTTTCATAGCTGCCAACATTTGAATTATTTTTCCAGGGGCACTTAGGGTGTGGCTTATCTGGTGGGTTTGGTTTATTTTGTGGGTGTGTCTAATGGGGCGTGGCTTTCTTCCCAGAATTTCTGCATACATATCAATAAAAATTTCAGCACTAGTTTGGCTGACAACTATGGTGGCCAGTATATCTCTCTGGTTATCTGGTTGTATACAGGCAGGTAGGGCTAGGCGATATGTGCTGACCAATACTGGTAGCAAAAAAAACAACTCTGTAGATAGTGCCCCATACTGCCACCAGTAGAAAGTGCCACACACTGCTCCCTGTAGATATTGCCACACAATGCTTCCTTTAGATAGTGCCACCCCCTCCTCTAGATACACACACACACACACACACACACACACACACACACACACACACACACACACACACACACCCTGTAGATAGTGCCACACACATCCTTGTAGATAGTGGCAAACACCCCCTTGTAGATAGTGCCAAACACCCCCATGTAGTGCCGCACTCTCCCCCTTTATATATAGTGCCACACACATTCCCATTTATAGATAGTGCCACACTCCCCCTTTTGTAGATAGTGCCACACACTTCCCCCTTTATAAATAGTTCCACATAATTCCCTCCTTTGTAGATAGTGCCACACTCTCCCCTTTATAGATAGTGCCACACTCCCCCCTTTATACATAGTGACACACACCTCGCTATGTAGATAGTGCCACACCGTCCCCCTATAGACAGTGCCCGGGTGCCCCCCAAACAAAACAAAAAAAAAACTTATACTCACCTAGCCCCATTCCCATGAAGAATGGAGCTCCATAGTCTCCTCAGTCCTGCAGTTTATGAGGCACCGAGACAGGATCCTTGCGTAGGCCTGCGCTATACAGTAAGGTCATTTCGCCGGAATGTACAGGGATCCTATCCCAGCGCATTATAGGCTGCATGCCTAACGTGGCCTGTAGCCTAGTGAATAGCAGAGCAGTGAGCAGGCTCCCTTCTCTGCCATAGTATTCAATTGTGTCTGCCTCCTGGGTACGCAGATACAATTGAAAACACCATTCGCCGGTTCAAGTTGTCAGGACACGGTCCAGGACAGTAATTTGCCGGGATTGTCTCTCTAAATACGGGAGAGTCCTGGCAAATTCAGGACTGTTGGCAACTATGTACCTGGGTGGAGAAGACCTGGGGAGGGCGTGTATATAATAGCTTAGATGGAGTGGGGTGAGGTGATGTTTTGGAAAGGGAGAATAATACTTCTGGGGTCGGAGATGATGGGGGGGTGACCCTGGGCAAAGGAGAGAAGAAGAGACAATTTGGAGGGGGAGATTATTATTAGATTATCCTCAAGAGGGAAAGAAACTATCTTTAGCGGATCCTGAGGGGGGAGAAAGGTTAGCGAGAAGTAGGGGACAGAGAGAAGAGATTATGAGTGCAGGATCAGACTACACAGTGTTTGCTTGTAGTCTATCATCATGGAGACACAAAGTTCTGTATAGTACATAAAAAATGTAGAAAATAGGAAGATTTTTTGCAAAGTTGCCTTATTTTTTCATTTTAGAAGCATTGAAACATTTTTTAAAAATTGGCTGTGAGTGTGAACATAGCCTTTACATTATTTTCCTTAAATGGTGGTTGTGCTGAATGTAGAGAGCGACAAAATGATCCTGCCCTGGGTGCCATCTAGGCAAAGGCCGGCCCTGCACTCACAAATACTATAAACACTTGCATGTAGTTATGTAAGGGCACATGGGGTATGTAAGCCCCTATTGCAGTCTTATATTATTACCTGTTTGTTCATCTTGCAGCACATGTTTTCTTTCTTCCTCAAATGCCTGCAACCAGCGCTGTTTCTGCTCCGGCTTCTTGGCCAGAAAAAGATGAACCTCCTCAGAATCTTTACTCTGCAGCTTGAAGGCATTCTTCACTGTAATGTTAAAGTCCTTGTCTTTGCCATCCTCTAAGTTAATAACTTCCATCTCATCCATGTTGATCTTGCCTTTGTAATATAACATGTCCCGTCGAAGAATATCCTGCGAATTGCAAAGGATTATGTTTCCGGAGCCCATAGTCATAACAGAATTCACATTTCTATATTATTATCTGGGCTTTAGTGACTACTGTGGTTTTCAGGGCCATGTGCTTTATTGAAACTTTAGAAACTTGCCTGTTTTGTGCCATAAATCCTTTTTTTTTACTTAAATGGGGAAGAGCAGTAACAGCAAAAACGAAACGTGTGGTTTTTAATGGGGAACAGTGGAAGTTAGTGAATTCTATTAGATACTACACATACTGTTTGTATAGGAACATAGTACAGGTTTCAGGTTTACTTTAATTTGGTAATTCTAATGTCTAATAATATAGTCAAATATTATAGTGGTAAACACAATACAGTAGTTAAAACCATAACAATAAAAAAATCATTCAGTTTTGCTGCTAACTTGCCTAACTTTTTATAAAGAGTGAGAATGGTGCGTTTCAGATTGTCATCATAGCTTGTGGCTTCCAAGGAGTCCACTTCTCCCCTGAGCTTTGGGGGCAGCATAAGAGGGCGATATAATGGGGACTACATATGAGAGCAGAATACTGAGTATGGGGAGGGGTTAATGGATAGCGTCTATTGTCAGGGATTTCAGGGGATCATGAGGATTAGGGTATATTCACAGGGCTATTTCAAACGTCCCGAAAAACGGCTGAAAAATCGGAAGCAGCACGCCTACAAACATCTGCCCATTGATTTCAATGCGAAATACGGCATTTTGTTCCTCGTTTTCCAAAAACGGCACGTAAAAAGACGCCTGCAAAAAAGAAGTGCAAAACAGCTCCAAAAACGGCCGTAAGAAACACCGCAAAAATCACCTGTTGCTAAAAAAAGTCTGAAAATCTCAGATGTTTTTTGCTAAGCGTGTGAACATACCCTAACTCTGTCTATCTTACCTCATGTGATGTTATTTATTAGCCCGTACACCACTCACTCAGGTTTCCGAGGAAAGCCGATCAGAAACGAAACAGCACAGCGGTCACCCGAGTGCTTCTGCTGCTTCATTTTAGCAATCGGTGGGGGTCTCAGTGCTCAGTCCCCCATAGATCAAATCTTCTGACATGTCACTATAACGTTTTTAAAGTGTAGCTAAACGTTTGATAAACTTCTGACATGTCATAGCGACATGTCAGAAGTTTTGATTGGTGGGGGTCCGAGCACTGAGATCCCCACCAATCTCTAGAATGAAGCAGCTGAAGTGATCGTGTGAGCGCTCAGCCGCTTCGTGTCTGTTCAGCTTTTTCCAGAAAGCCGATGTATCGGAGTACGGGCTCATGGGTTTCTATTGAGTCCGTACTCCGATACATTTATTTCCGGAAATAGCCGAACAGACACGAAGCGGCTGAGAGCTCACACAAGCACTTCAGCTGCTTTGTTGTAGAGATTGGTGGGGGTCTCAGTGCTCGGACCCCCACCAATCCAAACTTCTGACATGTCAGAAATTTGTCAAATGTTTAGCTACACTTTAAAGTTTAGTTACTCTTCAACTCTGTTTTGCGGTCTGCAGCATTTTAGACAAATCTATATTTTAATATGTGCATGGCTCGGGGAGAAGTGTCCACTGGGCGGCTCTATTTAGGCTTCTCCCCGCCTGGCTCAGCTTGATTGACAAGTCCCTCCTTGTGCACATAGAGGGACAGACCAGTCATTCAAGCAGAACCCGGTGGAGAAAAGCCAAATGGACGCTTCCCCGCGAGTCCAGCACTTAACAATGGACACAAGCCTGTGATGAAGATATGATTTTTCTAAAACTCTGCAGCACTTTAGAGTAACACATAATTATGTCGCTATTTAATGCTGTCCCCGGTTAGGCAGCATGAACGTTCTGACGGGCTCCCTTTAAGGCTTTCTTGGATGAAGTTTCAGTGTGTCAGTCCTCATCTATGGAATCTAATGATCCTAGAGGACGTCTTCTGGAGTATTGATGTTCCCTCATTTTATCATATATGTTCCCAAATTTGCATCACTTTGGGGCATGTTCATATAAAGTGATAAGAGGAGCCTTCATATATGTAGCATTAATGGCAGACTGCTATATGGATAATCTAAGAAAGAAACAATTTAATCCCATATAGACTTGCTTACATTTTATTATAGTTGTATAAAACAGCCAGTGGATATATACATAGCAACATTTTTACTGATCTTGGTTCAATCGTTGACTCTATAGCCGCCCTTATACTAATATAAAAGACAAAATATGGAGAGCAAAGAGGATAATGACTGAAATACCTTTTTACAATACACAATTTGATGATCGAAGAGAAACACGATCCTCTGTTGACCCTTTGACTGAAGCTGTGAGAATTTTGTTAATTCACCTGAATAGATAAGTTCTGAGCTTCGCATCAGGATATCTTCACCCTGTTAACAAATGTGTGAGAAAACCTATCAAATAATTTCAAATAAGATTCATAATAATATAATGAAATTCATTTAATCCAGCAATTGATAATCCAGAAAATCTGGCAGCCCACCACTTGTTTCCCGCGCAGAACTGTAATATAATGTGGTATTTCACAGAACAGAAGCAGAAGACTGGGCAGAGAGAACTAGATAATATATTATGTATTCCTGAAGGCTCTCCACCCTGACAAGGGAGATTTACCTACATAAACACATGGCAATTGATAATCCAGAATATTTGACAATCTGGCAGCTACAGAGTAGTAGACAGGTCTGTAATAGAAGTCACATTGAAATACTCCACAACTTGCAGGAATTGAAATACAGCCATAGCTATAGTTGGCCTTCCCCTACACCAATATATAGAGCAACGGCTACTTAAGCGATTGTCTCGGCCCTCTGTTCTGGAACGTGGAGCTCCATTTTAGGTCTGTGAAACGGTTGTGATAAGGGTTAGGGTATGTGCACACACACTAATTACGTCCGTAATTGACGGACGTATTTCGGCCGCAAGTACCGGACCGAACACAGTGCAGGGAGCCGGGCTCCTAGCATCATACTTATGTACGATGCTAGGAGTCCCTGCCTCTCCGTGGAACTACTGTCCCGTACTGAAAACATGATTACAGTACGGGACTGTTGTCCTGCAGCGAGGCAGGGACTCCTAGCATCGTACATAAGTATGATGCTAGGAGCCCGGCTCCCTGCACTGTGTTCGGTCCGGTACTTGCGGCCGAAATACGTAATTAGTAATTAGTGTGTGTGCACATACCCTTAGGGATCTTACCTCCCAGTCCTCTATGGCGCTCTGCCAGTGGGCTATCTTGTCAATGTTTTCCAGTCTTCTCTTTCGCTCGTTGATCAGTTTAGCGACATTTTTCATGGCGTTTAATGCCGCTTCAACATCTGCAAAATCCCTGCATGGCGAGAGGATGAGACTTGTTTAGATATATTTAGCTATATTACTGGGGACTGAACAGTTGTGCACATACATCAATGTTTTTTGAAAAACCAAATCTGCCTTCGTTTTTACGCAAAACATTGCAGTTCACATTCACAACTTCATTTGTACATTACAGTAAAGAGCAGCACTGTTTTTAGGAACTATTATTTTTCTACCTGTATCAAGCTCTAACTCTATCATTACTGTTGCATTTCCCCCTTTGACTTCAATGGGTAAATATGATGGGTAAATAATATAGTTATGGAATTTTTCATGGGGAATCTGAACCAATTCCACAACACAGTACAATGTAAGTGAAAGGGGGTTTAACAACCCAATTCATTCACATTATAAAAACCCTGCTGCAGATTCTAGACATGCTCTGAATTTTTATAATTCGCAGCATAGCCAAATTTTTGATCCACAAATGTAGTGGATTTTCACCATGGATTTCATTCACTGCAATGCAATAAGTAACAATCAACAACGAAATCTGCACCAAATTTCATTGCAGATTTTGGGACACATTTTTCGCAGCTTAATTTTTATGCGATGTGTGAACCCCGCCAAAGGTGCGTGCCTCATAAAGTGCCTCAGAGCTGTCTCTTGTAACAAGCAGGGCACATGGCATGGGTCAGTTGCAAATGATCAGGATGGGGTTTTAGAATGGGAATTTCCATTCATTGATCAAATAGAGAACAGAGCAATTTGAGGGAACCAGATTTGGGTCTATAAATGGCAACTAAGAACCTTGGTCCTACCTGTGCTGGGGGTTGGTATATTTCAGCAGCTCAGCAAGTTGCAGAGGATATTTGCAGATTTTCTGCACCGGTGTCAGTAAGAAACCATCTAGAGAGATGTCAATCATCTTCTGTACCAGGCGGCAAGTCTCAAAGAAGTAGCCGTACTTTTTGACCTTGCACAGTTTGGAGAGTTCTGTGCAGGCATTTGGGTGGTTGTTGCAATATTCTGAATAGATCTGAAAGTCATTTTGCTATTAAAGAGAAGGAGAAGAATAATCATAAGAGATGATCAATAAATAGTCTTTAAAATGTTGGGTATGGCAGTGTTATAGATGTATGTGACAGTTGGCGAAGAGGAAATGATAGCAATTTCATGCAGCCGTTCCCTGATAAAAGTCATGTTGTTCACAGCATTAGGCCCCATGCATATTTTTCATCCATCTGTAAATAATTTCCGTAAATACGGATCCGTAGTAATTTATAGTCATCCGTAAATAATCCGCATATACGAAAGGGTGTCCATAAATACAGTCTGTATTGCATCCGTATTTACGGATCCACTAAAAACAGGGAGGAATCTAGGGTAATCCCATTGCGTCGTATAGCAACGCTTTGGTAATTACGGATAGCTACGGATGCACATTCGTAGCCGTCCGTAATTACGGAAGCGCACATAGACTTCTATGGAGAGTCTGTGCCGTAATTATGGATAAAAAAAGGACATGTTCTATCATTTCTATGGCACGGACACCCATCCGTAAAAATACAGAAAGGTGTCCGTAGCCCCTAGAAATTAATGGCTCTGTAATTACCGTCCATAATTACGGATGAAAAATACGGTTGTGTGCATGGGGCCTTAGGCATTAGGTCTCATGTACATGGTCATATTATTGCCCCATACAAGTTCCATATTGTACGGACCCATAATATGGCAACTATAGAAGTCTGTGGACTTTACTGCACCTTTGTATGTCTTCATAATATGGTGGAAAATCTAGTGCCGTATGGAGGCCTCCTATGTGTATGACACTAAACCCAACAA
The DNA here is from genome assembly GCF_050947455.1 of Rhinoderma darwinii. Classification (NCBI taxonomy): domain Eukaryota; kingdom Metazoa; phylum Chordata; class Amphibia; order Anura; family Rhinodermatidae; genus Rhinoderma; species Rhinoderma darwinii. The sequence goes on from NC_134690.1 coordinate 86,328,044, forward strand.
TAATAACAATATATGGGGACATTGATACTTACATATTGAAGGAAGCAGGAGCCGATCTCGCTCAGATGAGGAGCATCTTTGATGATTCTTTTTTCTAATGTTTTTAGGAATTTCTTCTGGAATTTGTAGATGTCCTCAATGTTTCCAAAAATCGTCCAAAGCTGTTCTTCCGTGAACATGTCTGCCCTTTTACGACACTGCTTGATGTAACCCTTAAGAGATATAAGAAATAAGTAAACAATAGTTTAGTAAGTGCAATAATTCCAGGAATTAGAGCAATCATCAAATTGTGGTTGATGACAGTTTTTATTATTAAAGTGTAATGAATAGACCTCTGAAAAGTAGGTAACATTTGTTATGCCCCTTTTAATATTGTGTATGCAGTTTGTGTTGTCTTACAGCCATTGCCATCTTTAAATGGGCATCTTAAGGTAATAGAGGTGGGTCCCCTGATTGGCAAGAGTGGAGTTCTGCTGGAAAGGGCTGCTCTTGCTCTGAAGGACCTTGTGCTTGTATTCAATATGATGCAGTTTAATGGAATCTTTTCACCTGCTAAATTGTATCTGAAATATATGACTAGAACTTCAGATTATATAGTTGTGAGAAAACAACTTTTCCGCCATACCAGGAAGATGCTTCAGTTCAAAATTAGCATAAGAGGAGCATTTTGGGTGAATTAATGTTCAGATTAGAGCTGGGGGGGGGGGGGGGGGCGCCATAATATTGGTGTCTATGGAAAATCCTTTCAACATTCTGTGGTGGAATATGGTATTGCAAGTGACAGTTCTGTAACCTGACCAAGGAATTATACTGATCATTCTTCAAATAATGGGAAAGTTTTTGTTTTCCCCACAAGTGCGTCCTTGTAGTATATTTTTACATCCAAAGTAGATTTCTCTAAAGATAATTAAATGAAATGTTCTCTGTTACCTCGCATATATCCTTCAAATGCTTGATGTAATCCTTCTCGGTGTTTAAGATTTCATTTATGACGTTGGTCCTCATTTGATCTTTGTTAGTTTGGCCAAAACCATGACGCCGCAAGAGATTCATGGCATCCTGGTCTTTGTCTCCTGGCCTACTGGTGTAGTCTTCTAAAGGCTCATCCTGGTTCACACGGAGCTGCACGGATACAAAAGTATGGTAGTAAATGCATTTCCAGCAAAAACGTGGGCAGCTTGTCATGAGTATTACTAAATTTACTATTAATATTATTATTATTATTAATAATAATAATATAATTATTATTAATATTATAATTAATAATAATATAATTATTATGATGCATTGCAATGTAGGGATGCAGACTGTGTTATCTAATATGTATTCCACTCAAGAATACAATGAACATCTAGTCACTAGATGGTGTCTTACACCAGAATTTGTTTCATTGCTTTAACATTGGATGCAGGGAGGAACGTCAGACTCA